>NW_016107802.1:1217767-1231114 GCF_001604975.1 Cebus imitator
AGCCTCCCAAGTAGCTGGGATTACAGGAACCCACTACCATGCCCAGCTAATTTATATATATATGTATTTTTTTTTTTTTTTAGTAGAGACGGGGTTTCACCATCTTGGCCAGGCTGGTTTTGAAATCCTGACCTCTTGATCCACTTGCCTTAGCCTCCCAAGAATTGGGATTATAGGCATGAGCCACCTCGCCCAGCCCTGATAACATTTTTTAAAAAACAACCAAACTTTGCTTCCCTGTGATGCACCTGTTGGTCCAAGGGGGCTTTCTACTGTTATCATGTGTGATACCCTGAATATTTGAAAAAAAATGACATCGAGTTTTCTCTTCCCTCACCAAGTTCAGGGACTTCGCTCCTGACAATGTGGTTTTCAGACCCTTTGACCTTGTATCACGGCTGAGGGAGATGTGGCCTCTGGGGGAAACTGGAAGACGGGCACACATTCTGGCCTCCACCTTCCAAATAACTTGAATTTGTCAGTTTTCCTCTTGAAACATGGTGCTCAGAATGAAGCCAGCATCCTCCAGAGAGAGAATGTGATTGCCGCAGGTTACACCATCCTCTTGCCTTTTGCCACAGTGAACTAAGATCCTGCACCATATTTTTTCATCGCTTCATCACAATAATGCTTAATATTGAGTTTATTGTAAACTAAAACCTTCAGGTGTTTTGTTTTGTTTTCCCCCAAAGAAACCCCAGAAAGTGGCTTATCAGGTTTTTGGGAGTTGAGACTTCTATATATTTAGTACCCACTCCTGTGCTTGACGAAGACCTGCACATCTAGAGCACACGTGGTCTGTGATACCAGCTGCAGTGGGTGGAATGGTGGCCCCCGGAAGATACGTCCATGTATGTTCATGTCCTAACCCCCAGAACTTTGTGGATATGCCCTTATTTGGAAAAAGGGTCTTTGCATATGTAATTAAGTTAAAGCTCTCAAGGTGAGATTATCCTTGATTATCCAGATGGGCCCTAAATCCATCAAGTGTTCTTAGAGAAGACAGATGGGCCAAGAGAGGGCCATGGAAAGACAGAGGTGGAGACTGGGTGCTGCGGCCACCAGAGGCTGGCAGAGCAGGGGCTTGGAGGGGGCACAGCCCTGTCCACATCTTGCTTCCAAATGTCTGGCCTCCAGAATGTGATAGAATAAATTTCAATTTTTTTAAGCCACCAAATTTGGGATAATTTCTTATGGCAGCCCTTCAAAACTAATACAACAGTTTGATGAACAAATTTAGAAAATTATTATCCTATGAGGTCAAAAGAAAGAAATGAATTGAATCCTTTTGTTAATTCAGTTGCCAAAGTAAAAGTTTAGATAAGTCAAATTACACACAATTGAATAATTTCTTACTATTCAGCTTATAATAAGTAATAATTTCTTACTATTCAACTTATTTCTTATTAGGCAGCAGGCCAGTCTTAAAGCCAACATACTTGTCTGGTGACCTGTCCTCAGTTCTAACTCTCTGCTGATGACTTTCAAGGGTCTCCTGCAACCTAATGAGCACAAAAAATAAACCCAGGCTTTTTTCTTGTTGGTGCATAAGAAGACCTAAAGAACATAACTTCCATGCATGGGCAGGGTAAGACTCAAAAATGGGTATAATTTGTTGTGATAGTAAAGCTACTTATGGACATCTATTGCTTTTTTTGTTCTGAGTGTCAGTAATTTACATGGTGACATGATAGGAAGAAGCATTGTGACACAGGGAAATAAAATGCACTGAGGTGTGTGAGTTTAGGGTTCACGGGGTCCCTTCTGGTCTAAGATCTCTGTCTCTCTCTTTCTCCGGCCCTTCCTAATTTTTATTCCTCCCTTCCATTTTATTTTTTTAAATTTTTTGAGATGGATTGTTGCTCTGTTGCCCAGGCCGAAGTGCAGTGGCGTGATCTCAGATCACTGCAATTGCCACCTCCCGGGTTCAAGCGATTCTCTTGCCTCAGCCTCCAGAGTAGCTGGGACTACAGGCATGCGCCACCACACCCAGCTAATTTTTGTATTTTTAGTAGAGACTGGATTTTGTCATTTTGGCCAGGCTGGTCTCCAACTTCTAACCTCAGGTGATCCACCTGCTTTGGCTTCCCAAAGTGCTGGGATTTACAGGCATGAGCCACCACACCCAGCCCCTTTCATTTATTTATCTGTCCATCCATCACCATTCATACATCTATCCCATCCAATTATCTGTTCATTTACCCATCATCCATCCATTCACAACCATCCACCCATCTGTTCATCCACTGTCCATCCATCCATCCACCCATCTGTATATCCAATTACCCGTTTATCCATTCATCATTCACCCATTTGTCCACCAATCCAACCATCTGTACCCATCCATCCATCTATTCACTCATCCATCCATCCATCCATCCATCCATCCCACACCCATCCATCCATCTGTTCATTCATTGTCCATCTATCCATCCATCTGTATATCCAAACACCTGTTTATCCATTCATCATTCATCCATCATTAGTCCACCCATCCAACCATCTGCACCCATCCATCCTCCATCCATCCACCCATCCAACCATCTGCACCCATCCATCCTCCATCCATCCACCCATCCAACCATCTGCACCCATCCATCCTCCATCCATCCATCCAACCATCTGTTCACTCATCCATCCATCCCACATAATTTAGTCAGCGCCTAGGTACAGAAATATTTTAGATATATTGCAGGCCTAAAAATTTTTTAAAAATAAAATTCTGATAAGGGTTTTTAAATAATATTCTGGTATTTCTCAATTTCCTGAAGATTAAAAAAATTATAAAACAGCTGCTTATGATTTTGTAGATAGACCAAAAAATTATATTCAAAGAGGCTGCTTAAGAAGACTGACTTCCCAAACCTTTCTTAAGCCTTTAGTTCTGTGACTCTGAATAGGGCAACCCCCACTTGGCTGCACCCTCAGAAAATGGAGAGGTTCTTCCCCACTAAGTGAATTCCACGCTCTGTAAGCACCAAAGCTTCAATACTAATCATCTGGTCTCCAGCAGCTCAGCCACCCTCCTCACTAGATCCTTTCTTTTCTATTTTTCCTTCTAATCTGCAGTGAGTTGGAAGCCTGACAGCTAAGCTTGTAAAGGTTTGTATGTTAAATAAGTGCAAACTATATTTTGAGAAAAGAAGTAAGGAGACTGAGGAACAATAGCTTCAGTCTAAGGGCTTGGAGAGAAGAAGGTGAAATGATGTCATACAGCAGAGTTCTGTATTCATGAAGGTGGACACAGGTGTTCTGTGCGCTTCTCCAAAGTGTGGAATCGTGGGTTTTCACAAGTGTATGTCAGTGTTCAGGGAAGGGCTCTCCTGCCTCAAAAGGAGACAATTCCATAAGCATTTCTAGGTGGCCCAAAGCAAAGACAAGCAAAAGCAAGAGGTACAAAGGGGACAAAAGAGAAAGAAAGCATAAGGCAAGGTAACAAAGAGAAAGCAGGGCAGTGAAAATGGGGGAAGGAGGAGAAAGAAGGCATTCAAGTGAGAATCAGTGTAAGAGACAGAATGAGCTCAGCACTTTCCTGCTTTTGAGACTAGCATGTCTTCTTTGGTTGTGAGTAAGTCACCATCCATGTAATCACTGTGGGCAGGAAGCCTACGTGTGGAGCTTCCTCCCAGGAAATCACATGGGCTGTCTAGCAGCACTCGGTACAATGATTCAATTAACCGAGCCAGGAAAGCCAGTATGTCAGCATTTCTTCCCACAAAGCAAAATTTACCTGTAGACTATTCCTTTGGAATGAAGGAACTGCAGACCAAGAATTATTTCAGCAGCATAAAACCTAGGGGAAAGAGAACCAAGGCTCAACGTGAATGTAGTCACAGAACAAAATCCCCAAACCCAGGCTGACCTTTTATGACATGCTTTGTGTGGCTAAATGGCGTCCACACATAAATCTTTAATCCTAACAAAGAAGATGTTGTCCATTCAGTCTACATATAAGAAAGTGGAGGCTCAGACACCTCCAGACTCAGCACTAACGGCATAAAACAGAGCTGACTTCTGAAGTGAGTCCTGACTGTATCTGGTACTTGTTCTTATATTTTAAACAACAGTGCTCACATTGTCAACTTTTTGTTTTTGCTAATAAAACATACAGAAATTAATAGTACAGGCCAGGTACAGTGGCTGTAATCCTACCACTTTGGGAGGCACAGGTAGGTGGATCACTTGAGGTCAGGAGTTCGAGACCAGCCTGGCCAACATGGTGAAACCCCATATATACAAAAATTAGCAGGGCATGGTGGCAGGTGCCTGTAGCCCCAGCTACTTGGGAGGCTGAGGCTTGATAACCATTTGAACCTGGGAGGCAGAGACTAGTGAGCTGAGATCACACCACTGCACTCCAGCCAGGGTGATAGAGACTCTGACACCCCCTCCAAAGAAAAAGTAATAGTATAGATAATAGGCAAATAATTTTCCCCTCTATTTTAAACTCTGCTTGGCACCCATAGACCTGTATGCACCATTTTAAATAGAAGTGGCTGGTTTATTTTTGTACTGAGAACCTTTAGCCTGGGAAACACTTACAGCCCCAGAGGTGGAAAAAAGGATGTTAGCAGATTCAAGATGATAAGTTACTCTTTATCTTCAACGGTGAGAAGCTTAAAGAGAATCAGTTTACACGATCACTGGTGGGATTAGGTTGGACATGAGAGAGAGCTTCCTGGAAGGGAAGTTTGCTGGATCTTGTGGAAGAATGCAAACTTCTCCTTCCTGGGAGGCATTTAGGACAGGCTGGATAGCATGGGTCCGAGCTGGCTGGAGATGACAGTGGACTAAGTGAATCCTTTTCAGCATGAAAAATGCCCGATTATTTCTCTGCTACAAAAATCCAGTAAAATTACCTTTGGGTGCACTGCTGAGGCTTCCCAGAGGCAGTGAGCTCAGCAGAGTGCTACCCACTAGATGTGACAAAGAGCCATTCCAGCCAGGGTTTTTATAGGAGCTGGCAGGCCACATCCATTTCTCAACCCACTTCAACCTAAACCACTCAAAGTGTTCATGCAGATGGGAGGGAGGGATTATTGAGCATTGAGCAAATGGAGCTAGCCCACCCTCATCATCTTCCAAGGAGCCCAGAGGCAGAGCTTTCCTTTGCTTGCATGTCTCAGGGAGCAGGAAGTAGGACCCAAGGGGAACAGCATGGGCAGGAGGGCAGTCAGTGCTGTGGCCTCAGGTGCAATAAAATTCTCTCTGGGTGCCTTGCTGACGTTTCCCAGAGGCCATGAGCTCAGCAGAGTGCTACCCACTAGATGTGACAAAGAGCCATTCCAGCCAGGGTTTTTACAGGAGAAAAATTTTACATTTTTCATGCTGGAAAGGATTCACCTAGTCCACTGTCATCTCCAGTCAGCTCGGACCCATCCTGTCCTAAGTGCCTTCCAGGTAGACACAGCCACCAGGTACACACCGCCTGCCCATCTCCGTGTGTCTCAGGCTGCCTGGCACTAGGAAGGTGAAGCTTTATTCTCAGAGTAAGTGCCTCTTCCGCTTCCTAAAGCCTAATGCCTCCACATCAGGCTTTCCATGAGGGCTCAGCTGCAAGCTCCACCCCTGGGGACCGCCCTTGAGGGCTGTGGTCCATTTTCACTGCTTCCTTTCCAAAGGGCACATATTTGCTTCTGTGCTTAGTTAGAAGCCTAATGAATTGGGATGGTTCCCTAAGAAACTAGGCTGGGTATGGTGGCTCACATCTGTAATCCCAGGACTTTGGGAGGCTGAGGCTGACAGATCATGAGATCAGGATTTCAAGACCAGACTGGCCAAGATGGTGAAACCCTGTCTCTAATAAAAATACAAAAATTAGCTGGGTGTGGTGGCAGGCATCTGTAATCCCGGCTACTCGGGAGGCTGAGGCAGGAGAATCGCTTGAACCCAGGAGGCAGAGGTTGTAGGGAGCCGAAATTGTGCACTGCACTCCAGTCTGGACAACAGAGTATTTTTCAGTTTCTGGTGAGTATTTCTCAATTTCCTGAAGATTAAAAAACTAATATAAAACAGCTTCTTAATCTATGATTTTGTAGATAGACCAAAAAATTATATTCTAAGAGGCTGCGTAAGAAGACTGACTTCCTAAACTTCCACTAAGCCTTTAGTTCTGTGCCTTCCAAAGTGCTAGCATTACAGACATGAGCACAGGTGGAGTGCCTGGCGTATACTCCACCTCAAAACAAATCAAATCAAAACAAAGTAGTTAGTTTCAAATCACGGAGAAATGAAACCAAACTAACATGAATTTTGGTTTTACAACCTGGGAAAACTGTTGCCTTGCTTGATGTATTCTCCAGGGTTTACCTGGCCCTGGAAGTTAGGCAAGCCAAGTGGCAAAGAAGAAAAAAGAAATCATGTGGGAACTGACAAGAACAATGGAAAACGCCCAAACCCTTAAAGGCTCTTACGTGGCTCTGGAAAGATCGAACTTGTGGCAGCTTTGGATGTGGTACATTAAGTCCCCTCCATTGAGGTACTCCATCACAAAAAAGAGGTTTTCCTGTGGGAAAACAAAACAATTCCAACATTCATTCATTCATCAACTCACTCTGAGACAGAGTCTCACTCTGTCTCCCCAGCTGGAGTTCTGTGGCTCGATCTTGGCTCACTGCAACCTCTGCCTCCCAACTTCAAGCGATTCTGTCCCCTCAGCCTCCCTAGTAGCTGGGACAACAGGAGTTCACCACCATGCCCAGCTAATTTTTGTATTTTTAGCAGAGAAAGGGTTTCTCCATGTTGGCCAGGCTGGTCTCCAACTCCTGACCTCAGGTGAATGGTCCACCTCGGCCTCCCAAAGTGCTGGGATTATAGGCTTGAGCCACTGTACCCAGCCACAATTCCAACTTTTAGCTCCTTAGAGAAAATACAAGGAGGACTCCTTTTTAAATGGATTAGATCATTTCAGGGGAACCCATTCTGTCATGAAATCACTTAGAAGACCATCAAAAGCACTTAGTCAATCTATAGTTTTGGTCCACAGGTAGCCTGGGGAGTCTAGGTGGGATGCTGTGTGTTACAACCGGCAGAAGAGCTGGGCGCAAGGGAGAGTCCAGTGGGAGTCCATCCTGCCGGCCAGACGGTGATGCCAGGCGCTTAGCACGTGCTGATCACATGCTATGGAAACTGACAGTGTGCATGGTAATAAGGAGAATATGTCTTGGTCTCTGACTCCCAGAGCGGATCTTGAAAACACCCATCCATTCAACACTCAGTAATTAACTGCTGAGCATGTTCTCTGGACATGGCATGGTGGGGATGGGCACGTCAGTCATTCCTGCCTGGAGCTTGCAATCAAGTTTAGCCTTATTTTTCTCCAGTCCTGTCTTAAGTCATGGCAGAAGCGAGCCACAGTTTATGACAGAGTTCTTCTGGCAGAAGACACGATGCATGTTAGTGGAGCTGGAGCCCATGAGTGACCACAGTCAGAAGCAGGGCTGGGTGGTCTTCAGGCTGTGGTGGGCGTGTCAGAGGCAGCCAGGATTGTAACCAGCCTCAGCTCCTCAATAAGGTGAGACAATTTTTTTTTTCAAATAAACATATTCATAACACTTTAGAGCAACCTGATTTTTAAAGGGTTGTTATGCATCACAGAATAAGTAATCCATAAAGAACTCTGGTGTGTTTGGGCATGAATTTGCACCTGGAAGGTTTCTTAATAGAATTAACCTTTAAATTTTGATGTGAACCTAACCGAGACCATGGGGCATAGGAGGCAATGGTAGCAACATGGTTCTGGTCTGACAGTGACACTCCTTTCCTGGCTGTGACAGAATGGGGAAACCAAGTATTGTGGTGATTATCTCTGATTTACTAATTCCATATATCTTTTCTTTTCTTTTTCTTTTTTTTTTTTGAGACAAAGTCTCACTCTGCCACCAGGCTGGAGTGCAGTGTTGCAATCTCGGCTCACTGCAACCTCCACCTCCTGGGTTCAAGCAATTCCCCTGCCTCAGCCTCCTGAATAGCTAGAGCTACAGGCATGCACCACCACATCTGGCTATTTTTTTTTTTTTGTATTTTAGTAGAGATGGGGTTTCACCATGTTGGTCAGGATGGTCTCGATCTCTGGATCTTGTGATCTACCTGCTTTGGCCTCCCAAAGTGCTGGGGTTAAGGGCGTGAGCCACCGTGCCCAAACTCATCTCACACATCTTTAACTGGAGCCCACCTTTTTCTCTCCAAGGCCCAAATTCTCAGCTGACATAAAGCATGACTTAACACTGAGATTTCAAACCCCATTTGAGTTATCACTGGCCTCACCTGCACACACCCTGCGTTCTCATGCTACCCTCTTGCTGTTGTCAGCAGCATATGAAGAGCTCCTGTCCTAACCTCACATTTTTGCTCAAAGCTATAATGACCCCATCCAAGCCACTAGAATCTTCTCCTAAGTACTCCGGAGTGGGAAGGATGTGAAAGTGGAACAGCAGAACCATTTCTAACAGTGTTTGAGTAACGGTTTCTTCTGAGTGTTTGGATGGTTACAAATTCCTAGACAGGCTGGCATTTCAGAATTTAACACCGTCGACTTAGACTTGGACAAAGTGGTGGCAGGGGACTGGAGGCAAACGTTCAGCCCCACTCCCATGAATTCCACACACCTTCCCACCTGTTCTCAGGTCCAAATCAGAGGCCACACTAGTGGTGAGCACGGGGGGCTTGAATCGCCATTCAAGTCTAAGAGCTCACAGGGCACAGGCAGTGTTTACTACCATGGGGGTGACAGGCAGACTACACTGCTAGTGATTATTAATTAAACAGCAATGGAGATTGATAGCATGTTGGATGCCCCACATTTAATCCTCCCAAGAGAGCTGCAGGCTCCACAATAAATCTATCAAAAATCTGTTCTGGTTCTCATCTTTATATTACGCCAGCAGCATGGGAAAATCACACTGACTGCTTTTTGCCCTTTGTGATGGCATTTTGCATCAGTTTAACCCTCTGGTTTGGATGAATGCCTAGTCACATGTGAGCTTCTTGAAGGGGAGCAGGGGCAGGCCACAGCTGGAAGTCCAGCTTGGGTGATCCAGCCTGGAGGACCTGCTAACTCTTTAGAGGAGGCTCCTGTTTGGAAAGCCTGGGAGTCAACTCATTGATGGCATCTTGGGCCCACTGTGGGTCACAGAGATGGCTCTGTGATAAAATGAGCACAAATGTATACACATACAAACCATACAGTCCTAAGGTTTGAATTTTGAGGATCATGTTTTGAGGGATGGATAATCCTTTTAAAAGCTGAATCCAAAATCCCATCATAAAAGGTAAATACAAATACAATGGGCTTGAACTTTCATAAACAGCTGGAGAAGGACAGCTCAGAGTTGCAAGCGACCCCCAGCTGACTTGAACCTCTGCAGAACCACAAGCAAAAAGAAGCGTCTGGCTGCTGGAAACACTGCGGACTGGCTTAGGTAGAACCAAAACAAGAAGAATGAGACTCAGAGTAATCACAAAGAATGTGGGCTTCATCCTTACCCAGCCCTGGGTTCAAATCTCCTCTATTTATAACTCTGGAGACATGACTTAACCTCTCCTGAAGCTCATCTTATTTGTGAAATGGAGTAATAATACTCTTACCTCCTAGGGTTTCTGTGGGTATTCAACAAGATAGTGTGTGTGTGGAAGCTCTGCATTGGCCCTCAGCAGGCCATTAATAACCGAAGGCAGCTGTCCTTCTAGGAAACAATTTAAAAGCCAGGAAAGACAAAACCAAAACCAAACCAAAAACCAGCAAATACTTCCCAGAAGAAGAAATGAACGGTTCTCGGGCCAATGGCTCTTGAAAGAAACAAGAAAACAGAATTAGATTCTCTCCTGGGCTGCCCTTTAGATTCTGGCCACCTGCTGAGACAGAATATAAAGCAGGCTGGAGAAAGAGAAGGGGTGGGGGGAGACAGAGAGAGAGAGAGAGAGAACAAGAGAGGTGGTGGAGAGAGAGGGAGGGAGAGAGTGTAGCCTGTGTTGGGTTAATTTTAAATGGCACATACTAGTCTAGACCTCACGTGTTTATGGCGGGTAATACATTAACCTACATTAACCAATGCAAATGATTCTTTCTGGTGGGTGAGAATTGAAGCTGTGATGGATATGGGGATGGGACATGCCAAACGCATCCCAGTCTTGGAGACTGTCAACAATTCCTGGCACAGCATCTGTCAAATGGAAATTCTAGTCTGTGAGAAATGAGACTGTCACTAATCAGCTGTGTGATCAGGTAAATCCCACCATCCCAGGTTTCCTCCTCTGAAAAACCCTGTACCTGAGATCTTCGGCTACATTCTCCTTTACTACCCTAAATACGCCCAAGCTACATCGTACTCTGCATGTTTTTTTTCCTCCTTTTTCTGGAGGAGTGGGAAATAAAATTAATAAACTGTGACTATTAAACACATTACATCAATACCCACGTGGTGCTTCCCAGGTAAAAAAGTAAACATTGGTGAGAGAGAGGATGCTATATTGCAAAATTCTAAGGGTGACTGTTGTCCAGAAATAATGCATATTTGAAGAATCACTGGAGAACAGAGATGAGCCTCTCTTTGAATCTTCCTCTAGGGAGGTAGTAAATACGGCCAGGCTCATGACAGCCAACCATGAGCACCCCCCAGAAGGTGACAGAACAAAGGTCACAGGGCTTCCTCACTGGTCCTGCTTGCAGAGACAGGCTATGGGTGGGAGGCAAATCCCTGTGTCTCCACAGGTGTTTAAGGTCCCAAGGGTTTTGGAAGGCTTAAACATTTGAACTGATTCCATTGTAGGGTAAAGGCTGAAAGCAGAATGGGTGAGAATGGAATTGACTCAGGATTGTTTTGAGTAGACATCAGGGTGGCAGAAGAACTGCTTTTTTATTGGTCTTTGTATTTTGTTTTTCTTTTTTTTTTTTTTTGAGATGGAGTCTCGCTTGCAGTGGTGCGATCTCAGCTCACTGCAGCCTCCATCTCCTGGGTTCAAGTGATTCTTATGCCTTAGCCTCCAGAGTAGCTGGGATTACAGGCACCTGCCACCACGCCGGCTAATTTTTGTATTTTTAATAGAGACAGAGTTTCACAGTGTTGGCCAGGCTGATCTGGAACTACTGACCTCAAGTAATCCACCTGCCTTAGCCTCCCAAAGTGCTGGGATTACAGGCGTGAGCTCCCACACCCAGCCTGTATTTTATTTCTGAAACCTGCATCTCATTCTCTTAGAAAGCAAGCAAGTCCACTGGAG
This sequence comes from Cebus imitator, assembly GCF_001604975.1. Lineage (NCBI taxonomy): Eukaryota > Metazoa > Chordata > Mammalia > Primates > Cebidae > Cebus > Cebus imitator. The sequence continues at coordinate 1,228,985 of NW_016107802.1, forward strand.
AAGGGAATTATCTCTGATTCCGGAAAAAAACAAAACAAGGAGAAGAACTTGATGATCTCTGGGGTTCTCGCCTCAGCCCAAACATTGCATGAATTTTTTCACTTTATTTAGGTGGCAAAAACATAGCATTTTGTCAAGTGGTTCCTTAGAAAAGTACATTTTTTATATCTTTTTTAAGGTGGAGTCTCGCTCTGTTGCCCAGGCTGGAGTGCAGTGGCATGATCTCAGCTCACTGCAACCTCTGCCTCCTGGGTTCAAGCAATTCTTGTGCCTCAATCTCCTGAGTAGCTGGGATTACAGGCATGCACCACCAAGCTCAGCTAATTTTTGTATTTTTAGTAGAGACAGGGTTTTTCCATGTTGGCCAGACTGGTCTTGAACTCCTGACCTCAGGTGATCCACCCACCTTGGCCTCCCAAAGTGCTGTGATTACAGGCATGAGCCACCGCGTCTGGTAAGAAAAGTGAATTTTATAACAGGCAGGCTGCCTTACACCACCAGGCCCGGCAGGAGGAAACAGGCTAAGGTCCTTGGAACTTCTGTCTGTGTCAAGTCAGCCAACTGACTGGTAAAGTGAGCATTCCCAGAAGGGTTCCTCCCAGCACAGTTCGCAGGGTCAGGAGGGCTCCGAGTCCTCCATGGGTTTGATGAATGAGACAAAGACACCGAGCATGTCCATCTGTCAATGAAGTCAGTTTCAGCTGGGGTTGGACAGTTACATCAGTCAGGGCCACTGGAAGAAGCGATTCATTGAATAGCTCTGAAGTGCCCCAGGTAACAAGAGACGATTTGAGGGGCCATTCAATAGTATGTATTTATTTATCCACTTTCCAGATTACAAATATACCCATGGTGTGATGAGGCTCTGGATGGCAGGCCATGAAAATTAGAGAGTCACTGTTACGTACAGCTTTGCTGTGATTTCCAGACAACAGAAGGCAATAAACAATGTTGACATTCTGTAGATAGGTGGGTAATCAAAGCTTTATGACTCTTTTATGTTTGTGTTATTGATGCTTTAAAAAAATGGAATTTAAGTTGGGTGCAGAGGTGCATGCCTGTAATCTCAGCTACTCATGAAGCTGTGGCAGGACGATTACTTGAGCCTAGGAGTTCAAAGCCAGCCTGGGTAACAGAGTGAGACCCTGTCTTTAAAAAAAAACAAAAACAAGATCAAAGTGATAGATTTAACAAAATCAGTTGTATAATTTTCATAGGACTGCATTTGCATACATGAATATCATTTGGAGGAGTTAAAGGTCCTAGAGCTGTCAAAATATATCACCATTTAAAACATAATTCTTTAGAGGGAGGCACAGGACATTTTGTGAATATTCTAGAATTAGTAAAAGGTGAATTATAAAAGTGGCCTCAAAAGTTTTTTAATACAACCTAGCTTCTACACTGCTTTCTTCTTACACTGATTACATTTTTCAAATAAGAGAATGGAAAGTGTTTGGTCGTGCTGACTATTCAACACAGCTAGTCAAATATTGAGTAAATAAGGAAATGACTGCCAAATGTGCATGTATTATAGGATGAATGACAGGTTTATAGCATTAAAGAAATTAACTAATGACTTTTATCAAAATAATAACAGCTAATTTTGTAAATGCACTGAGAACTTGGCAAATATCATGCAAATAAGGTCAGGAATACAGAATCTCTCTCCAGAAAAATAAGATGGGAAAGAAGGAAAGGAATAATTATAGTCATTTTTTCGAGAGATCTTTTTTCTCCAAAGGCTAGTAAACCAACGTAATAACTTTTACATAAGAGAATATTTGCAATCACTGCAAAATAAGTAAAATTAAGATCAAAGTATTTATAACAACACATCTAAGTTTCCCATCACAACTTTTAAAGTATCATATGCTAAGCACAGACTGGCAAATTGGATAAAAAGCCAAAACCCATCTCACATGCAAGGATACACAAAGGCTCAAAATAAAGGGATGGAGGAAGATTTACCAAGCAAACAGAGAGCAAAAAAAAGCAGGAGTTGCAATTCTCGTCTCTGATAAATTAGACTTTAAAGCAACAAAGATCAAAAGAGACAAAGAAGGACATTACATAATGGTAAAAGGATCAATGCAACAAGAAGAGCTAACGATCCTAAATATATACGCA
>NW_016107802.1:1234529-1238544 GCF_001604975.1 Cebus imitator
ACACACTGGGGTCAGTTGGGGGGAAATAGGGGAGGGACAGTGGGGGTGGGGAGTTAGGGAGAGATAGCAAGGGGAGAGATGCCAGATGTAGGTGATGGGGAGAAAGGCAGCAAATCACACTGCCACGTGTGTACCTATGCAACAATCTTGCATGTTCTTCATATGTACCCCAAAACCTAAAATGCAATAAAATAAATGGGAAAAACAAACAAAGAAACACACACAAAAAAACAAATGCTGTAACAGCAAAGACTGTAGTATAACAATATGGAAACCGGGGGTAGAAGTCAACTCTACTTTGAAACATCTCCTATGACAGCCAATAGAAAGAGTTGGGAATTCTCCTCTGAAGAAGAAAGGGGAGCCATAGTTCATATTCAAAATCAAATGAAAGAATCCATACAGAGAATTTAGACCTGTGCCTGGCAAATAGCAAGAACTCCTTATGTATTAACTTTATCACATATATTGTTATTATTTTATCACACAGGGAAGAAAAGCATTAAGTTCCATTATAATCAGAACAAGGACAGCCCCAACCTTTGCAAGATTTGGAGTATGTAAAGGGGGGCCCCACATCATGGGTTCCCAGGTTTAAATGTTGTTAATCAAGCTCCCCAACAATTCAATTAAATATGCTCTACCTTCCTATATATTCTGTCTCTTGGGAAATATAACTTCATAATGACCAAGAAGGCCAGTGACAAATTCAGGATCCCTCAAAATTCTGCATCAGTTAATTGGCCGCATGGCCAGAGGGGAAAGTCCTCTCCTGCCCCTTCTAAGGACAGAAACTAGAGAGACGTCTATGCAGTATTGAGGCTGTTTAGGTATGGAATTGAGATCCTGGGGAGTAGTTTAGGAATGGAGATGACTTCTTGGCTTCACAGGAAGAAGTGTGGTTTGAGAAAGACCAAAGGGAAGATTCTAAGTGGGGGGCTGGGCGGAACCCCTCTTGCTTGGGTCTAAGGTTTAGGACATGGAATGTATAATTCTCCAGTTAAGTAAGTTGTGAGTCAGATTTGTGTTTAGGCATCATGAAGTCTCAACTTTACTAATAATTTTGGATTGACAACAGAAAAGAGCACTCTACTGTGACCAGCTAAGCTTACCCTCTCTGGAGCTCCATTTCATTTCCTGCAAAATGAGGGGATCTGACCTGATAACCTCTCCCACCCCTCCCTACTCTAAAATTCTTGATCTATGGAGTCTGTCATTGTAAGAAAAACAAAAGAACATAACAAATCATTAGTTGTTAGTTGTTCTGAGCAACCAAGATGCATCTCAACAGGTGAATGGATAAATGATGGTACATCCATATAATGGAATATTACTCAGCAATGAAAAATGAGCTCTCAAGCCACAGAAAGAAAAGAACAACCCTGAAATGTATATTCCTAAGTGAAAGAAGCCTATCTGAAAAGGCTGCAACTTGGATAGCCTCCCTCTTGTCTGGTTTCTTCATTCCTGGCTCGAGCATTTCCCATGATCCTCATCCCTTACACTCTGCAGTCATCACGAGCTTCCATCTTCTGAAAACTCTTTCTGGAAGGTTTCTGTATCCGCACTGAATCTGTCCACCAACCACTCACTCCTTCCCATTTTATTGTCTATTCCTCCTGAATGACACACTCCACACGCTTTTTTGATTGTCAACTCTTCAGCACATTAAATATATGATCCTGTCTCTTCCTTGAAATTCTTTCTTATCTTCCAATACTCCTAACTCCTCTGTTCCTCCTTTCACCACCCCATGGGATCCTCCCTATCACTTCCCCCCTCCTCTTCCTCCTACTTCATAAAAGCGGGCTTTTCTGTGGGTTGGCACTTGAATCTCTGCAATAGGTTTATTCCAACTCTCATATATTCCCACAGTTTCCACAAAGAGTCCCATGTGTGTCACCTCAGGATGGGAACTGTAATCACGTCAAATACAACGTAATGTTGGGTCTAATAAGGAACCTCAAGTCTGCCCCATTTTAGGAAGAAATCATCGCTAGGAACAACACATATTAAACTGTTCTATGCTATTTATCAGATAATTTCTCTAAGACTGGTAGAGGAGAAGAGGACCCTGAAGTGACAGAATTTTTAAGGGGGACAGACAAGGAGATGGGGAAGAATAATTTTTCAATCAAGGATCAAGGCAGAGGCCAGGCACAGTGGCTCACGCCTGTAATCCCAGCACTTTGGGAGGTGGACGTGGGTGGATCACCTGAGGTCAGGAGTTCAAGACCAACCTGGCCAATATGGTGAAATCCCATCTCTACTAAGAATACAAAAATTAGCTGGGCATGGTGGCACATGCCTGTAATCCCAGCTACTCGGGAGGCTGAGGCAGGAGAGGCGCTTGGACCCAGGAGGCAGAGGTTGCAGTGAGCTGCCTGGGCAACAGAGCAAGACTCTGTCTTGAAAAAAGAAAAAAATAAAGGATCAAGGCATGGACCAGATAGCTACAGTGGGTACAAGATCATGTGAACTCTGGGATAAAGGGGAAAATAATAAAACAGAAGGTCAGAGATGGCTGGGAAGACAGACAACCTCTCCTCTGCACTTCTATTCAGGACCAGCCTTCCTGGCATTGAGTCAGCCAGTGTAATCTACGGTCAGACCATTTGTCTTTCTTTTTCTCTCCCACCCCTGCCAAGCCCCAGCCGCTGAACATTATCTAGCATTCTATGGGCAAATGAAACAAAAGAGAAGAGTGAAACATGCATATTGTTATCATGGAATGTATTATTTAAGTAGAGAGGGTGTTATTTAAACAGAACAAGTGCATATGAAAGAAGTCACAGAAAACACCCAGCAGTACAGGCGCAAAATCATCTTTCTGGGTCAAGTAAGCTGAGAAGCCTGTGGGTCTGAAAGACAAGTAGGATTTATCGTACTTGAGAGTGATTTATACAGCAGGTAGCTTTTGAGCAAGATTTCGAAGGAGGAAGAGTAGGCCAGATGTGTGAGTCACGCCTGTAATTCCAGCATTTTGGGAGGCTGAGGAGCCAGAACACTTGAGGTCAGGAATTTGAGACCAGCCTGGCTAACATGGTGAAACCCCATCTCTACTAAAACAGGAAAAAAAAAATTAGCTGGGGATGGTGGTGCATGGCTGTAATCCCAGCTACTTGGGAGGCTGAGGCAGGAGAATCACTTGAACCCAGGAGATAAGAGGTTGGAGTGAGCCAAGATCATTCCACTGCACTCCAGTCTGGGAGGCAGAGTGAGACTCCTTCACAACAAAAATAAACAAACAAACAAACAAAACAACAACAACAACAACAAAAACCGAAGGAGGAATAGTAGATTCACAGAAGGCAGGCATTTTCCTGCAGCACTCTCTTGAAGGAGATACCAAATGCTCATGACTTCTGGGAAGCGGGTGACAATACTCTGGGGGCTTTGTGAGAACAGCTGACAAAGGAATGGAGAGACAATATGGACCCTGAGCCTGGAAGAAATGTTACAGAGTCACAGAAAGATGAGAATGTATCTGTGAGTGTAAAACGCGGGCGTGTAGGAAAGGTGCGCCATTTCAGATGCACTGAGTGTCTTGTTCTTTTAGTCCGAGAATTCGTGAATATGTGTTCACTCATTGCCTATCATCGCCTGTGTATTCGGATGAGAAAACCTTAAGCAAACGTTGTGAGTGCAACATTAATTTCCCATAAATTACTGTGTGAAAATAAATAACATTTAAAAGCTGTTGGAATTCCTAAAAGGCATTTTACGCCTTGAGAGAGATGTGACTGTGATCTGTCACATATGGTTACAACTTCTGTTTCTCAGATTAGACATTGACTTGCTTTCTAATTTTTCTTGTTCTATACAATGACTAGAGGAATTAAACAATGTCAGGGACAAATACTTCCTGACTTTTTTTTCTTTTCTGAGATGGAGTTTCACTCTTTCGTCTAGGCTGGAGTGTGCAGTGGTGCAATCTTGGCTCACTGCAACCTCCCCCCACCTTGGATTCAAGTGATTCTCCTGCCTCAGCCTCCTGAGTAGCTGGGATTATAGG
>NW_016107802.1:1239015-1255028 GCF_001604975.1 Cebus imitator
GCCTCCTGCCTTCTTAATTATTGAAACTTGTTAAAGATTACCTTCCCCTTTTTTGCCCTATTTTCCTTAGACCAGATGACAGAAAACTCATGACTATTGCACCCTCTGTAAAAGATGTTACATGTCCTTTTCCCTAAAATAAACACTGCCTATAACCAAGTTCCTGGAACTATGCACCAATCTTGTATGGACAATGTAATCCTGCTAAAAATGCCTCTGTGTCTGCCTATGGAAATAAACCTCTAAGCTTCCCTCCTTTGCAACTCTGACTCCATTCTTTTGGGGTGTTTCCAGGTGGGCCATCCTGAAACTTTGAGTGTGAATAAATGCTCTTTAAATGAGATTCTGGCCTTTTTGATTATTTCAGGTTGACAACTATAAATCGACTAATTTTGGTAAATTTGCTGTAAATCTAACATTTGCTGTATCAGTTTGGTTGCATAACAGGGGAATCTGTAGGACGTCTAAGTGACCCCCAGCTTCTGAAATAACAACTTGTAAGCATTCTCTGGACCAGAATGCTGCCAGAGGACTTTAAAGAAAAGAGGCTTATCTGTCACTGCAGATGGGGGCAGCTATAAAAAGTTAATTCTTGTCCTAGGGCAGGGACACGTCTTTTGGAGGATGTGGTTTCGTGGGTTTCCTTTTCCTCGCTACAGTTGTGATAATTTCCAGGGCTCCTAACTCAACTGAAGGTTCATTGATTGAAGCATTTTTGAGAGCTTCAGATGAAGCCATTTCCGAACAAAATCCTTGAAATTAAAAACTTTCTTAGTTGCATTTTGCCTTAAAACTATGGAAATACCAGGATGACACACTTTTTAAAAACTATCAAGTTAAAGGAGTTTTTCTTTTTAATTTTAGATAATAATAATATCTTGTAGTTAGTATGGTACTTTCTCCAAAAAAGATCCAAACTTCTCCGCAAGTGCTATTATTATTTTACATTATCCTTTGGGAAGCAAAAAAGGGGAACCAGCGTCACAAAGAAATGTTAGGTGCCCTGTTCAGAGTAACTCACAAACTCATGCCCTGAAGGCATAACCGGAAGTAGAGCTTTGTGTGTTCTATGAATAGAAAGTGAAACTCAGTTTCCTTTTTCATAAAACAAAAATTTCAGAGTAATACGGACCGAGAATGTTCATCTGTGCAGACTGGGAGTGTGGGAGTCAAGGGCAGTGACGCGAATCCAGGGACGCTAGCATTCTGCCTCCTGGCATCACCCTGGGAGACCGCTCCTCAGAGACCTGCGAAACCACAGCCGCCTGCCCTCAAATCCAGTCTGAGGAAGGACGCGGAGACAGAGATGTCCCCGCAGAATCTAGAGCTACTTAAGTGTGAAATAGTAACACTTCTTAAATGTCAGTTTTAGACTAGAATACAGATCGGCCTTTCAGAATTCAAAGGAGACACAAAGGTAGACCTTAGTTCACTTTTAATTTCTAAGGGAAAATTAGTTCCTTGAAATTAAAAACAAACAGCATCCTTACAGTGTTAGATGCATCTTTCCTTTCCAAACAAATTTTCGAAGTAAAGCTTCTTATTGTTCCATAGTTTATCAGAGATAGAGTACAGAAACTTTAGATACTTGATTTATTAATCTTTCTTTTGCTGTAATATAATTAAAAAGAGGGAAATTGTTTTTTCAGTGTTTATTTTTCCCTGTGAGTGTTTCAAAGTTTTATAGTTTTTTTTTTTTTTTTAGATGGAGACTTGCTCTGTTGCCCAGGCTGGAGTGCAATGGCTCAGTCTTGGCTCACTGCAAACTTCCCCTCCTGGATTTAAGTGATTCCCCTGCCTCAGCCTTTCAAGTAGCTGGGATTGCAGGTGCCCTCCACCACGCCCAGCAATTTTTTAGTAGAGGCGTGGTTTCACCATGTTGGCCAGGCTGGTCTTGAACTACTGACCTCGTGATCTGCCTGCTTCAACCTCCCAAAATGCTGGCATTACGGACATGAGCCACCGTGCCCGGTTGGTTAACTATTTTTTTTCTAATTGTTTTAAATCTACTTGTAAGTGAATATAGTTGTGAGATTTATGACAACTATTCTTGCAGACAAATTTTATTGTGGATTGTCATATTTTTAATTTTTATTTTTTTACCTTTAAAATGTAAGTAATGGAAAATAGTAAAAATCTAAGTTGGAAATCTAGTAGTGCAGAAGTTGGCTGGCATCTGCACTGAAGGGGAGACTGAGAAGGGGTCATGCAATTTCAAGCCCTGTAGACATTCATGTAAGACAGAAAATGTAAATATTGATAACAAAGAAATGTTAGAAAAAAAGTAAAAGAAAGAATAGCAAGCCCTTCTTTCCTTTTGCCAAGAGAGCAGCATCTCAGAATGCTGATCTACGTTAGACCCTGAGCCAGTAATTTATGTCAGAGCCTGAATGATGTGCAGAGTCCTCTTGATCTAGCACGCAGAAAATTAATTTTGAAGATTCTTTTGATCTGAGCCTCATTCAGATTCAGATTCAGATTCCATGAATTATTCTGTACATTTGTGTCCCCAGACAGTGCCATCCCATTAGGGCCCCTGGTTTACATCTCCCAGCCCCTCTGCCTGTAACTCTAACTCTGTCCTGGGCAAGGGTGAAGTGGGTGCCTCAGAGCCCTGCAAATACATGGCAGAGCTGGGCTTGAACTTCAGAATCCAAATCACAGGAATTTTTACAATTCTTAGCTTCCTAAATGGCTGTACCATATTTTCACCCTTCCATAGGTGATATATCCCTCATCTGTGCACTTTAAAAACTTTTAACAATTTAACCCAAATGCCCCCGATTTATAACAAATGAATAGCTGTCCTCAGAATCTCCTGAATAATCTGATATTCAACAGGCACACTCTTTGGAGGCAGAAAGCAGATGAATAACTTCCTTTTAAAAATAGCAATGTCCTGGAGAAGTACAGAATTTATCTTCTCTGATGCCTTCACTAGTATACACAGGTAACTGTCCTCTCAAGAGAGGTCATCCCCAACATGTTCCCAGAACGAAGCATTGTCCTTACACATATCAATTGTTGCCTTTTGCATTCACTTATGGTGTTTAGTCAGTTACTTTGACATGTGAGGTTTGAATAATAAATTAAGACATATCAAAAACAACAACTCGGAGTGTTGGGTAAGGGTGATGAAAGCTTCTTCCTTTCTTTCCTTCCTCTCTTTCTAAAAGGACTCGGTTCCTTGAAATTTGAGTCCTGAGCCAGATTTACATTTCACGTGCACATTCTCTGTCAAAGTTTTTTTCTCTCCCGGCACCAATGTTGTGGATGCACTTGTTGCTCAGGTCTCGGTAAAGCATCCCAGCTTTACAGAACTCATTTATGCCTAGTGTTCCATTATTGGAACGGTAAGCATGTGGGAGTTGTTTATATCCTACTGTTCAACAAGGTCATTGCCAAGGTCCGATTTCAGAATTCAAAAAACTGCAACCTCAGCCATAAATGGGCTAAGGGGATCTCTCATAAGAGGGAAAGAAATTCTGCCTGAAGCTGTGATGGACAGGCAAGAGAAGGGAGCACACCTATCTTCTACAAAGCGGGATTCCCAACAGCCTTCCCCATAAGACACGAAAACTGTCATACATGCAAATCTAAAAAAAAGACAAAAGCTGGGAGAATTCACCAAGAAAAACACAACTGTCTAAGTGCCCACAAGCCCAGTCTAAACTGTGCTTCTAGTAACATACACAGAAAGATATAACAAAAATAAAATAATTTACAATCCTATTAGCAACTGTTAGTTTTTCATTTTTCATGCTTATACATGCATAGGTTCTTACTTAAAAGGAAATATTATATATTCCCACTTATGATTTCACAAACATCATTTCATATTAGTATTTAAGCATTTATACCATCATTTAAAATGGTTATATGGTATTATTTTCTCTGACCATATAATAATTTGTTCAATAAATCTATCATTGGGCATTTGTGTTATTTCCAATTTTTCACTATTATGAAAGCTTCAGAATAAAACTTTATTTATAGCAAAAAAATAACAAAGTGTGTTTAGCAGCTTGCTACAAGCTCCAAAATAACACAAGAGGAAAAGATGACAGGGAGCCCCAAGGTATGGAGAAAATCTAGACAACAGCATGGAAAGGGTGGCAGAATTTGTCGCTTTGCCTGTAGGTGACATAACTTCACCCTCCCAGGCCAATGGATATCTAGCATCTCCAGGAGGGAGTTTCCAGTACAAAATCTCTCTAGCCTTCATCATGGGAAGTTCAGCCTGCTCCCTGCAGCAGGAAGCGGGCCTGCATTCTCCTCAACAGCTGATCAGGACACCTCACTCCTTTCTACTTCCTCTCCTACAGCCACACCATTCATGCCCAAGGTCCCTTCTGCCATTCAAACTCCTGTTTCTAGTTTCTCTCAGCTCTGGTACTTTGTGTCTGCCTTCTGATCTAATATTCCTCATACTGTTAGAAATGCTGTTATTTGAGTGTGAAGTTCTCAAGGTTGCGAGCTGTATTATATATTTCTGTGTCCTCCACAGAGCTTTGAGTACAGCATATGCTCAGTAAGCGATTTGCCATGATCTGATTTCTCTTTATCTTACGTAAGTGCATCTATTCATTGATTTGGTCACTGGACATTTGCTTAGAATCTACTGGGAACTGCAGAGGTGGTGATGGATGCCCCAGTTGCCATCCACTTTCTTAATTCATTCCCTGGTTCCCTCATTAATTCTCTCTTCATTCATTCTCTGGTTCCCTCATTAATTCACCTTAGAAGTTTTCTCTCATTCACTCTCCAGTCGTCATGACTTGAGATAGAAAATGGGAAAAGGGCCGGATGCAGTGGCTCATTCCTGGAATCCCAGCACTTTGGGAAGCCAAGGTGCGTGGATCACCTGAGGCCAGGAGTTCGAGACCAGCCTTCTCAACATGGTGAAACCTCGTCTTTACTAAAAATACAAAAATTAGCTGAATGTGGTGCACACCTGTAATCTCAGCTACATGGGAGGCTGAGGCAGAATAATTGCTTGAATCCAGGAGGCAGAGGTTGCAGTGAGCTGAGATTGTGCCACTACATTCCAGCCTGGGTGACAGAGTGAGACTCCATCTCAAAAAACAAAAAACAAAACAAAACAAAACAAAAAGCCAAACAAATGGAAAAACCTCCACCCCTTGTGTTCTTTGGACCTTTCTTAGTCACATGGTCCCACCTGGGGCTGCTAATTAGTGCAGGTGGTAGACAGCCGGGATGAGGTGGGGGAGAGGAGACAAACGAGGAGGGAGGGATCACAATGTGTGTGCATGAAAACTAATCTTTGAGGATGTTCACTTTAGTGTTATTTAAATCAGAACAAAAAATTAGAGATGTTCTAGCTAAATTACATTGCAGAATAACCAAAGACGTGAGAATATATATAATAGAATGTAACAAATGCAGATTACAGAACAGGAAGTTTTTACAGTGGGTTGCTATCTTTCTTTTTAAAAGTCCACTGTGGAGACAATCTATAGGAGAAACTTCAAAGTATTAATGGATAGTATATCTAAGTGGTGGGATTATACATGATTTTCTTCTTTGAGTTTACAAACATTTTCTGCAATGATCCTGAACTTTTGATTCAGGTAAGAAAAGGATATATATATACATATATATGTGTGTGTGTATGTGTGTGTGTATGTGTGTGTGTGTGTGTGTGTGTGTATATATATACATATATACACACACACATATATATACACGTATATATATATATATATATACACACATACACATATATATACACATACATATATACACACACACACACACACACACATATATATATATATATATACACACACACACACACACACACACACATATGTACATACATATATATAAAGGAAAAAGGAGACCAGGATGCAAGTCCTCCCAGAATGGCAGAGCCTTCTGGCAAATTCAGTGCAAGGAAAGGGTCCCAATGCTGAGTCGGAATGCAGACACATCCAATCTCCACCTCCCAGCTCAGGGGCTTGCTCACTGATGGAACCCTCTCTAAGTCTGCTTTTTCTCCCAGCCTTGAAGAGAAAAATAGTAGTGTACATGCATTTTGATCTATTTTCCAATTTTTATCTCTTCAAATACATGAACAAACAGTTGTCACATTCTCCCCCAAGTCACAGTCTGCTGAGAAGCCTGGTTGTTACGCTAAATGAAACCAACTTCTAAAAACCAGGAAAACAGACAAACAAATCTAGAAGTAAAGATCTTTCCCAATTGACGACATTAAAACGTTCTAAGTAATACTTCCATGGTGTGTAGAAGGGACGAACCTTGTTTGGATGGATGGCAGGTGCACCGAAATGTAAGATAAATATGGAGACAATGACCCACGTCTCCGAATGAGGGCGCCCCTGGAGGTACCACACTGAGACAGGTTAGAGGGGAGGTGGGGTTGTCGGAGCTGAAGCCATACCTTAGTCTGGAACGTACAAAACATGTGCGTCAGAAACGGATGCTCCCAGGCCAAGGAAAGAACTCTCCTCTCTACCATCGTGCACTCGACATCATCGTCCATCAAGACCACATCTTTCTTTAAGGCCTTTATTGCAAAAAATTGATTGGTTTTCTTGAATTCTGCCAGGAAGACCTAGAAGGAAGGGGAAGAAGTAACTTATTTTAGAATTTGGATTCTCACTTCTTAAAAAAGAGACAAAGTCTTGAGAGAGACCTGTGTTGAATGAGAAAAGGGCTTTCTTCTCCAGCCCCCATCCATCCCGGATAGGCTATTCCCAAGACAAAATGGAGGACTTCACTGGCTTCAGATATTACAGCGCTGTTTCATGCTACCTTGGTACTCTTTCCAAGGGTTTCACAAAATTATTAAGCAATTGAATGGGTTTTTAAAAGTGTGCCCTGCCTGCTCGGGAACCTGAGTAACAGTATAATAAAAATCCAGAGAGACAAAAGCCCGGTGAAGAAATAAGAGCCGGAGTAGCAGAGAGGAGATATTGTACTTGAAACATCACTGCAAGTGCACATAAAACCTAGCTTTATGTTTTACTCAGTTTTTCCAGGCCAAGAGAAGAATGGAGGGATATAGTTCTCCTTGTGTACTTAAAAAATAAACACGGGCCTGGTGTAGTGGCTCATGCCTGTACTCCCAGGATTTTAGGAGTCCAAGGCAGGTGGATCACCTGAGGTCAGGAGTTCGAGACCAGCGTGGTCAACATGGTAAAACCCTGCCTCGACTAAAAAAAAAAAAAACCAAAAACATAAATTAGCCGGGCATGGTGGTGGGTGCCTGTAGTCTCAGCTACTTAGGAGGCTGAGGCGGGGAATTGCTTGAATGTGGGAGGTGGAGGTTGTGGTGAGCTGAGATTGCACCATTGCACTCCAGCCTGGGCAACAGAGCGAGACTCTGTCTCAAAAGGAAAAAAAAAACAAACCCACCATTTTCTCTGACAGCATAGCAAAGAATTATTCATGGCCAAATGTATGGCACATAGTAGGTCCTAAAATGTGAATGGCACTGGGTTCAAAGAATGACTTGCTCAGATTCTTGGAGCTATTAGGGAAGGATTTAACTCCAAAGTTTACTTTTCCCACTTGATTTCGTGGCCCTTACATCAGAGGACACCAAAATGTGAATGACACATTTTAGGACCTACTATGCGTCATGCATTCTGCTACCTGCTTTACATTTTCAACCTAGTTTTATTAGCTAATTGAATTCTTAGCTTGTCATGCTCTGCAGGACAGAAGTTAACAGCAACAACAACAAAATACAGAGTTCAAAGAATAACTTGCTCAGATTCAGATTCTTGGAGCTACTAGGGGAAGATTTAACTCCAAAGTTTACTTTCCCCACTTGATTTCGTGGCTTATGTATCAAAGGACACCAGATGGCATATGATGGCGGGTTTCAACAATTTTAGTTTTTGCAAATGATACAGCAACACACTGTTGGCAATTGTAAGGGCATGGCATTTGGATACAGAAAATTCTAGCTCCAGTTTTACTTCACAGACATTTACTAGCGGTGGAAATGTGGGCAGACCAATGAGGCTCCCTGGGCTTCAGTTTCCAATTACTGCATTCTCTAACTGACGGGACTATTGTGAAAGTCAGATGAGATCAGATCTGGAAAAGTCAGCTCTAAAATGATCTCTGAATCACAGTTGTTAAAATTCAGTCATTTGTCATTTGTTTCTTTTGTTGACTTTTGGGAAAGGCTGAAGTCAGTGATGCTACACCAGTCCTGGACATGTGAGTGTCTAAGTTTAAAACACAATGGTGCAGATTTGTGGATTGGTGGTAGCTGACTTGATAGTAGGGGTGAAACTTAGATGAGAATCAGTCAAATGAATGATGCTCACATCCCCAGAAAACACACAATTTGGGCCAGGCATGGTGGCTCATGCCTATAATCCCAGCGCTTTGGGAGGCTGAGGCAGGTGGATCACAAGGTCAGGAGTTTGAGACCAGCCTGGCCAACATGGTGAAACCCTGTCTCTACTAAAAATACAAAAAAATTAGTCAGGCATGGTGGCAGGTGCCTGTAATCCCAGCTACTTGGGAGGCTGGGATAGGAGAATCCTTTGAACCTAGGAGGCAGAGGCTGCAGTGAGCTGAGATAGCACCACAGCATTCCAGCCTGAGCAACAGAGCAAGATTCCATCTAAAAAGAAAAAAAGAAAAAGGGAAAACACACAATTTGTTTCCCTGGGCTTAAAAGTAGATTGAAAACAAGGGTCTAGAGGCCTTGGTGAGGATACATACTTTCCATATAAAGCCAGAAGGGAGAGAAAAGAAGGTTTTGGAGTGTTCTCAGTGTAGTGAGAAAGAGCAACATGGCCGTCCCATCTTGCTTTGATGCCTCCCCCCACTCCACTCCTCTCCATGCATAGGGACCCAAGGTCCTGATGAAAAGACGTGGACGGCTTTGGACATGGAGTGGGGAAACCTGGGGCTCCCAGCTGTGCCTTGGGATACCGACCAAGGCTTGAAGGTTTAACTAAATGTCTTTCTTATTAACCTTCTTCAAATGTAGAAATCCACATGGGAACAAAGAAAGATAAACATTTCATGAACAATTAAAAGTACTCTTTTAGTAACTGCTTCTTTCAGTAAAACATCCTAAAGCCAGCCATAAACTAAGAAGCCGAAAAGACCATTTCCATCTATATAATGTGCTTTCAATTTTTGGTAGCAGGTTATAATTGCACATTAATTGATGCTAAATTGTAATGAAGACTGGCTGTAAAATTGTCTATTATGCTCAGATTAGCACCAAATGAGCCTGCTGTGGTTCATATTATTGTGGAAATGAACAAAAAGAATTCAAGAATATCAGCTACGATGTGCAAGAGAGAGTAGATGTTGCTGAAAGGCAAGTCACCAGTGTTTAAATCCAAACCCCAACTGGAGCACAATATTATTCAGCTGTGGCGACTGCTCAGTTGCATTTTAGTTTGTTTAATATTAAATAAACTGGGTAAGATTTCCTGCCAAAGTCTGGTGAGCAGGTGTGGTGCATAATGCTGCCTTTGGCTGCACAGATTCATGGAATAGTTGTCGCTCACTAAAATGTTTGTATGGGTCCCATCCAAGAATTTAAAACAAATAGGAGCCCTGTTAATACATGAGATATCCTTAATATCAAAAATTACCTAAAAGCCTACTTTCCATATCGTCCCTCCTTAAATCACTAGCTTGAAAATTTCCTGCAGTCACTGATAGTGGGTTATAATTTCTTAAATTGTCTCTTCTTCCTTCTCCTCACCTCCCTTTTCCTTCTTGTTCCCCTTTTCCTCTTTCCTTCCTCTCCTTGTCATCTGTGAGTGACAGAGACAACCCCCCACCTGCATGCATGGTAGGAAGAATTTAGAGGAGGGACTTTCTCCGCAGTTTTTTTCTGGGACTCTCAAGCTACAATTTTGTTATGGGCTTAATTGTGTCTATGCGGAAGTCCCAATCCCCAGTCCCTTGGAATGTGACCATATTTGGACACAGGACCTTCAAAGTGGTAATTAAGGTTTAACGAGGTTATTAAGGCAGGTCCTAATCCAATACGACTGGTGTTTTCATAGAAGAGAAAATTTAAGCCAGGTGTGGTGGCACAACTGTAATCCTAGCTACTAGGGAAGTTGAGACGTGAGGATCACTTGAGTTTGAGAGGTCAAGACCAGCCTGGGCAACACAGTGAGACCTATCACAAAAAAGGAGGAGATTTAGATGCAGACATGCACCGCAGGAAGATGGTATGAAGGCACAGAGAGAGGGTGGCCATTACAAAGCAAGGAGAGGAGCCTGGGAAGAAAGAACCCAGGCGACACCTTGATGGTGAACTTCCGTCCTCCAGACCTGTGAGAACATGAATTTCTGTTTGTTAAGTCAGCCAGTATGTGATATTTTGTTATAGCGGCCTGTATTAGTCTGTTCTCATGCTGCTAATAAAGACATACTGGAGAGTGGATAATTTATAAGGGAAAGAGGTTTAATGGACTCACAGTTCCACATGGCTGGGGAGGCCTCGCAATCATAGAGGAAGACACAGGCGGGGCAAAGGGATGTCTTACATGGCAGCAGGCAAGAGAGAGCATGTGCAGAGAATGCCCATTGATAAAACCATCAGCTCTCATGAGACTTATTCACCATCACGAGAACAGCATGGGAAAACCCGTCCCATGATTCGATTGCCTTCCACTGGGTCCCTCCCATGACATATGGGGATTACTACAATTCAAGGTGAGATTTGGGTGGGGACACAGAGCCAAACCCTATCACAGCCTAAGCAAACTTATACGAGTCTGAAGACATTTAATAGAGAGAGAGAGAAAATAAAAAAATCACATATAAAGCAAAACAACACTATAGGCTTGAGAATGAAGCAAAAGAAGAAAGAACAAAACGAAACAATCACAAACACCGTGTGAAAGAGGAAGTGGCTGAGGCACCTTTCTATTTCTTTGGTGCCCAAAGACATCAAACTCATAGGCGTGTGGGGGTGTGTACTTTACAAGTAAAGTTAGCTTTGGAGACTACAACGGGCCTAGAATCCTTGGGGATTCCTATTTATTTAGAGATCTCCCAGGAAAGTAACACACGGCCCTGCTGGCTCCACGAGTTTAGTTTCATTAACCAGGAACTTGGCTCATCAGCTCCTGGAGTTGGTCTCCCGTGCAGTAGCTTACCTTGCCAAAACTTCCTTTCCCCAACATCTTGTGCAAGATAAAATCCTCGATTTTCAGTTTCATCTGCAGAGACGGTTTTTCTATGTTCAGTTCAGGTTCTGGAAGATGGCACATTTTATCCACCTCATCCAACGGAGACTCCCAGGAGATTCCCTGGGGCTCTGAAAATGGCAAGCTGGTGGTTAAAAATGCACATGGAGTAATGGAGGTCATTCTAGTTACTTAGAGCACATGCTTTCTCTTCTGCTTCCCATGCTGAGGCTCCATCATAGTAATTGGAGGTGTTTAAAGGGTCTCCTGCAGTTCAGGCAGCTTTAATACCTCTCCATCTATCGGTGAGGGCAGCACCCCCCGTCTGTGAACCCAGCATTTGGAATTTGGAATGTGGACCGTGTCTCTTTCTCCAATAGATTGGGAAATAGTTCAAATTAAGAAACACATTCCAATCAGCAAAAGACCATATAGGCAAAATGCACAAGCACTGTTAATAATGTCAAATCAAGGACAACTAGGGATTCTGACCAAATTTCGGGAAAAAAATGATTTTCAATTGTTTGCATGGCTCACAAGCACAGTGGCATCAATTTCTACAAATTACAGTGGGCGGGCAAGGAAATGAAATCTAGCAGGTATTTAAATATCTGAACCACATCATTCATCACAGAATTCAAGTCAAGATGCTGCCTCCGCTGGCCAGGCATGGTGGCTCACACTGTAATCCAATAACTTTGGGAGGCCAAGGCGGGCGGATTGCCTGGGCTCAGGTGTTGAATACCAGTCTGGGTGACGTGGTGAAACCCCATCTCTACTAACATACAAAAAATTAGCTGGGTGTGGTTGTGCACGCCTGTGGTCCCAGCTACTCTGGAGGCTAAGGCAGGGGAATCCCTTGAACCCAGGAGGCAGAGGTTGCAGTGAGCTGAGAGTGTGCCACTGCATTCAGCCTGGGCCACAGAGTGAGATTCTGTCTTAAAAAAAAAAAAAAAAAGATACTGCCTATGTTGATGGTTGCTGAGACGGTCTCTTTTACTGCCTGGCAACCCCTCCTGGCAACCCCTCCTAAATGTAACCCAAACCTTTCTTTTACATTTTTAAGTTGATTTTAAGTCAGAGAAAACAAAAGAAAAATTGTTTGGAATTTCTCCCTGCCTACAATATTTCCTTTATTTTTAGATCCCCAGGTTTATCTTTCACACTCTTCCTTAAGTCCAAGGACAAAAGTATTTTATAATGTATGCTGAAACTACTCAGGTCTCAGAAACATGGGGTCACATCCACTCATGAATTACTTTCAAACAGTAGGCTGGAAAAACTGCCATAATGTCATGAAAGTGGCCTTGAGTCCTCCTCTTTCCTACCCTTAAATTTGAGTCTCAATGGTGCAGAGTAAGAATGTCTTCTGTGGCTTTCCCACCGACACATTTTAAGATAGATTTATTTCTGTAAAACAATTTGACCTTGACAGAATGTAGCATGCTGAAATTCTAAGAAAACATTTGCAGTTGTTCCTTCCAGACCTATCCCAATTTTCTAATCCCCACCTTCTGCCCCTTACAAAGGTAGCCTAATGTGACTTATTTTGGTTTCTTTTCTAAGAAGTAGGAGCCTCTCAGTTGGTAGCTGGAGGTGCATCACCTATCAGACCACGTAAGCTGATAATATAAATCCAAGGGCATCAGGTTAGGGTTAATGGAGACTAGTGACTGACATTGATTAGATTGCCAACCAGGACAGCTACCTCTTTTTCCCGGTGTTGGTAAACATGGCGGCCTTGCTTCATTTTTGATGGGGCATGGGAGACCAATTTCAACTGGACCTTCTCTGAAGATCTGTTCAGTATCTCTTAAGCAGCGAGCCTAGATGACAAATGGAGAATCAGACCGCCCACCCATCTACCACTGATGGAACAGCTCAGCCTGCTAACCACAGGGACAAAAGCCATTTAAAATTCCTAAATGCATAGGGTCACCAAAGCTCTTCTTTTCCTCAACATTCTTTTAGAATCCCATATTCTGGGAGCGCCTATCTATTGTATTTTATGCATTGGCAGAACACATTTGCCTCCTTTACACTTTTCTGGGGCTGACAGGATTCTCCCATGCCGTCTACATCATTCCATCACAAAGAAGGACAGTGGGTCAATGGATGGGAAAACAGCTGATTCGGGTAATGCCAAGTCTTACGGAGGGTTTATCCTCGGATGTGGGAATTCAGCAAATGCCAAGGCAGTAAACAGCAGGGCAAAAGTTGCCCTGGACTCAGTGTTCTGTGAGGATTCTGGGGATGATACTGGCACATAAGTGTTTTCCCCCAGGCTATTCTATAACCCAAATATATTCACATAAAGCTGTCAATGAATCCTTAATAATTTTAATGAATTTGTATCTGCATTGCTCACGCCATGAAGAAGTTAAGATTTTATAAAGATCTGCATAATACAAATGCATTAAATAAATATCTCAAAGCGGGGGGTATGGGCATGGAGATGAAAGCCAAGGGCAAGGCTGGTAATCAGGAATACATCCCAGCATTTCCTGTAGGGCTGCTACAGGTGGAGGAGCGGGAGGGCATGGGCATCCTTGTTGAGCGGTATGGCGGGAATGTGTTCACGGCTTGTGCTTCTACCTGTTGGGTGCTCTCAA
This sequence comes from Cebus imitator, assembly GCF_001604975.1. NCBI lineage: Eukaryota > Metazoa > Chordata > Mammalia > Primates > Cebidae > Cebus > Cebus imitator. The sequence continues at coordinate 1,252,802 of NW_016107802.1, forward strand.
TCATGGCCAGCGCTTCAGCCATTAGCTTCTGGTTTATGCCACAAAGGTTGGCCACCTTCGTCTGGCATCTGTGATGTACGTTCATGCCACATGCTGGAAAGAAGAAGGTGGATGGTGAGCCAGAGTGGAAGAATCCCTTGGTGCTGGGCAGTGACTCCCTCTAGAGCTAAGACAGAGCCTTGTGGATAGGGAGGGAAGCCTAAGGTGCCACGGCTGGAGGCATTTGGCCCTGGCTCTCCCTGGTAATGATCCACATGTGGGAAGGGAAAGTGAGGTAAAAGGTGGACTCAACTCTGGAGGAGATGGGGTTCAGACACAGACCAAATTGAAGACTAGCTAAAACAGGGACAAGGCAGAAGTAGCTTTCCAGAAGATGCCCACCTGTGTGCCATGTCGGTTTACTGTTGCCATGGCAACACCCAGAAGTTACCACCCTTTTCCTAGGAACTTAATGTGCATGTAGTTAAAAGTGGGTATAAATGTAATTGTTTAATTTTTCACAGAGATGGGGGTCTCACTTTGTTGCCCAGGCTGGTCTCAAACTCCTGGGCTCAAGCCATCCTTCCACACTGGCCTCCCAAAGTGCTGGGATTACAAGTATGTTATTGTGCCTGGCCTCGAGTCTTTACTATAGAAAGGAATTTTTTATGATTGTGCTCCAAATTCCACATTGTCAGCATGACTCACATTGGCCTTATTTAGAAGGTATTAGGTTTTAACTTGGGTAGCCCCAGCTGCATTTTCTTACGCATCACTGTAACATGAAGTGACCTTGTCAGCCAGGGTGGAACATACGGGGATGGGATTTTACTTTGCTCCTTAAAACTGCAGCCACATCTAGGCTTGTCTGTGACTTGCATGGCTGTGAAGAAAGGCCACCATCATCTCCACGACAAGGTCATAAGTCTTTGTTACTAAGCTACCAGGCTGTAACTCAATTTCTGGGTGGGCAAACGGTCCCTTTGGATGACTATTTTCACGGGAATTATTGTGAGGAGAGAGAGAAGGCAGGGCAAAAGACTAAAGGAGGCCCTACCAAAGACGACGGCTTGTAAGGAGGCAGAATGAGAGGGAGGCAGAGGGGGAAGGAAGAGAGCTGGAGAAGAGGGTGAGGAGAGTCCAGAGAGGAGAATGCGGGCATGCGGGGGGAGCAGAGTGGAGGGGCAGGGACTGGGGGTGTCAGAAGCAAAAATGGGAAACCAGGGCGGGGGGGGGGAAGGGGAGGAGAGAGGGAATAGGAGAGGGGACAAAAGAAAACGGGGAGGGGAGCACTTGAAATGAAGGTGGTAGGAGAGAGCGGGGAGGAGAATGGAAGGGAAAGAATATTCAAGGAAAGAAAAGAAAGCAGGCACGAGAGCCGTGAAACAACACCCAGGAATCCCTGGAAGTTCTAAGATGTGCGGCGGTGCTGCTGGGAGCAGCTCTTGCGCGTGGGCGTTCGGGCTCCCAGGACGTATAACCCGACCTGAGACCATCAGAGACCCAAGAGGCGAGGATCTCACTATTCCTGTTTCTGTGGACATGGCCAGGGTGCTGGTCTCACTATTCCTGTTTCTGTGGACATGGCCAGGGTACTGGGACATTGTGTTTTCCCTCCATACTCTTCATGTCTTCTTGAACAAGGGTGTACAGAAAAACGTGTCAGTGTCCTTTGGGGCCAGGAAGGGATTCTTGAGGCTAGCGCTGGCTTCCTATGATGTCTGCTTTAGGTAATGACTTGAAAACCTACCCCTCCTGCCTCCACTGAGAGATCACTCTGCGTTCCACCAGGCACGTAAGCATGATTGGGATGAAGAAGGGGAGAAGGTGGAAGATGCTGTGTTGCCTTCCATCACGTACCTCATCACTCAAAAGAGAGGACATACATTAGTCAGTAGCACTGATCAAAATAGGGCTGCCAAGAAAAAATAAAGTGGCTTATATATTTCATGGTTCATCATAGGAGAAGCTCTGTGCTCACCAGTCATGGTGATTCACTGCTATAATCCCAGTCCTTTTGGAAGCTGAGGAGACAGGGTTGCTTCATCCTAGGAGTTTGAGATCAGCCTGGGCAATATAGCAAGATCCTATCTCTTAAAAAAAAATAGACAGACATGGTAGCACATGCCTGTGGTCCCAGCTACTTGGGAGGCTGAGTTGGGAGGATTGCTTGAGCTCAGGAAGTCAAGGCTGCAGTGAGCTGTAATCGAGCCACTGCATTCCAGCCTGGGCAACAAAGTCAGACCCT
>NW_016107802.1:1255113-1280592 GCF_001604975.1 Cebus imitator
AAAAAAAAAAAAAAGGAGAAGAAAAGAAAAAAAGTAAAAGAAAAAAAAAGAAACAGTTTATATGCATCAGGTGGCTCTCCTTTAGCGGCTCTATTCTCTGGGCCCTGTCCCTGTCTCATCCCAAACAGAAAGCAGAGTGCTTTGCTGGTCCTTGTGAGTTTTTTTTTCCTTCCCTGGTCCTTAATCCTAGTGTAACAGCATCTCAGCTTCTAAATGTTATTGCCTTAGCAACTTGGAGTTTCACAGCAAGAAAGCCTTGCCTTGTTTATTTTGATGATAGGTCTGAGAAACTCCATCAGTAGTGAATGGCGGGTTAGACTCTGCTGTGATTCTGGCCTTTGAGGAAAGACCAGAAAACAGGCAATGGTGGTCACAGCTGGGCCAGCCTCTTACTGGGCACTTGGAGTCCACAGCAATGGTTTAGGGATGGATGCTCAAACGAATGTCACAGAATTTCTGTGCAGGACCATGCGTCAGCAAAATGAATGTGCTGGGCTTGCTCCTTGAGATGACAGAGAGAATCTTACTGGCAGGTGCAGAGGAGGAAGGTTGGGGTACCACACGGCTACGCCTGTTGAAATTAGGAAGGGGCAGCTCAGAACTCACTGAGGAAACTATTGGTAGAAAGACCCGTGAGAGGAGAAACACTGTCTTTGTTTCCTCCAGGGCTATGATATGACAGAAGGTGATCATGGGCTAGGGGCTTTGACCTTGAACCTGAACTGCTGTGTACTTTTCTGGGATGTGGGGGTGAGGGCATTGCACGTGCAAGGAAAGGAACGTAGTGGCTTATTGCTGCAGAAGACCACACTTACAATCACGACTTGTCTGGGCTCCATCCTCCCTCCTGTTTCCCAGAAAGCCTCACTCTATCCATCCCGCAGGGGGTCCAGGTCAGGCCATGCTCACCCCCCACCAGACTCACCATCACACTTGAGCCCTTGCCGCGCCAGTCCCCACAGCAGGGTCCCACAGTGCTCACAGAAGGTCGGGCTCTTGTAATTGTAGACTTTAAATCTATGTGGCATGTCAATTTTGAATCTCTCCTTGTGGAACTGAAAGAAAGGCAGAAGGGGAGACCATGTGTATGTCCCCAGAGCCCCAACTTTTGATGTCCTTGCAGATACCTTAGCATAACTAACAGAGATCATAATGAAAGCATTGGCATTTTGTATGTTTTAAACCATCACTGTCACTTGCGAAGCCCTGCAGTCATGCCTGAAGAAGGCAGGCAGCCCCCAGCAACTGGAGGTGAGGGGCATGCTTGCCTTCTGTATGTAGCAAGCACCCTGCAGACAGCTGAAGTCTGAGGACCTGCACAGACAGGCCAACAGCTCAGGAAGAGGGCACAAGAGTTATTCAAATGAGCGCTAAGGAAGCACTGCTCCCATTTAAATAGATGAAGCTTCCCTTCCTGTTTTAATATAAATACTTCCTTTTCTCTTTCAGTCCAGAATGAGTGCTTTTAACCTCTGGAAGATGTAAAACAAAACAAAAAACAAAACAAAAAAAAAACAACTCCATTTTTTTTTTTTTTTTTTAAAGATGGAGTCTCGCTCTGTTGCCAGGCCGGAGTGCAGTGGTGAGATCTCGGCTCACTGCAATCTCTGCCTCCTGAGTTCAAGCAATTCTCCAGCCTCAACCTCCTGAGTAGCTGGGATTACAGGCGCACAGCACCCTACCCAGCTAATTTCTATATTTTAGTAGAGACAGGGTTTCACCACATTGCCAGGGTGGTCTCAATCTCCTGACCACCTTGGCCTCCCAAAGTCCTGGGATTACAGGTGTGAGCCACCACACCCGGCCAAAAAAATGCCTTCTTTAAAAGAAACATCTCTACAGGTTTATTAGTATTATAGCCTAATGTGAGATGAATTTTCACGCTATTATTCATGAATTGAGGTGGCAAGAGGAGGGAGCAGTTCCTTCCAGGTGCGGTTAAAAAATATGTCACATGCATCATCTATTACACAAGGTGACATCTCATGTAATCTCAAAATACCCCATTTGAAGTAGCTTCTATTACTATCCTCCTTTGACAGATGTGGAGATGAAGCACAGAGAAGGTCAGAAACTTGCCCAGGTCACACAGCTCTAGTTGGGATATTTATAAGCTTGGCAGTCAGAATCAGAGCCCAGCCATTTTCTTTTCTGTCTTAAAATAAATGTGAAGGCTTAGGGGGATGGGGAGAGGTGTGTGGGAGAGGGATGCCAGTGATAGACATATTACAGAATTTTTTAAAAAACAGTTTTCCAGGCCTGGTGTGTTGGCTCATGCCTGTAATCTCAGCACTTTGGGAGGCTGAGGCAGGTGGATCATGAGGTCCAGAGATCGAGACCATCTTGGCCAACATGGTGAAACTGTGTCTCTCCTAAAAATACAAAAATTAGTCAGGTGTGGTGGCATGCACCTGTAGTCTCAGCTACTCGAGAGGCTGAGGCAGGAGAATCCCTTGAACCCGGGAGTCAGAGGTTGCAGTGAGCCAAGATCACACCACTGCACTCCAGCCTGGTGATAGAGCAAGACTGTCTCAAACAAAAACAAAAACAAAAACAAAAAGTTTTCCAGAGTTCAAATGAAACTTATGGCATGAACAACAACAAAACACTTGGGTAGTAGATTCCTGGTAAGAATGTCAATATTCTGGTGCAGGATAAAATGCTTTATTTTCTAAAGGTTTATCACCTCTGCAGAAGTTTCTAATTCAACAGTTCCTTTGGGAAGGTGCACAGCAAAGAAGCCTTACTCACCAGCACAGCAATAATCTAACCTTCCTGCCAGGGGTACTGGTCAGCATTGATTCTTTAGAATGGCTGTTTAGAATCAATTAAAATGTGCTCAGGACTTAACGATAGTCATGTTCAAACAAGAAAAAAATAATTTTCAGGACTCACTTATATTCCACAGTTTAAATATGAACAATTAATAGGTCAAGGTCCAGGCTGGGAGGTGACTACTTCGAATCTTGAATGCAGGCCCAAATGGCTCAAGACACCATGGCTGATGAAGACTTTGTACACGCTTTCCAATATGAAAACCAATCAGCTACATGGGGCTGGCAAACACTTGAAAGGTGGTAAGTTAGAACTGAGATGTGCTGGACGTGTAAAATAATACACACTGGAGTTTGAAGACTTTTGAATGAAAATTATGTAAGATACACAAATTTTCAAATATTGATTACATATTGTGTTATGCAGTCATCAGAAGAGCACAGGATATTCCATGAATCAGATACCCAGTGAGGATTTGTGGAATGAAGAAGAAAAGGGTGGGAAAGGAAGTCAAAAGATTTCATAACGACTTACAGAGTAACAGGCATTATAGACTACAGGTGGGAGGATGGGAGGGAGTGAGGGTTGAAAATTACCTATTGGGTGTAATACTCACTCTGCGGGTGGTGGGTTCACCAGAAGCCCAGACTTCCCTACTAGGTAACATATGCATATAAGAAATCTGCACTGGTTGGCTGGGAGTGGTGGCTCACACCTGTAATCCCAGCACTAATTCCAGGAGGCTGAGGCGGGTGAATCACCTGAGGTCAGGAGTTTGAGATCAGCCTGGCCAACGTGGTGCAACCCTGTCTCCACTCAAAATACAAAAATTAGCCGGGCATGGTGGCATATGCCTGTAATCCCAGCAATCCCAGCTACTCGGGAGGCTGAGGCAGGAGACGGTTGAACCCGGGAGGTGGAGGTTGCGGTAAACCAAGATCACACCACTGCACTCCAGCCTGGGTGACAGAGTGAGACTCCACCTCAAACAAACAAACAAACAAACAAAAAAAAACAAAAAGAAAAAAAGAAATCTGCACTTGTACCTCCTATATATACACATTGTAAAAAATCTAAAATTCATGATGATAGGCTGCCCACATGCTAGCCTGGTTTCCCTCCTCCATTACGTAAAATATAATTTGTCTTCAGATTATACCTCAAAGTTCATTCTAAAAGAAATATTTGCTTCTCAACATAAAAATTATCCCTGTTTTTATCTCCAACCTTGTAAACGCCATGTTGCTGTATGTCATCGCCATTTGCCTTTATTTGCTCCTTTGCTGCCACTTCTAGCTGGGGTTGCCACAAGGATCGCTCTCATATGATTAACCTAAACTATGCTTTCTGGCCACTTTCTGTGGCGTTTTTCTGGAAAAGTAGAGCCAGGAGAATTCTTCCTGGTGCTTTTCTAACTCATCCTCTGGTTTAGGTAGCTTGGTGAGAACCATTACTGAAGATAAAAGAGTATTTAGGGAGATGTATGTTCAGAGATAAATGGAAGGAGTCAAGTTCTGGTATTATTCAGAAGAGGCCATGGGCTGTAACATTCAACGTTCTGATAAAAATCACTGCACATCAAAGAGGAGTGTAAATACGCACCATGGTTTCTCGGCTATTGATAGCTGATCCTGTGCACTTTGCTATAACTTTATCAATACACTTCTTGTGAATTGCTGCATTGCATTCTGAAAAGAAAAAAATGCAGCTTAAGATTTTCATAGCCTAAAGTATAACTAAGTAAAAAGAATGATGGTAATACAACTGAAACCCTCTTACTTACGTCGGCACTGGTATCCCTGCTTGTTCAGGCCCCTGTAATAAAGCACACGCCAATTTATTTCAATGTTGGTATCAACATCAGCACCAGCAGCTTCTAAGAGGTGAATGAGATCTCATAACCCCCTAAGATCGCAGAGCAGTTTCTGATCAGCAGCCCTGGTGTACCGCTTGCCAAGGGTGTTAACAAAGTGTTTTTCATTTTAAGGTGCTTTTTAAAAAGGTTGATAACTAAATAAATGAGAAGCAGCTGATTTCCTTTTCATTGTTGTATTTTCCAAACAAACATATATAGAGAAAAAATGCATGAATGAAAATGCATGAATCATGAACTCTTTGTAGCACATTTCCCTGTGCTAGATTTAAAAATTCATGGCCCCACTGAGCTCACGACAGATGAACAAAGACATCTGTAGCATTTTATTTCCTCTTTCTGAGCATCTGAGAATATTTGCAACTGACAAAGTCTCATATGTAGGAGCGATTCCTGAGTGACATTTATGATTAGAGAGAAAGGAGGTTCAAGTGATTAGATGAAAGCAGGTTGATGAAAACCCGCCAAATCTATCTGGCCTGTGGATATCGTGGTTAAGTGGGAGCTATGTATTAACAGATTCTGCAGAAGCCTAAAGGGAAGAGTATCCCTTAATAGGCCAGGATGCTGAGAGCCAGAAACAGGAGTCATTTCAAGTCTCCACTCTGTTATAGCCTTAGCCTTTGCGATGTGGTTACTGAGGCTTAAACTGATCTGTGTGATGGCTGTTAAGATACCCAAGAGACTTATAAACATTTACACTGTTAGCTGCAATGGCAAAGTGCTGTCTGTTGCAAAACGTAGTGCCAGCACAGTTGGGTCATTAGGTGGGGGAAGTTTTGACTATGAAACTGGAAAACTGTGCTTGTAACAAAGATACCTTCCACTTCTGCTCCTTTCCACTTATCCCAGTCGCCTCCCATTGAGGCAGAAACTAAAATCCCATGGGCATTCTTCCTGACTAGACCTGGCTTCCTTATGAAACATCTCAGTTCAGGCAAGGTTCCTGACGACGTTCAGGTAGGACTTACTCCAGCTCACCCCCATGGTGGAGCATGCCAGCCTAGAGGATTAAGAAGATGCAACAAAATCCATAACCCAAAGTTTGGAGGGAGATGCCAAGTTACTGTACCAGACAAACTCATGGCAGACAGAGCAAAACGTGGGCTGTGGGAAGAAGGTGGCGGTGAACTCGTGGCACTTGACATGGTGGACCTTTGCCTGCTTGATGGCACCCCGGCGCTGATGCAAAGCAAAGAAGCCTTCTGTCTCAAACTCACTCATGTCCTTTGTGTCTACAGGAAGAGAATGGGGAAGAAAGTGAAGTTCTGCTACAGGACTATTCCTATTCCAGCTCGGTCAGGAGGGGAGGGAGATGGGCAGGGGACCCAGGAGGACCAGCACTGAGCACCTGCAGTAACATTCCGGGAACTCATATGGTGGGTACCACACTCAGCACCTTTCCTTAATTCTAAAACACAGATTTATCATAGGGTATATTATTAGAGGATGAAAGCCATGAAGTTGGATTGCTGTCTCAATCCTTTGCTCCTCTTTGAGTGGGCTGAGCTATCATCTTCAAGTTTCAAAACCAGAGGTTAGAACTTTCAAGGTATCTATCAACCTCTCTTCATCACTGTCAATGATGACTCAGCCCGAAAAGGCAGGAAGTGGCAAAGGCTTTCCTGTCTGTAATTCTAGAGAATCACATGGTTATTGACAGCATCTTGGGAACAGCATTTCAGAGGCGCCAGGATGCTTTACAGCTGGTTGCTGTAGACAGGCTGGGTAGACAGGAGGGAGCTAACCAGAATTTTGTGTGAGGGCAAAGGAACTTCGGGACATCGTGTCCTGGTTCCTGATGTCCAAGTGATCAGACATGCCAGCTACCAACAATATTTACTAATGTGGAAAAGGCCAGAAAATTAATAGCTCACTGAAGTTTTTTAGTGTCTAGCTAATCCTGTGCATTATCCAGTCATCAGCATCAAAGCATCAGACCCAATGTATTCATTTCACCCTGGGTTCATGAATATTGGTGAAAGTGCTTTGGATAGTCACTGTTTACACTGCTCTATACCTGGATGACATCCTTCCAAAAGGTTGAAAAACTAAGAAAGTCAAATTTTGAGAATACTCATGATGCCCTTGCTCAAGCCTAGGTTCTCAGGAAACATTAAATCACAAAGCAGTCATGGTTAAATAGCATGATGGACACTCCAGCGGGTGAGAGAGAATAACAGGAAACAGTAAAGAAATAAAAATAACCATGCTATAGCAAAAATAATACACAAATAAATGAATAAATAAACAAGGATAATGAATTTAAATCCTAGAGTTATAATTTTATAATAGCTTGCAGATTCTTGGATCATTTCTTCTATTTTGTTACAAATACAAAAAATTGAGGTTTAGTTTAAATAGCAGGCTCATTCTATTTCACAAAGAGTGAATAATATTCAAACTAAATTACTTCTCTTCTGGCTAAGCGGTGGGAGTAGCCTCACAATGCATTTGAGGAAAATTATCTTCCAAGGTACCTTATTGTCCAATCCCTAACAGTGGCTAGGCTACAAACACTCTAAGTAGACAAAGGAGGAACTGCCCAGGTAGAAACCTCCCCCAGGAATCCAGCCACATCCCAGGACACATTGTAGGACTCAAGCCTTCTCTACAGCGGTCAATAGATCTGTTTTATGGCAACCCCAGACAAAGAGAATTTCCAGAAACCCTCTAACAGTTACACAGATGGGACATAGCGCTTTGCCTAATACTTTAAGGGTAGGTGATTTAGGTCTTTTTACTTGGAACTAGGCTGGAAATAATAAATTATGCTTGGTAAATGAGGGGTTAAATTAAGGGTCACTGAGTTAATCACCTTCTTTCACAAATTCTGGCATAAATGTGCAGATCTATTTACAACTTGTGACTGGTGTAGTAGGTCATTTGTTTATAACATGTGACTTGTTTCTATTTTGGTCCAGATGCAATAAAATAAAAATAAATATAAAAATACTTTTAAATGCAGGGAATGGAAGCGAATTATTCTGGGGACCCTATACAGTTATTTTACTGTAAAAAATATATATGTTTATATGTCTATTAAACATATTTTATGCATATATATCTAAACATGTTTATTAGATTTTATTAAATATATTTTATACATATATATCTAAACATATGCTTATAAACTATATATATAGTTTATATGTATAATTTATACATTAGATTATAATACTATATATTTTTTAAATATCAGGAATTTCCAGAAATGAATTTATACGCTGCTCTTTTCTGTGACTTCCTTTATCCTCTGTTTCAATCGTTATACAAAAGTAAATGTAAAAACATAGAATTCTTTAATTCTTTTGGTATTGACTATATTTCTCTATTTACTGGTTTGAATGAGCTCATTGATTGTTGTAACTTTTTTTCTTTTATACTAATGGATTCTAATATATTTATGTCATCTAGCCTATCATTTGTTTGTAGTCACTCAAATCACAAGTGACTACAAACAGCTTTGAGTAAACTGCTTTGCCGAATGTGCTAAAGAAACATGAGATGATTCCTCACACTGCGTGGCTAACAGTCATGTCAGGGAGATGTGGGCCGGCAACAGCTAGCCTTAAGAGGCAATATATGATGGTGTGGAACAGACTCAGAGATATGTGTACCCATATTTTTTAGGAAGTAGGAAAAGAAATGGCAAAGGAGATCAAGAAGAGGCAGCTGAAAAATTAAGACGAAACCTTGGACAATATCGCATCAGGCAAGCCAAAAAAGAATGGAGTTTCCAGCATTGTCTGACAGAGAAGTATCAAGGAGATTGAAGACTAAGAAGCAGGAACTGCTTGTGAGAACTCATAATGGTGGAGAAAGCCATTTTAGCAGATTGGTTGAATTATAAGCCAGAGTCTTAGGGTCTAAGAATATAAATAGATGGGAAGAAACAGAAAGTGATAAATACAAAATGCTTTTTAAAGGACTATGTCAGGGAAGGAAAAAAAACACTCGTGGAGGTAAAAAGATGAAAAAAAGAAGAGATGGTGTTCAAGATTGGGGAAGATGGATAATACAGCATGTCTTGGCAATGAGGAGGAAACTGCAGAGAGAAGGGAGAGTTGAGGATGTCAGAGGCGAAGTGTATTGAAGGGCAGGACTGCTGGGATGAGAGGTGTGCAACCAAGAAAGGGAGCAGCTGTCTCAGAGGCAGAGGAGCAGGAGAAGGCTGGAGGAAGCAGCTGCACCCTAAAGTGCAGAGACAGGCAGAAGATGGGGTCTCCAGCAATTGTATTGGAGGCAAGGTCAACCTCCCAGAATCAGAGGAAAATGAGGCACCCCCAGAAACCACGGAGGATGGGAACGGTAGTAACAGCCATTGTGTGGAAATCAAAAAGAAAAGAAGGAAATTTGTAAGGGCCAAGGTGAGTCCAACTGAACAGTCCAACAGGCATCCATTGCCTACTTCCTGCATGCCTCCCCCGAAACCTGGCGGCGAAGTTAAAGGAATTAATGAGATGTGCTTTGACAGTGGCTGTCCTGCGAGGAGTTAAGAGTCAGAAGGAAAGACAGTGTGGCAAATGTCAGAACAGAGATATTCACAGGATGCTACAGGACCATGGAAATGAGGAAACTATACCAGCTAAAGCAGGTAGAGGTAGGTGAAGGTGAGAAAGAGGGAAGGCGGACAAGAAAGGTCCTGGCAGAGATGTTTCTGTGCTGAATTCTGACGGACAGATAACTCCTACTACTGTGTGGAAGAAGGTATGGTTGGGAAAAGCCAAAGGTGCTCTCTCTGGGTGAAAGGGAATGAGCAAAGCTATGGAGCTAAGGTTCCTCAGGGGTGTGTGTGTGTGTGTGTGTGTGTGTGTGTGTGTGTCCAGAACTAGCTGGGCATTGCCAGGGTGCAGAGGGTGAAGCAGAAAAGATCAGCAGTCACTTCCAGAGGATGTGTAGGTTTCAGATCAGTTTGAACATTTTCCTACAGACGATTTGCAGATGCTGGAATGCTGCAGCAGGGGCAGAGGCTTGATGTGGTTGGATTGGAGCTTGGCATTGTTCCTTCTAGGACCACCATAGGAGAAGGGATGGGATATAGTAGGAGGTAGTAAGGATGTAGTTAGATAATGAAATGAAAAAAAATATTGACTAGACAACATGAACACAAACAACTGACTGATGCATTCATGGAAGGTGAAGGAAAAGGAGACAATAAAAATTACTTCCAGGTTTTGTGGAGTGACTTATTATATAATTAAGAGATACTGAGTTACAAAATAAATAGGTTACTCATGAACATGGTAAATGTAATTTTCAATACTTTTTAATTTGGCCCCTTCAAATGTGTAAGTACAGGAGATCTAGTTGGAGAGGTCTGCTAAGATGCCAGACAGAGTCTGAACCATAGGAATGTCATTTAATGGCACCTGTTTGTAATACACTCAGCTGAATGACTTTTTCTAGCAAAGCCATGGAGAATGAGAGGGGAGAATGCAAGGTTTGGAGATCAGAACATCCATGGCAAAGAGGGAAGTAACGAGAGAAGGGTGCTGACAGAGGCTTATCATGGGAAGTGAGGTAGGGAGTTAATGCCGGAAATGGGCTAATACACGGGGTAAAAGAGAAACTGGACTAAAGGATGGTACTTATTGGTTGAGAAGAAAAGCAGAATTGACAGGGGAGGATGATGAGCTCTGGGAAAGCAAGTTCTGAGTGTAAGCCCCTGGAGGTGGAGAATTCCAAGTGATGATGTATGGGGTGGAGGTTGGTTACTGAATGGTTAGAGAAGCGTAGGAAGGTGTGAAATAGAAAGGGGGGCATGAGACAGCCATGCAGAATTCTGAAGCCACAGGAGTAATAATAGGAGAACAGAGGAAGAAGAGAAAAACTGACCCCTGCTCAAAAACCCAACACACGGGGATTTCAAAGAGAAAGAACAAAGTAGTCTCTTATGGGAAGCTGAGCCTTTACTTCCTGGTGAGATAGAGGAGTTCAGGCTTCCATGGCAGAGAAACACGGGAGACATGATATTATCTCGTGTTATCCAAATTTGAATTCCTGATCCCCCATTCATTTTCCTCTTCTTTCATATCTGCCACCACTGCCACTCCTACCAAACATCCCAGTCTAGCTATTTTAAGAGATTCTTAACATTTTTTTCCCTCCCTTCAACTTACATAAGGAGTAATTACTATTATTATTATTATTTGGAGACAGGGTCTTGTTCCATTGCCCAGGCTGGAGTGCAGTGGCACTATCTTGGTTCACTATATCTGTGGAGTCCTGGGCTCAAGTGATCCTCCTGTCTCAGCCTCCCAAGTAGCTGGGATTACAGGCATGTGTTACCACACACAGGTAATTTTAAATTTTTTTGTAGAGACAATGTCACTCTACATTGCCCAGGCTGGTCTCAAACTCCTGGGCTCAAATGATCCTCCTGCCATGGCCTCCCAAAGTGTTGGGATTACAGACATTAGCCATTGCTCTAAGACTCATTTTTAAAGAATTATAAAACATCTCAACTGTGTACATATAACAGGCATTCTGTAGATGTTTCACCTGCACTACTGTGAAATCTTGCTATGGCTGTATTTTCTTATAGACCCTTCCTTTTATTTTATTCCTGTAGCCACACTCCTAGACCATATTTTTATCACCTTTCCATAACGTAAGTGGAATTTCGTAGACTAATACTGTGTAATTCCTTAAGAGAAAGTACATTTTTCCCATTAGTGCAAAGCACAACCTAAGACTACACACTCCTCTGGCCCTCCAACATCTCTCTTTGACTCTTCATTCTGGTTTCAGCAGGAGCCTGCTGGTCTACCTACGCTGTTCTCCCCAAAGCCCTCACCCATGGCATATTCTTGCTCAAGACTTCACTTTTTCCTCCTGCAAGGCCATCCCTCTTCTTTAGAAAACTCAACTCTTCCTACCCTTTAATGCGTGCACTGTGGAGCTTTCTGAAATGAAGGCAACACACACAGATCTCTGGGTTAATCAGTATTTGTGTGGTTTAGGTTATAATTTTATCTAATGGTTTAATCTGTACCACCTCTTCAATCTGGGTTCATGCTCCCTAAGTAGAAGAACACGTTTTGCTTTTCTGAATCTTTCAGAAGACGATTTTTTATACTAATAAGCATTTTTTTTGAATACATGAACCTCATTTTTATTATTTTTTTAATTGCGTTTTAGGTTTTGAGGTACATGGGAAGAACATGCAAGATTGTTGATAAGCATTCTTAAAAGGAAGTGACATCCTGTACTCTCCCACTCGTCATCAAGAAATTTTCTAGCTAGGTTATTCCATAACTTTGATTTTTAAATTATATATATACATACACACACACACACACACACACACACACACACACACACACAAATTTAGAGATGGAGTGTCAATTTGGATCCAGATATTAAAAGTTTTAAATATTACAAAGTTTTATTTTTAAAACATTTCCTAGGCTTATGTCATTATTGTCTGTGAAATATCATTGTTTTTGCCCAACTGAATTTGCTCTCTCATTCTAATAAAGTATTTAAGTTCCACAGGAATAGGAGGAATATTCATAGAATTGTTTTACAAAGCAGGGATCTTAAAATCATTTATCAAAAATACCTGCATCCTGATGAAGGACCCTTTTTCTTTTCTTTTTTTTCTTTCCTTTTCTTTTCTCTCTCTCCCTCCCTCCCTCTCTTCCTTGCTTTTTCTCTTGTCTTCCTTCCTTCCCTCTCTCCCTCCCTTCCTCCTTGCTTTTTCTCTTTCTTGTTTCTTTTCCTCTTCCTTTCCTCTCTTCCTTCCCTTCTTTTTTGACAGAGTTTCACTCTATCATCCAGGCTGCAGTGCAGAGGCAAAATCAGTGCTCACTGCAACTTCGACCCCTGGGCTCAGGCGCTCCTCCCACCCCAGCCTCACAAGTAGCTGGGACTACAGGTATGCACTACCAACTCTGGCTAATATTTGAATTTTTTGTAGAGGCTGGGTTTTGCCATGTTGCCCAGGCTGGTCTAGAACTTCTGAGCTCAAGTGATCTGCTTGCCTCGACCTCCAAAAGTACTGGGATTACAAGCATGAGCTGCCGTGACCAGACAGAACCCTTTTTTCAACTTACATTGGGTCATGCTTTAAACTAATGGGAGGAATATATTTCTTTATTCAAGGAGTTAAACATCATTGACATTATTGTTTAGGTCAGTATTTTCACTTTTTATGCAAATCTGGATATTCAAATATCCTGCAATCATTCTATCTCAGCTAACTTAAAAGTTATACTATATGTACTATACATCTACAACTTCCAAGAAGAAAAAGAAAATTTCAGAGTCCATTTTTCCCTTCTCAGTAATTCTTTTTAAAAATTTTATTATAGAACATTTCAAATATATGTAAAAGTTGAGCAAATACTGTAATGAATTTTCAAGTATCAATCATTCAGTTTCAGCAATTATTAATTGATGGTCACTCTCTTTCAATATGGTCTGTCCATCTTACACCCCATGCCACTGGATTATTTTGAAGGAAAGCCATGGTATCATATTATTTTATCTAAAATATTTTAGTATACATCTGTAAAAGATTAGCACACCTTTTAAAAAATCATCACCACAATATTGTTATTACACCTAAATGATGAATCACCACACCTCAATATCATCAAATATCTGGTGAGTGTTCAAGTTTTCCATGATTAGCTCATAATACTGTTTTCTCTGATGTATTTGTTTGAATTTAGACCCTGAGGAATTATATATGGTAAGCCAAAACTCAGAAAGCACCATACATGTATAAAGTCAAACTAACTTCTTCTTGGCAATAACAATAATTTAGGAAAAAATGAAATCAGTTTACCATCAGTAAGTTTACACGTCCATGCTGTGGCTTAGGATTTTATAAGTAGGGGGATTTGATTCACACACACCGCCCTGACAGCCTATCTCAGCTCATTGCACCAGGAAATTTAACTTCTGTGGCCAAAGTCCGTATGTAACATGGAACCAAAAATCTTTAGCGATGTGTTTCTCACCTTTTCTTCTTCCTAAAAGGACTTGAGGTGACTAACTTTAAGTACTAGCATTTTGTTACTAGTTTTATGGAACATATTTATTGACTTCTTACTTACTTTGTGTTCTATTGATAGTATGGTGCCTTGTTATAGCACATCATTTAAACATAGATAATATGTACACACATCACCACACATGAACAGTCTTTTGTATTTAGGCTGACTTTCCAAACTAAAATAAAGACAGATGCTAAGAGCATTGGGCATATGGATTCACATCACTTAAAAACAAGCGCTGTACATGTTTTATATGTCTATGTTTTTCTGGCCCAGTTAGTGTCTTTTCAAGTCATGCCTGAGCACCTCTGAGAATTTTAAGACAATTCCCTGCTTCTCTTCTCTCCCGATTCTTTTCTATGATAATCACAAAGGTACAATAAGCTGCATTTGAGGAGAAGGCCATGCCCTCCTCACCCCCAAACAGAAAGAAGAAATGTCACTTGCCACTCATTTCCAGAAAGTATCTTGCATTCATTAGCATTCGGCCTTGAGGTTTCAGCTCTAACTGGTTGGGAGAAGGAGAGAAACATCAGTCAGAATGTGAAACAAGCCCTGAGTTCAACGACATCACTGGCTACTGACGATGGCGGGAGATTTCCAACACAGAATACAATCATTGTTACTTTCCACTGTACTCACACTCATTGTCATCAGAAGACTGTAGCAACCATGACAGTCACCTTTCTTTTTCTTAAAACATCCCAGCAATTCATTCATTTTTATTTGGAGATAAGAACGTGCATAAGGAAGAAAGAAAATCCTAAAACAGATTCTATTTGGTTTCCTTGACCTGTGATGTTGCTTATCTGAAGAACTGCCACAGGGTAGACCCAGATCTTCATCATGACAAAAGCATCACAGGCACGGGGACTGGCTTCCTTGGGGAAAAAGTTCTTCTTTTGGAGGGAGAGATAAATCCTGCCTCTTTGAGGCTGCCTCCAGACCCCTGTCTTTCTTTCTACCTGGGATGCATGTCTAGGTTAATCAGGGCATTCAATGGGGGTGGCTTTTCTCTTTCACAAAGAGAGACTGTATGTATAGGAAAGTCTTGGATGGTCCACTAAAGAAAATTTTAATTACATTGGTCTGGGAAGGAATTTATAAATGCATATAAATAGATACTTCAGTGCTGTATTATTATGTAGAAGAGACCAGAACAAAGTGTCATTTTAAGGGTTGATGTAGGATCTCCCATAAAGTGACATAAGGAGAAGAAAAGACAAATCCAAGTCCAAGACAACCTAAGCACTGTCAGTAATCTATTAAACCATCCCACTATGCCACTCACAGACCAACAAGAGTAAGAAGGAAGAGGACCTGAAAGTCATTATTGGTCATTACGTCCATCCGTTAGACAGGTTAGCCAGAATAACTAAGAAATAGCAAGTAATGTCCTGTGGAACTCAGGATTGAATTTGAATCATGGCTAAATACTTTTCTGGTTATGTGACCTTGTGTAAATCACTAAGTTTTGGGAAACATCTGAAACATGGACACAATAGCAACGCCTATGTCATAGCATTACTGCTATGAGAATTTTATGATAAAATAAGCTTGTGCTTCTGTGACAACTGTAAATGTTCATGAGTTTCAACAGATTAATGAAAAGAAACATGCTTTTGACACAGCGTGTATGCACCATTGTTCTCTGGCTTGTGGAATAAGGAGTAAAGATGAAGGCAAAAATGGAGATGGAAAAGCTAGGGGCGAGGGGCCCATTTCCAAATGGAATGATGAAAATTGGCACCAGCTGACCACAGAGTTGGCAATATTCAGTATTTAGTAGACATGAAGGAAATTAAACTAGTTAGCTACTGGAAAAGCAGCATCCATAGAAAGTCACATTCCAACACATTCTGGGGAGTGAATGGGAGACAACCGTAAAAACTGTCACAACCGTGGGAAAACAAAAGGTGTGTCTCAATATGGAAACATGAAAGGCAAATTTGAGAAAATCATTTTCTTTAACGAAATTAGTGTTAGAAAAGCAGAATCCAATGGAAGTAAGGGAAAATATAAGTCCCAAACAACCTGTTGGCCCTTAAAATAAAATACAAGTAAATTAAGAAATAGCCTTAGGAAAAAAAAAACAAAACAAAACACCAAAGCTTAAAAATGCAAAAAGTGTGCTAGTTGGTTAAATGAGCATCTGAATACCACCATGGGCTTATGTCTAAATAATCTTGGAATGCAAAGAAAAGTCTGGTAAGAATGAAATTAGCAAAATTCTAGGCAAGAAATCACATGCAGCTTGAAGAGCTACAACTAGAACAGCAAGCTGCCTATCAGTGAAGACTACTTAACAAGAAGATACCTGTCCCTGACTTATCCTTTCATTAATTGAGAAGGAAACATGAATAGAATAACATTTTTAAAATTGGGGGATTGATGACTTTTTAAAAAAAAATTAGATAGGCCAAATAAACTGGTCTTCCTCAGTTTCCCCCATTCCTGCTTCTGTCTCATAAAATGATTAGGTTCACTGCCACCTCCTCCTCCTGGGCTCAAGCGATTCTCCTGTCTCAGCCTCCCGAGTAGCTGGGATTACAGGCACCTGCCACCATGCCTGGCTAATTTTTGTATTTTTAGTAGAGACAGGGTTTCGCCATGATGGCCAGGCTGGTCTTGAACTCCTGACCTCAGGTGAACTGCCCGTCTCAGCTTTCCAAAGTGCAGGGATTACAGGCGTGAGCCATCACGCCCGGCCCCAGGAACCCTTTCCCCAAACCTACACACAAGTGCTGAGTAGATGCTGCTCAACCAAATTACCTGGATATATGTAAGCATGGGCATGGGCACCTTTGAAAAAAAATCTTGGCATATATTTGTCTCTAAAAATTAGTGACACAAGCAAAGAGTTTTATACTTTCTTAAAAAGCACTAATTTTTTTAGGTCAAAAATACAAAACTGACACAAAAACCTAGTTTTTAGGCTTACATCATTCCCATTTGAAGCCTGTGACTTGAAAATCTGGGAGGATTTCTTAAAATCTGAGTTCTTGAAAATATTTTTGGTGGATTTCTCAAAATCTGAGTTGAAAGTCTTTTGGGTGGATTTCTTAAAATCTGAGTTACAGAAAGTAAGGAGCAGAAAGTCAGGATTCTCTCTTTTGGCATAGATGATACAAATATTTGAAAACATTTTCTGGATTTCAGATAATATAAAAACAGTTTCTTACTATTTTCCTTTGTTTTGTGCCCCAGAAATTTTCATTAGATTTTTTTTAATGCTTTCATTCTTTTAATCTTCCTTTTAACATTTATAAATATTTGCTACCATAATCTAGGTTTTTAACAACTTGGGGTGCTGACATGAATTGTGTATGATGTACTTCTTAGTTAGAATAAGCTAAGCCATTTTATGACAGCTGAGAAAAGTTATAGAAACTGTCAAAGTATGGAGACACAAGACGAAACATTAAACGGATCTTTGTTCTATCCCCTCACATTCTGATAGCTTTTTACTCTAAAAATGTATGGACGAAGTTTAATAAAATTAAGATTTTGATATCTCAATGTGTTCTGAGTCTATTGGGTTAAACAAGTAAATTCTAAGTTTAAAAGCATTTGTTCTGGCAGTTCTGCTGAAAAGAAAAAAACAAATAAAATAAAAGCATTAGAATTGTCATTTGATAAATCTTGATTAAGTCTTACATACATTCTTCCAAAATTGAAAAAGTGAATGAAACTGACAACTGGATTGATAGACAAAAACTCATCCCCCAATCAAGGGGAATTTGTGATAGTTTCAAGCCTGCTTTAACAGCTTTAAATAAATAACAATTTATCATAGCCTAAGAGACTTTCTACATCTGTTTGATGTAGGCATCAAAGAGATCTGAAGATGTCAATGAATTCTACAGCCCATAAAGGATAACCATTGCCATGATCAAATCACCAGTAAGGAAGTGGCAGGGAGCCTGGTGACCCGAGGCCAGTGTAATCACACACCTTTAGACTGACATGGGAGTTGTGAGCCAGTCATCTGCTGCATGCTTAGGGACATACACTTTACACAACATTACCCATATTTCTGTCTTCCCGTTGTTCTTCCTGCACCTCTCAGCCAGTGAGTAGAGTTCCACAGTGGTTTCGGAGATGAGGTCTACGTTTTTGCCTTTCACAATGATCTGCATGACTCTTCCTTTGTTGATGTGCGCATCAAAAGTGCTATCCCAGGGTGGGTACATGGTAGGCTTTTTCTGGATATACATCTGCCCATTCTCTAGGAACAGAAAGGTATGTTCTCATTACTCCTTCAGCCAGGCCTGGAAAATAATTCAGTTCAATTCAACAGTAGCAGCTGCTCCCTCTGTCCTATAGAATTCTGCTGGGAAGACAAAAGTGGCACATAACAATCAGAC
The DNA here is from genome assembly GCF_001604975.1 of Cebus imitator. Classification (NCBI taxonomy): domain Eukaryota; kingdom Metazoa; phylum Chordata; class Mammalia; order Primates; family Cebidae; genus Cebus; species Cebus imitator. Next base: position 1,273,137 of record NW_016107802.1, read on the forward strand.
AATATGGGACAGAATGAGACAGTCCCCAGGTCTAGATGCAAGGTGATGCCTTGAACCTTATAGGTCCAATGTAGATAATTCAGACATCAGTGTGCTCATGCCTTGGACTGGAAATTGTTACCGAAACACCAGGTGTTTGGGCTAGGTTCTGCTCCTCACTGCACAGAAAGCCAATGACACAGACGACGAGAATTGCCAAGGAAAAACGCTTTAATAGGGTACTGAAACTGAGGAGATGAGAGCTCAGTCTGAAATCCATCTTCCCGACCGACTAAAATTAGGGATTTATATGGCAGGGAAAAAATGTAACTTTGTATGAGAAAACAGGAACAGGAGGGGTAAGGAAGCAATCATGATGAGCCAGGGACTGGCGCTTCAGTCTCTGGATGCCATGATCTAGTGAGTTTCAGTTCCCTAATATTTTTTGAGAGGCATGGGGATCCTTTCCTGAGGAAGAAACTCTTATAATAAAACAAATGCAAGTTTTAAGCTTTAAGACCAGAAGCGTCCTTTTCTATAATTATTCAAAAACAACTGTCTATGGGGATTATTGGTTTGCTTTCCAAATGTTCTTTTCCTATTCAACAGTTAGTTGCTTTACTTTCGGTGTAAACACCTAAGCAGAAAACTTTAAAAAAATCTGTTATGCCTTTGAGGTCCTCCTTTGTTAATCTATAAAGTGTTGATCCTATGACTGATTTACTTCACTAGCCCTGGGTAAAACATAGCCAATACAAAACTACTGTGTGTTCATCTGAAAGACAAAGTGGCATAATTTAAGCACCTAATGAACGCTCCTTTAAGAAATATTTAAAATTTTTTTCCATTTGACACAAATATACTAAGAGGCAGTAACCTTTAAAGCATAATGAGCCATTATTTCCTTCTCTAATTCTTGGATGAAGATACATTTTACATGTATCATGCACCTTCAGCAAAAGCTGATGAACAACTCAGAGAGGTGGTGCTGGTCTTCACCCATGGAGCCAGCGAGGCTGAAGAAGACTGCAAGCCTGCAAGTGAGGAAAGGCAGGCAGGCAGGCAGGAGCCCTGGAAATCTACAGGGGGGCAGAATCTACAGACGGGAAGGTCGGTTTAGGGGACACCTCCCTAAAGCTACTCAGTGATTGGCAAAGAGTTTACTAATTAACGAGTTTTTCCTGTCTTTCATGCGCATTGGATTTTCTCTGGTATTTATTGTTTAATCATTTCAGAAGCAGAAACCTACATTTGAGTGTTTGTTTCTTGTGATATAAGCACATTAAGTGGCAGATTTAACAGTTCAGAGATGTCGATTAAACAAAAGGGGAAAATCCGCTTAAAGCCAGGAAATAAAGCCTTTCTAGCTTTCGAGGGCCCCTCTATCCAACATACAAAGCTAAACAGAGCAGGCGTTTAGCATTTGTTAAATTAATATTTATTTTGGGGGTATACAAGGAGTTGAATAAGCTTGAAACTCAAATGTTAGGTAAACTCGGCTGGGAAAGATTTAAACTATGAGACTACTAAAGGTGGAATAGAAAGGGGAAATTTTTTATGGGTTGGTTAAAAAAAATTCGGACTGGTGATTGGGCTTTATAGAAACCAGTGGCAATATCAATGATCATGGTCACATTTTACTTCCACAGACTTGAAGCTTCCCTTTCGGATAATTCATTTTGACTATAACCATTCTCTGTGCCTGGAGAAAAGGGCCAAAGATCCCCAGAGAAGGGGCAAAAATCCGTGAAGCAAGGTATTTTTTACATTTTCATTCACCAGGTTTGTAATCACCTACACAGAGGATCCCGTCTATCTAGAATGTTACCATTTTCAATGACCCATAGCCCCACAGCCCTGTGGCCCGTTTGTCCCTGTTCTGTTGGCTTAGTGTGGAAAACGCAGCCCTACACCCCAAGAAATGAAACGTGTTTAAATTCTGGAGAAGTAAATATTGAACGATAATATTCAGAGTGACTTCTTTTCAGAACAAACCTCAAAGAAAATCAAAAGCAAAAATCTCTAAATTCCCTCCAACTCCACAGGCTAATATTTAGGAAAACCAGTTTCCTTCTTTGACAAGGTCTCTTGATCCACATGGCTGATTAGACCAAGTTCAAAGGCAAGGGCAAAAGCAAAAGAAGGGGGGAAAAAAGGCCCTCAGGAGGCAAATGTCAGGGAGACCTGAGATGGTAGAGAGAACTGGATCCAAGAGACCCATTAAGTCAATGGCTTTGAAAAACTCAGACATTTTACACTTCAAAGATGTCTGTGACATTTGAAAGGTTTTAGGTTGGGAGCAAGTGGCATTCACACTTTTAACTAAACAGGAGAGAACTCTGGGCAGAAAGGAAATCAAGATGATTCAGACAGTCTCCCCGGCTTTGATGTGTTCAGAGTGGCTGGAAGGATGAAGTCAGCTGTGAAGCAAAAAGTCTTCTGGTTGGGGTGCAAAATAGGTTTGGGAACCCCAGAATCTAAATTATGAGCATCTAGCAGGAGGTTCCCAACATCTGCGTCAGTTTCTTCTTGCATCTGCAAATGTCCCTGATCACAGGCCTTTGCAGGACAACCCTTTACAAACACACTTCTCTGCTCACAGTCCCTCTCTTTCCGTTACACCGCTTTTTGTTCCTTCATTGCCTGCTGTTTATATTTTTGTTTACTGCCACTTTCTTCGCAAGAATAGATGCTCTAAAGGGAAGGAAGTCTTCCTGAGTTCTTTCAGCTATTCTGGCTGACTTTTTTCCTCTCTATGCTCTGGGCCCAGCACTCTTGCAGCGGTCTCCCCATAAACACTTTTGCGTAAGTGAAGTGTGACGGCTTCCACAGTTACTGCAAACCTGCATCCACCCTCATTATTCTCTACAAAGTGTCTGCTAAAGTCAAAATGCACATAGGAAACCAAGAAAAGGCGTGCAGCCAGGAGAGTTGTGGGCTATCACCTCCCTCCTACTTTTCCTTTGGAAATCCATGACAAACTTACAATGCAGTGGTGAGGATCTCAGAGAGTGGAAGCTGGCTGTCGTGACCACAGAGAGATTCCCTACACGTAAGACTGTTGGAACAGAACATTCTGAACCCACAAATGGGGCATTGGGTGGCTGTCCCACTTTCCCCTCTTCCAGCTCGAGCTGCCTGTAAATATTTTAAACTTGATGAAACATCATTATTCTGTTATTCAGCCAAGACCTTAGTAAGTGCAAAAGTACGTGTTCTGAACTTTGGACTCCAATGGCTAATTATAGATGCTTTGTAATATCCACTGCAGCTTTGTCAAAGCAGCAGTAAGCAGACTTTAGAGTTGGTTGGAAGATTATGCAGTCTTAATCTACCTAGACTTATTTAATGTAACCAGGCTTAACCACATAGGGCCATGTTCTACTTCAGCTCATTAGAGTTCCTTCCTATTAACTCCTTACGTAATTTCCCCAAACCAATTTTCTCTTTGTATAAGCAGGAAAAATGACACAGTGAAATAGAGCCCCCGGTGGGCCATCGGGTCCTGGTTTAGAGTCCATCATGAAATGTGTGTCCTCAAGGAAGTCCTTGACTTTGTTGGGCCTCAGTGTCCTAAACGGTAGGATTTGGTTCAACCAGATGATGTCAAATGTCCTGGAAGACTTTGCTTCATACATAGTTCATAGCAGGATTCTCCTCCTCCTCCCCTGCTTTGAAAACCCACTCAAGCTTACCTGATTCGACATACTCTTTGACGAGCACAGCACAGTAAGGGTTAACAGCCTCGCCCTGACAAGACTGGCAGGACCCGCAGTCAAAGTTGGACAAGCCAATCCGAAGAAATGGCGACATGGTTGCACCCTGGAAAACGACAAAAGACAAGCGCTGCTTGGGGGCTATGAGAGAATATTTTTGGTGCCCCATGTCCACTTAGCCAATGCTTTATCGCGGACAGCCAGAACCTCAAACGGGTCCACTATCCATCTGAACGAATGCTTTCACTTCCCCTTCTGCAGAGGACACTGCTGGACTCACCCCAAACCACACACTGACTTGCCGAGGGGAGCAGCTTTCTGGAAGTCTGCACTCAACCTTGTTAGTGAGAACGAACTCAAGAGTTAATTCTACTCAACCTAATGGAGTGGGGCCTAGTCGTGGCAGAGTGAGGCAAAAGTTTTCCAACGTTTTATGTCTTCTGTTATTCAAGTAGGTGCCCAGGAAACAGCACACAGTGATCAGAAAATGAGTTTATAAAGAGCGAGTCTATTTTAGTCACACTAGTTAAATATGACACCGCAAAATTCTTACATGGTCTATTTATGTGTGTAATGGGATTGGCCCAAGGCATTCAGCAGCTGATCCTTATTTACTTTGGACATTTTCAAAAAAGTCTGCTTTCTTCACAGTTACACACACACACACAGCCTTTGAACATAACAAACCACGCAGAAAACTCCAAATTCATTGACTACCATAGAAAAGGGCTTTATCATCTAAAGATGAACAAAATACTTGATAAAAACCCCAAAATCAGCATGTTTTTCAAGAGGTTTAGATGAATGTTACCAAAGTGCTGGCTCCAAATCCAGAGATCTAGTCTAATTCTTCATCTATTGTTCCATTGTTGAATGTCCTGACCACTTATGTGAACGAAATACCTTTTCTTTTTTACCTACTTTCCTGAGGTTCCATTAATCTGAAATTATCATCTGATATTCAGTGAAAAGGTTACTTCCTTGCTCCCTCTCTCTTCTTGACCATTTTATGCTCATATTTTTTTCCAAGCCAAAGAAACAAAGCATTGGTTGTCTTTTCTGCCTTTGAATAAAGAAAGAAAACTATGTGAAATAATAAAAACCTGGAAGTGAGAAGGAGTAACATAACTGGAAACTTTGGACCTGTAATACCCCATCTAGCGAAGCCGTAAGGGATCTCCAGTACGCTAAATGCCAGTGTTCTTTGGCTCTACAAGAGACAGATTAGGAGCTTTTGACAGGTGCTGTTAATTTCACAGATATTAATGAAGTCCTAGTTTCCTGCAGAGTTTGGAAAGTTTATCTAAAGGAGATGGTTGTGTAAACATCATGATTTGTTGGGTTCTGTATCTATCATGCTGCTGAATTAGCAGGTAGATGTCGTAAACATTTGTCTTTAGGGAGCCCCCTTGGCCCTATGAGTTTAGAATTCCTAGGCAGGAGCGGGGCTAACAGCTGTGAGTTCTCGGGAGAGAGCTTCTTTGAGAATCCTTTCTTTCCTGGGCCACTTGGATCTTTTAGACAAAACTTCATTTCTCCACAAATCAGGAAAAAGTCACTGAGAATCATCTTCATTTATGGAAGTTTTTGCCATGTAGGGATTTTTTGAAGATTTCCTTAATTCTTTTTGAGTCTGGAGGGATCACTGACTCATCAAACCTGAGTTAAAGCACTCTGGCCTTTCCTGGTGTCGCTTTGCTATTCCCAGGTTGGCTTTCTAATCAGGCAACAGCAGCCCAGCAGGTATCTGGGAAATGCTGTCTCAGGAAGAGATGGAAACCTCTGGGGTGACCAGGGCTTTCGTTACAGCAAGGAAGAGAGCTGGGGGCAAAACCCTCTCTCCTGAAGGTCTTGCCTAGACAATGATTTCTTACTTAATAAGCAATGCAGATGATATGGCCATTTGGCCAGATTCACTTGCAGTATTCTGTTACTTCTAAGCATTTTGATTATTTGTCCAATACATGTACGTTCTGTCTGGCAGCCAAGTCAGTATTCCTCTTTCTAAAGGTCTGGTCACAGTGACATGATCTGACATATATTTGACATCTAGAAGACAGAATTGGTATTTGTGGGGTAAGCTTCACACATCATTGAATAGAACCTCAAGCTCAAGAGTGAGTTTTTCAGGCAGATGGCAGCATTTTACACCTGAACTACCCAGAGTGCTTTTCTCCATGTACTTCAGAGAGCTTTTCAGGTGATCATAATGAAAAATGAAGAAGACATGCAGAGTTAGTAAGATGTCTCTCAATATTTCCACCCTTATTATTTTGATCTATTTTCCCTCATCTTTTAAAATTAGCAAGTTTTGTGTTTTTCTCTACATGCTATGATCATCCTGTGGGTATGGAATTATACTTGGCTTTTTAATTTAACATTTTACTATAAAAATTTTTCAAGTTTCTTTGACATCTTTGCAGGCATCCTTGTCATTCTTGCATGACATTTTACTGTCTGTAGCTCTATGATCTGCTTTCTTAAAGTCTAAAGCTACATATTTAGTCTGTTTCCAACTCCTACACACTAGAAATAATGCATCTTTAACTTTTTTTTTTTTTTTTAACAATCTTTCCCAGATTTAGGGATACTGCATCAGACTGCATCACCAGAGTATTACAATATTATTAATCAAGTGTTATTCCTATTGGTAAGGTCTTATACATTTAAGGAAAATAACCAAACTTAAAGACCTACCCCGGGAAATAGCAATGGTTGGTGCAACAGAAATAAGTTAACATCATTCTTACATAATAAGGGTATACAAATTTTAAGAAAAGCACTGTTCATGACCCAAGAAAAGAAATTGCAAAGGCACAAACTATACAAGATACAAAAAACACAGTTGCAACTAATTGTGGAAAAATGTTCAGTCATGTGAGCAATGCAAGACATTCAAAATAAGATACTACATAATTGCGTTTATAGGACACTCTTGAAAATCCAAAACAATATGAAGAAAAACATCAGTGGTTGCCAGGAGTTGGAGCAGGGAGGATCAAAATGAGCAAATGTTGGGTGAAGACAGAACTGTTCTTCAGCTTGATTGTTCTAGTAGTCACGGAAGTCTAAATTCATGGAATTGTACACTAAAGCCAAAGTGAACTTTACTATATGATAATTTAAAAACCAAAAGAAAAGAAATACATGCAATTGGCATTTTAAGGCATGGATTATAAATACAGAAATTATAAAGTAAAAAGAATATATATGAAAAAGCTGCATATTAAATTAAAATCTTAATCAAAAGTGGCCTCAAATTACTAAAGGGAAATGATCAAATCCTTTAAAAAATTAAAATAGCTTTGGCTCTGTGGTATTTAAGCTCTTTTGAATATTTACAGTTAGGCAAACACAGCTGTGAAAAAATAACATTAGAAATTAATAATGCATTTTCTTTGAGGCTAAATTAACATTTAATTCTTAATTTAAATGTAAAAAGTGTTATAATATTTAAAATATATAATAAAATAAGCTGGGCATCTGGCTTATGCCTGTAATCCCAGCACTTTGGGAGGCTGAGGTGAGCAAATTACATGAGATCAGGAGTTCGACCCCATCCCGGCCAACATGGTGAAACTCTCTCTCTGCAAAAAAACAAAAATTAGCTGGGCGTGGTGGGGGGCACCTGTAATCCCAGCTACTCTGGAGGCTGAGGTAGGATAATCGCTTAAACCTGGGAAGCAGAGGTTGCAGGGAGCCAAGATCACACCACTGCGCTCCAGCCTGGGTGACAGAGCAAGACTCAGACTCAAAAAAAA
>NW_016107802.1:1280642-1307047 GCF_001604975.1 Cebus imitator
AATAATATGTTTTTGCCTGTGCAATTATCAAATTTTTGAAATGCTCTTACTTAATGTTGGTAAGGACAAAATGAGTCACACACTTTCATACAATGCTGCTGGGTACGTAAATTATCAGAATCCATTTAACAGACACACATATATGTGTGGGTGTATGTGTAAGTACATATTTGTGTGTGTATATGTATGTATCCATGTGTATGTAAAAATATGTGTATCTATCTGTCTATATTAAGAGCCAAGAAAATGTGTAATGTATATACAAGAAAGAAATTAACATAAACAATTTTTGTGGGTTGCCTTTTTGTGTTCACAGTGAATGGCAGGGAGAAGGGGGATTTCCCTGGGTATTAATATAGAAAGGAGAGTTTCTGTATACAAAAATACAAGTGCTGGAATAGCATGCCTCAGGACTAAGCTTGTGTGATCTGTCCTCTGTGCTCTGCAAATTTTAGTTGGGCTCATCTTCACTCTCCATTCCACAAGTGATCTGAGAGACCAAGACAGTTACCCCTTCATCAACTAAGATGAACTCTAAGGTTCAAGAAACAAAAGTTAGCCAGGGGTTGAGGGTCCAGGGCTTGGCTGTCATAACCTCCTAAATTCCCACAGCTACAGGAAAAACACACCTTTGTTAGTCTCACTAATGATAGGAGCAATCAGGTGAAGCGTGAGACCCTTCCTAACTGATTTACAACCCAGACCCCTGCAACTCTTATTAGACAGGGGACCATCCTTCCAGGCATTCTTTCTTGATAAGCAGCAGCAGACCTCAAGCAGGTTTCAGCAGCTTACAGACGCTGCATACAAAATGTCATTGTGTCCAACAATTTGCCTTTTGATGTAAAGAGCCGAATTTAGCACCCTGCTTTAATGTTAAAACTCTGCCCCAGAGTGAACCTGGGATGTGTGTTACATTTATGTTTACGCATGGCACATGCGCTTCACTCCCCTCACAAACATGGATGGCTTTTCCCTAACACTTTCTGAACATATCTGACTCTATTGTGTAATATGGATCCTGGGAGGCAGAAAACCAGCCTGCACTTTCCCTCTCTGAAGAGAGGGCACCTTTGGTACACTCTTCCCAGTTTGCAAACTGCTATTGCCAATAAAGCTCTTTTCTACTGTTCAGCCATCCTGGTGGTCTTTGTGTAATACATGGCAGTCTCATACTTTATGACAACAACCTGTGTCACACATTCGTCTCTCTCCTGGATATCTCCAACGGGACCCCGACTCACCGGGTCCCATACATAACTCCCCACCTTTCCTTTCAGACTTGCCTCTTCTTTCATTTTGCCAGCTCAGTGCTTCATGCTATGACGCTCAGCCTCACCCGCGGCTTCGACTTCACCTTCCACTCATGTCCCACAACGCACCTGCTTCATCTCCTGCTCCACCAATTCTACATCACCTCTCTTGTGACTCACTGCAGCATCTTACCCTGCCTCCTCTGTCCAGCCTTGGTCACCTCTCCATCTCCATCAAATCTCCACGCTCTAGCCTGAGCGATCTTAGGGTCTTGCAAAACTGCTGCTGTTTCTCCAATGTGCCATGTGTTTCTCAGCTTCAGACTTCTAGTAAAGCTGCTTCCTCTCCCTGGAATGCCTCCCTATTTCACTCCATCGTCCCCGCCTCCCTCTTCCTCATCTTTCAAGTTCCTGTTTGGTCTCTAGCTCCTCTTTGAAGCCTTCCTTTCCCCGCCCCATGGCCCTCCCATCAACACATCCCGGGCTCTGCAGTTCCCTGAGGGCACTGCTGGACAGCACCTGTCATACTGATTTGCGTCACATCTGCCATTTCTCAAGTCTGAGTGGGGTGGATCTTACGGCTCCAGTTCTCAGCCCTCTAACATGTGGACCTAGTAGAGCCCCACCAGGGTGTCCCCTACTTAATTCTTGAGATGTCATATACACTCAGAAGAGGGGTTCAACTCCAACTACAGAAGTCTCTCTGCTCTCATCTGCAATACATTTAGCAAGAACTCCTCAGAACAAGTGCATGTGGGTGCCTTACTTCCCTCATCTCCGATGACGATAAATGATTTCCCTCTGTGATCGCATTCCTTTGGAGATGTGGTCAGCTTGTGGGATAGGGGAAGAATCATAGTGCCAGTGCCTACACTGCTATATTTCCCTAGAATGTGCAATTGCGTTTATGGGTTCACGTCTATTTTCCTCAACAATTCCAAGGGAAGGGTCTGTGTCTTCATCACCTATGTTCCTCCAGAGCTAATCCTGCCTTGTGATACATGCTAGAGACTCTGCATTTTTGCTTAGGGAGTGTGTTTTCAAAAGCAACATTTTACCAAATCTCTTCATCTCACGCATTTGTTTTACCTGCAAGGGTATACTAAGGTCAAATTAAGTGACAGACAATTACAGAGTCAAGGGCAAAGGAAGCAGCCCGGAACGTGTTATAGACAAGAGATCGATGCTCTCCTGCGCAGAGCTGCTGGAGTTATTTAAACTCTCTAAGCCTGCTGTCGCATTTGGAAATCACTGATGCTACCATTACTCACCTCAAAGGGCCATGAGGATTAAGTGGGCAAATATACACAAGGTGCTTAGAATGGGGCTGGCTCAACATAAACGCTCCATAAATGTTAGTTATTATTATTATTACAACTCTGATATATTTTCTAATGGGCCTTCTTGACTTTATTGGCGTGTACCAAAAAGAGCAAGAGGAAAGCAGAAATAGTCTTTTAGGAGCATATCTGGGCTAAATTATGTCACCTTCCTGTGCACTCTGCGACAGAGCTCCCATAAAACCCGCCATCTATCTCCTGCAGAGCACTTACTGCCCTCTGAGGTCCTCATCTGGAGGCGGCCATTATCATGATGGATATCAGGTATGTTCATCCAATCTTCCATGCTTTTGCTATCCCAGCTGCAAAACACCATCATGATATGTACTTCATTTATTATTATTTTTGAGACAGTGTTTCGCTCTGTTGCCCAGGCTGGAGTGCAATGGTGTGATCTCAGCTCACTCCAACCTCTGCCTCCTGGGTTCAAGTGATTCTCCTGCCTCAGCCTCCCAAGTAGCTGGGATTATACACACGTGCCACTACACCCAGCTAATTTTTAGTAGAGGCAGCGTTTCACCATGTTGCCAGGCTGGTCTTAAACTCCTGACTTCAGGTGATCTGCCCACTTTGGCCTCCCAAAGTGCTGGGATTACAGGCATGAGCCACCGTGCCTGGTTGATATGTACTTTAAATCAGCAAAGGATTTTTACTCTTACAGGCTATTTGTGTGATCTCATTTGTCTTTGGTAAGTAGCTTTGATGCAGGTACATGATTGAGTCTAATTGCTTAGTGCTTTAGGTCACACGCTATTGAGTACTGAATTGAGATTTCTGGTCTTTTGATTCTCTGGGCACTGACTCGCCTATTTAGCTAGGCTGATTCACCCTCCACAATTCAAATCCCCAGAATGCCTTTAGAGTGATGCTGAGGATGTCCACATAACTGAACCTGATGGGGACAGATTCCATAGAAATAGAAAGCTATAGAAGTGTAAGCAATAGAAGTGTAATATACTCTCAGCGACTGAAAAAATACCAATTGTAAATTTGGGAATGAGACAAACAGTAAGTATGGGCCAGGCACAGTGGCTCATGCCTGTAATCCCAGAACTTTGGGAGATTGAGGCGGGAGGATCACTTGAGCCTAGGAGTTTGAGACCAGCCTCAGCAACAAAATAATGCCCCATCTCTTTTTTTTTTTTTTTTTTTTTTTTTAATTAGCTGGGCATGGTGGCAAACACCTATAGTTCCAGCTACTTGGGAGGCTGAGGTGGAAGGATCGTTTGAGCCCAGGGGGTCAAGGCTGCAGTGAGCTGTGATTGCACCACTGCACACCAGCCTGGGTGACAGAGCAAGACTCTTCTCAAAATGATGATGATAATAACAATAATAAAGTATGAATAATTCCCTGAAACGATGTTGAGTAAAGACCTGCAGGAGGAGAGGAGTGAGCCACGGAGACAACGCAGGTGAGTGTTCCCAGCAGAAACATGAGCGTGAGGTCGGAGCTGCCAGTTATGTTCTGGGAAGGCGGGTGGGCTGCAGAGTGAGCAAGGGGTAGAGAAGACAGGTGAGGCAGGCGTGCCCCCGGGGCTGTCCACAGGCCATGGTGAGAACATGGAGTTCAGGTAGGACACCACCTGAAGGGTCTGCGTGCCGTCTTCAGCTTTGAGTGCAGAGTGAACTTATTCACACCTAGAATGGGGGTGTCTGGGTCCCCGTGTTAAGTGGACTGTGAGGAGCATGTGCAGAAGAGATACTACTGGGGTGATTTCACTCTTCCAGTTGATGGTTGGGGGCACCAGCAGAGGGACCCTGGCAGAGTGCAGGGATTCCGATGTCTCTTGACAGGATGTGCCAAGCGACTGAAGATGAGGGGAGGGAAAAGGAAGAGCAGGGTGGCCTCAAGATTTGGGGCCCCAGCCCACGGTAGGAGGCCATCCCCATTTAAAAGATAGGAAGACTGTGGGAAGAGCTAGATGGCATGGGAAGACATTTGATTTTGGACATGTTAACTTTCAGATATGCAGAATAGAGTTGATATCGCGAATAAAGAATTAAGATACATGAACTAAGGATGTAAAAGTTGTATTTTCAGCAGCCAAGTGATGAAATTTCTTGGGCACATGGATATTTATTGGGAATCATGGGACTAGATATTTGAAGTCTGGGTCACATAATTTCCATATCTAGAAAACAGCAGGCAGAAAAAATATAAAACCTGAAATGATGATGATGTTGGTTATGATGACAACACCAGTGATCACTTATGGAGCAGTCGTTAATCACAGTCATTAGTAGAAAGCTCCTATTTCCCCTCCTTGTGTTTTCAAACAGAGAAGCTTGCCTGGGTCCGGGCCTCTCCTTCTAACCTAACCTCACTCCCTGTCCCCACACCTGCGGAAGAAGAGTGATTGATCTGATGGATAAGCTTGTAAAAGAAAATAAAATACTGGGCCCCCCAGACTCGTTATGCCAAGGGGAGAGGTAAACCTGGAAGCCGGGTCCTGCCGCCCTGCAATTCTCCTCCCCAGCAGACAGTGGTCACATCACAACCCTGTGTCACAGCATTCTGAGTAAGCCAGGCACTCTCACCAAAATGACAAAGGCCTCGTGCTTCTCCAGATGGCCATCCTCACAAACTGCTCACAAGGAAATTCCTTTCTGGCCCCTAAATCCCTGAGGATCCACACTCCCCTATAAAACAAGCATACTCGGATTGCAGCCATAGGACTGCAGCCTAAGCTTTACTTCTAAAACTGAGTTCTGTTTTAGGAACTCAACTGACAATGTTGATTTCGAGCTCATCTTCCCAGGTACAGAAGAAGGACCAGCTGAGATCAGTTGCTCTTCACCCCACCCTGGGGCAGGTGAATGACGATTTGTTCCTCTGCTCCCTTATCTTACATAAAACGTGGATTTACTGAGCGCTAATTGGAGCCTCACTCCCGTCCTCCTCCCTCTTCCCTCCCGCCTGCTCCCTCTCCCCAGCACTGAGTTCCTAAAGACCTCTTTGGAAAACAGAGGTCACAGGTGCTTCTGTGGCTAGTGTTTTTCCCGGGTGTGTCCTCAGACTTTGGCTCAATAAACCTCAACTGACAGAGACACTCGCCTCCCTCAGTCACCCATTTTCTGGTCAACACGTTCTAGATGAATAAACCGTTCCTGCCCATCTCCACCCTCCTCCTCTCATTTCACAGGATCTGCTGACTCACAGAACCATTTCTGCACTGTTCTTGGCCATGCTGTAGGCTGGGGTGGGGGGAAGGGCATCCTCCTCAGTTGGGAGGGGTTGGGTGGGGGGGTCCCTGCCACAGTCCAGCATTGCCTGGGACGCTGTGAACTGAGAATCAACTTCTTTGCCTGAATGCTTTAGCCATCTCCATGGATCTGGCCTTTGCCATAGCCAGGTGGACATGCTTCTCCATCTCCCTGATGCCTGATCTGCAAGACGGCCTATATACTGGATCCCCCACAACCCACAAAACTGTGCAAAGGACTACAGAGTGAGTCAGCAACAGCACCTGGACCCAGCCTTGGTGGCTAAGTGTCTCCACTCAGACTGACATATTATTTCTTGTCAGCAAATGTCTTTGAAGGTTAGGTCAGGGAGGACGTAAATACATGGGGGTTTCGCTGTTGACTGTTTCTGTCTGCCCCCACCCATCCCTACTACAAAGGACGTGTTATGACTGTAGGGTCAGCTTTCCTGGCAACTTGCTTGATTATCTTAAACACTAATAGGATGTTTCTCTTTGTCTGTGTACCTGGAGCTTAACAATCTTTCTTTCTACTCCATGGCTATGATTTGAAGAGTGAAGAAGGGGGTGATGTAAACAGAGATGGAGTTTCTCAGAATACCCTAAGTCCCTTCTGGATGTCAGGGTGCCTCTGTCTACTTGGGTAATTTTCTCAGCATGTCACAAACCTGTGCAATTCCCCCCAAGCTTCTGCTAGTCCCACCTTTAGAGGTGGCTGATAAGGATCAATGAAGGTTTCTATGGCCAAAGTCTAGAAAGAAGCTAGCTTCACTGGATAAAGCTGGGAGGAACTCGGCCTCCCTGGCATCATTTTCTGAACGTGGTTAGGATAATCACTTACTGGACACAAAGATGCTGCCTTTTATAGGAGGAAATGGAAATGTATAACTCTGATCCTTGGGTCAAAATTTACTCTGAAAAGACAATCTTCTGTGTCTATCATCCTGTGACCCAGTAGCTCTAACTGAGGTGCTGGATGCCTTGCAATCCTCCTGACACTTCTTCCTGCCATGCAGGTGCTCAGTGAGGATGAGCATACTGCCCGAAACAGGGGCATCAAGTCAGGGCCAGGGACTCCGGTGCTCTGGTCAAGGGGCGCCTTGACTGAGAAGGACAGCTGAAGTCCCTGGGCACGGGGCTCTGTGCTTCTCAAACCTTTGCATGGCAGAGTTCAAAAAGGCCCAGAGACCCAGAAAGAGTTAGCACATGAAGGAGCTTGCAGGTTTGCAAATGACGGTGTCATGGAGTTTAGGCCAGCTCTATCACTTATCAAGCTGTATGGTCTTGGACAGCTGACTTAATCTCTCTGCGACATTACTATTTCTGTAAAACAAGGTGTATAATGGACCCACTTCACCGAGGTCTTTGAAGGACTGTGTCTATGTCTATGTTGTAATGATTTAATGAATTAATCCATTGACAGTGTTTGGTGGAAAAGATGGCTATGATAATCACACCGCACTTTTCTAAAACGTGCTTAGAAATTCTCCCTCATGAAAATACCACGGGAATTTGTTTCATGGGTCATCTGACATGGCCCAGGATACCTCTGAACCACTTGCCAAGGGGATGAAGTGACACATACATTTGTTTTTTGCTGTTAGTCACTAAGCATTTGGTATACCTGCCTACCATATTGCAAAGTACTGCATTGGATATGCAGACGAGATGGGGTCCCTGTTCTCAATATATTATGGGTAGTTATGGGGTAAACCTCTCCTTCCTAGAGTGCCGCCAGAGAAGGAGGCTTTCAAGAGCCTGGACTCCACTTTCTTATTCTTTGATTTAATGAATAGAGATGTGGCTGGTTCCCATTAACTTAGCGTCAGAGACACAACAAGATATGGCAAAGTGAGCTCTCATCCCTGGGTACATCAGTATCAAAAACACCCATCCTCCTATGCTGCTATGACACCACACCCCACTTCCTCCTGTGGGTGTGTGACACTTTTCAAAGAAAATACAGTATTTGGTAGTATCAACACAGCAAGCGGAAGTAGCGGTGTTCAGTCCGCAGTGATCTCACAGTTTTGTAGAGAATACTCTACGGAATCCTCCATGTGCCAGCTATGCCCGGCAACAGAGGACTGGGTTATCACAGTTACCGGGGGTTGCTGCAGATAAAGGGACAGGGTGGACCCAGAAAGGGCACCAGAGGAAGGG
Source organism: Cebus imitator (assembly GCF_001604975.1). Taxonomy (NCBI): domain Eukaryota; kingdom Metazoa; phylum Chordata; class Mammalia; order Primates; family Cebidae; genus Cebus; species Cebus imitator. The sequence continues at coordinate 1,288,602 of NW_016107802.1, forward strand.
AAAGAAAGAGCAGAAAGAGAGAGCGGGGTCATTCTGGGTGGATGTATGTGTTTAGGGTAATGCGAATTGCTCACATCCAGTTGCAGTCAGAAATGCCACCAGCTTACAGATGTAAGTGTCATAAAAACCTTGTTTCAGTTGTTTGGAGCTTAGAATCCATTGAAACTTTAAAATTAGGTAATACTTAGGTTCTTAGACCAGCCCCTTCACTGATCATTCATCTGCTAATTCAGAAAGAAGCCAAAATTAATGCATAAAACTCACCACCCATTGGCATTGTTCTAGCTTACAGGAGTCTCTGCTTTTCTACCTGTGACATTTCAGATTTACTGTGGGCTGAATATCCACTGGGGGCCTAATTTCTTAATTTAAAAAACTATTAAGTTGTTTTATGATGTGAGAAAAGGACATCTGTACTCTCACCTGTCAGTAGGGTGGAGCCCGCATGGTTCTCAGAGATGGTCCTGGAGAAATAGCAACATCAGCATCCCTGAGACCTCTTTAAAAATGCAAATCTTGCAGCCCCACCCAGAGCTGCTTGGTGAGAAACTCTGTGGTAGGGACTGAGCTTTAGCAAGGCTGCCAGGGAACGGCTTGTCCTTGCTGGGTGGCGCAGCAGCTCTGGAGTCAGCTCTGCCCGGCCAGGCCTGCGGCGTTCTCATTTCTGTTTGCTCAGAATCCACACAGTGCCTGGTGGCTCTAAATCAGTGGCTCTCAATGGGTGATGCTGCTCCCAGGGGACGTTTGGCAATGTCTGGAGACAGGTATTTTTGGTTGGCACAAATGGTGGGAGGGTGTGCTCCTGGCATCTAGTAGGGTGAGGTCAGAGATACAAGTCAACAACCTATAATGGCAGCCTAGTCCCCCACTAGCCCCACCAAAACCAAGAGTGCTGGGGTTGAGAAACCCTGTCCTAAATAAATGCATTGAGTGTGACAATACCAAGAATATTTCCCCGCCCTTTCCTCACCACTTCTCATCACTTCCTCAAGTTCAGTGAATTGTGGACCCACCTGGAGGAGTGAAGAAGATAGATTGAGAGACCCTGTCTCTCTTTCCCATATTCCCTTCTCAGTTAGGGACCACATGTAGCACAGGAATTGACCACATAAGATGTTCATAATAAGCATCTTTGGAATAAGTAAATGAATGAATCAATTATAATAAGGCAGGAAATAAATCAGTTAGTGGATCTGTTTTTGTTTAATTTTGAAAGCTGAAAGTGCCCTTATTGATCTAGTGGTCTGCCTTCTGATATAACAGAAGAGAGAGCTCACCCTCAGAAAATTAAGGCAAGTGGTCAAAGCTATCTACCTAATTAGCTGCAGGAAGGGATTAAGAGCCAGTTCTCCCAGTGCCTCCCTCTGTCTTCTTTCCACTGGGCCAGTGTTTGACTGTTCTGGGCATCACTCAGTGAGGATCCGATTTAAAGAGATGATTGAATTTGCTCCTGCACAGAGTATTAATATGACACGCGCTGAAGGATTATTTAAATGGCCAGATGTCGGACCCTGTCAGGCTTAATGCTTGTGACTTGTAATGATTTCTGAGTGTTCAGTGCAGTAGCTGGCATTTAATTAGCCAGTGGCTGGGTGAATGGCTCATTCTTCATACTTTAGAAAGGGCTTTTCTATATTCATCATGTGCATATAATATGAAGAGATTAAAGCCTTAGCTTCTTTAAGAAAAACATGGTCTAAAAAGAGTACTAGGTTATGGAATATATAGCCTGCAAATGTCAAGCTTCTACTTTACTTGGTGAATTTGTCCTGAGCCATTCAGATTACTTTGTGACAAGAGAGACGTTACTTCAGTCTAGAGTCATTGCACATCAAATGCGCTCAATCTTGTCTGAAATGTACTTCAGCCTGTTCTTACAAGACACCAATCTCTTAAGAGAACACGACAGCATTTTATAACTGCAGTTTCATTACTCTCCAGAGTAGAAGGTAGACGGAATGAGTAACTACCTTCGTTTTTAAAAGGAGTCCATTATAGATTAGTGGCAAATAACTAATATGCACAGAGCACTTTACAGTTTACAAATATCTTTTCAAAGAGAATAATTAAGAGGTTGCTTAATCTAAGAGATATTGATAATTTATTTCTTCATTGGCCCTTTACCACAGATTAAAGAAGCACTATTCTGTGGTATTCTGTTTTACTGCAATACTTGCTAAACTGCAATTTATTCTAATTTTTTATTTTTTTCATATTCCCCCTTGAATCTAAGCTCTATGACTTCAAAAGCAATTTTAGATTTTGCTTTTTAAAAAGTAGATTTTTTAGAACAGTTTTAGATTCACACTAAAATAGAAGGTACAGAGAGTTCCCACTTAGCCCTTGTGCCTGCAGACACAGAGCTCCTCCGACTACCAACATCCCCCACCAGAGCTGGGGATGGACCTACATTTGCATGTTATTATCACCCATAGTCCATAATTTACCATATGTTCACTCTTTTTTTTTTTTTTTTTTTTTTTTGAGGTGGAGTCTCACCCAGCCTCCCAGGCTGGAGTGTAGTGGCACCATCTTGGCTCACTGCAACCTCCAACTTCCAGGTTCAAGCGATTCTCCTGTCTCAGCCTCCCAGGTAGCTGCAATTACAGGCACCCACCATTGTGCCCAGCTAATTTTTATATTTTAGTAGAGACAGGGTTTCACCATGTTGGCCATGCTGGTTTTGAACTCCTGACCTCAGGTAATCTGCTCACCTCAGCCTCCCAAAGTGCTAGGATTACAGGCTTGAGCTGTCGTGCCAGCCTCAGTTCACTCTTGATGCTGTACATTCTGTGGATAATGAGATGGATCCACTGTTACAGTGGATCATACAGAATAGTTTCACTGCCCTAAAAATGTCCTCTGTCTTTTCATTCTTCCTTCCCACAGCCCTAATACGTATTAAAATAACGCTATTTTAATAAGAATAATGTGGTTTTGGCAGCAAGAGATGGACAGGTTACCAGAAAAAAATTGAGTGTCCAGAGACAGATCCAAGTATATATAAAAGTTTTGTGCTTTTGTAAAGAAGGTGGTATTTAAACTCAATGGGAAAGGAAAAAATTGCTTAATAAATGGGACTGTGTCTACCAGCTATAACCTATATTAAAGCTAATATAATACTAAATTCAGATAGATTGAAGATGTTCATGCAGAAATAAAACTGCTAAACCACTAAAAGTACTAGATAATATAGATCAATTATACCCTTTTGGAATTAGAAATGGCTTCTTAGAAATGACCCCACAAAGAAGTCCCACAAAGGTAAACATTTCCAAACTATTTTACATAAAACTGTGTGTTATTAACACACGTGTGAAAAATACACTGGGAGACATAATTGCAAATTATGTTGCAAAATCTTTAATTATTTAAATATCATTTAAAAGGGCAAATCCCCTAATCAAAGAATGGGCAAAGACTAAAAACAGGCAATTTACAAAAGAAAAGTTATAAAGGGCCAATAAAACAAGATCAATTTTACTAGAAATAAATGATATGTAAATTATCCAGGTCTTTAATTCCTTCTCTGCAATTCCAAATGCCAAAAAGCCCTAAAATTAGAAAAAAAAAATTTTGTAATATAAACTAATTTTGTAGCAAAATTCAAAATCTGACATGAAGCTCTTAATAGTCTATTCATTCTACTGAACGTAACTCTTAAAATCTTTCCCCAATACACAGCTTTTTGGGAAAATTTTATAATATATAGATATAACTTTATTACCTTTATAAGACAAATTATGAAGCAGATCTGACCATAGCAATTTGGATAAGAGACCCATACAAGCTTTATAGAAGAAAGTGTGGGAAAAAAACCACCTTAAACTTCATAAGGAACCAAAAGAGAGCCCACGTAGCCAAGTCAATTCTAAGCAAAAAGAACAAAGCTGGAGGTATCACGCTACCTGACTTCAAACTATATTACAAGCCTACAGTAATCAAAACAGCATGGTACTGGTACCAAAATAGAGATATTGATCAATGGAACAGAACAGAGGCCTTGGAGGCAATGCCACACATCTACAACCATCTGATCTTTGAAAAATCTGACAAAAACAAGCGATGGGGAAAGGGTTCCCTGTTTAATAAATGGTGTTGGGAAAACTGGCTAGCCATGTGCAGAAAGCAGAAACTGGACCCCTTCCTGACACCTTACACTAAACTCTAGATGGATTAAAGGCTTAAACATAAGACCTAACACCATAAAAACCCTAGAAGAAAACCTAGGCAAAACCATGCAGGACATAGGCATAGGCAAGGACTTCATGACTAAAATACCAAAAGCATTGACAACAAAAGCCAAAATAGACAAATGGGACCTAGTTAAACTCCAGAGCTTCTGCAGAGCAAGACAAACAATCATTAGAGTAAACCAGCAACCAATGGGACAAAATTTTTGCAATTTACCCATCTGACAGGGGCTAATATCCAGAATCTACAAAGAACTAAAACAGATTCACAAGAAAAAAACAAACAAGCCCATTCAAAAGTGGGCAAAGGATATGAACAGACACTTTACAAAAGAAGTCATACAGAAGGCCAACAAACATATGAAAAATGCTCATCATCACTGGACATTAGAGAAATGCAAATCAAAGCTACATTGAGATACCATCCCATGCCAGTTAGAATGGCGATCATTAAAAAATCTGGAGACAACAGATGCTGGAGAGGATGTGGAGAAATAGGAACACTTACACTGTTGGTGGGAGTGTAAATTAGTTAAACCATTGTGGAAGACAGTGTGGAGATTCCTCAAGGACCTGGAAATAGAAATTCCATTTGACCCAGCAATCTCATTACTAGGTATATACCCAAAGGACTATAAATCGTTCTATTATAAGGACACATGCACACGAATGTTCACTGCGGCACTATTTACAATAGCAAAGACTTGGAACCAACCCAAATGCCCATCAATGATAGACTGGACAGGGAAAATATGGCACATATACACCATGGAGTACTATACAGCCATAAAAAAATGACAAGTTCATGTCCTTTGTAGGGACATGGATGAACCTGGAAATCGTCATTCTCAGCAAACTGACACAAGAACAGAAAATCAAACACTGCATGTTCTCACTCATAGGCGGGTGTTGAACAACGGGAACACATGGACACAGAGAAGTGAGCATCACACACTGGGGTCTGTTGGGAGGAACTAGGGGAGGGACAGTAGTGGGTGGAGAGTTGGGAAAGGATAGCACGGGGAGAAATGCCAGATATAGGTGATGGGGAGGAAGGCAGCAAACCACATTGTCATGTATGTACCCATGCAACAATATTCCATGTTCTTCACATGTACCCCAAAACCTAAAACGCAGAAGAAAATGTGTATTAAACGACTTTAAAGTGACAAGGCAAGTGTAAGAAAATATACTTGTGAGACTGTTCATTGCAGCATTGTTTAATAATAATAAAACTAGAAACAGCCTGAAGATTCAAAAATAAGGTTTTGTTTAAACATATAATGGCATGTAACTATAATGGAATATTTTATAACCAGTAGCTTATTATTGATTCAAAGAAAGATATTTACAGTATATACTTAAAAGTTAAATAGAAATATACTAAACACACACAGATATATATATATATATTGTAAACTCATTCAAAGATAAAAATCTCTATCAGTGGGAAAAAATTTGGAGCAAAATGTTATCTCTCAGTATACCGGGTATTAGGTGATTTTAAATAGTTCTTTTTGGAATTTCCAATGAAAATTAAAAAAATTCTGTATAACAAAAAGGAAAAATGTTTTGCATATGTTTATTCATTTTGAAGTCCTAACAATTTCATAAAGTAGGACAAATTGTTCCCATTATAAAGATGGGGAAAATGGATGTGTGCAGAAATGGCGACTTCCTCCCAGGCTGCAGAGTTTGTGAGTAACCTGGCCCACTTCCGCTGACCCTCACTCTAGTTTCTTTTCACTACAAGACCTCGGTTCACTTGGCCCCAGGTATCACCTGGCACCATTCAGATGCCCAGTTTTGATAACATTTGGTAATTTAACAAGTCTCTCTTTCACCCAATACCAACTTAGCAGGAGTTGCACATGTGAAAAGCACTGTGGGCATCTAAACCATAGTTCCTGTTTCATGGAATTCTCCAGTTCTCATAATGGGAGATTCCCAATTTAAGAAACAGCAAAAATTTATAACTTTACTAATAGGTTATTTGTTTAGATCAGGGAATATACATTATTTTCCATAGAAATGTTACGCATGATGTAAAATCCACATATGTATTAGTACTTTTTTTTTCCAGTATCAAATGGTGCTGTGAAAATATGGAAGTCACCAATATCAAAATGGAGTCGCTTATGTCAAACTCCAAGTAAAAGGAACTGGCAGGCTACGAAGGAAGTAGGCAAGGAATTCCCCAAAGCCAAAGTATTGCCGACAAGCTGCTGGCCTGACACGCCTGTCTCTAGCCATATGCCAAGGCCACCCACTGACTGAGTTCTGTTTCAAAACAGCTCATGTCCACCTCCCCTCTTGGTCATATATACATATACATATATATAAATATATATGTATATGTATATATATATGTGTATGTATATATGTATTTATATAAAATATATAAAAATATATGACTATATATAATATATAAATATATATATAATATATAAAATATATAATAAATATAATATGTATATTTATAATATATAATATATAAATATATAATATATATATATAATATATATATATAATATATAAAATATATAAATATATATATATATATATTTTTTTTGAGATGGAGTCTCACCCTGTTGCCCAGGCTGGAGTGCAATGGTGCCATCTGGGTTCACTGCAACCTCCGCCTCCCAGGTTCAAGTGATTCTCTTGCCTCAGCCTCCCAAGTAGGTGGGATTATAGGTATACACCCAAATTAGCTGGCCATGCCCAGCTAATCTTTTGTAACTTTAGTAGAGATGGGGTTTCACCAGGTTGGCTAGGCTGGTCTTGAACTCTCGACCTTGTGATCCATCTGACTTAGACTCCCAAAATGCTGGAATTACAGGTGTGAGCCACCGCACCTGGCCCCCTCTTGGTCTTTTAAAGTCTCCCCTCACTCTGCCTCTTTGGATGCACCTGTGATCCATCAAAGCACATGGACCCTGACTGCAGTCCTACTCTTCCCAAATAAGCTCTATGCTTTGGAAAATCGGTCTGTCACTCATTTTAAGTTGATGAAACCAACCGCCATGGATTTGCCATAATCTGTGAGGAAATGCCCCCAGCCTACCAGGTGGAGTTCTAGGGGCAGCACCCTAGGGCAGCCATGGCAGTGGAGTCAGGCCCTTCCTTCCTTCCTACTGAGCTGTGCAGTCAGGCCCTTCCCCTGGCTCTAGGTCACTCCTGGGGACCCAAGAACAGTGGGAAGGAAGCGAGACCCCAGGGAACCAGGTGTGACTGGAGAGGTCTGCATGCTTGCATGGAAATGTGGAAGACAGGGAGAAGAAAAGGAATGTGTGAAACTCATGGCCATCAGTGAGGAAATTTGAAAGTCTGGACAGCCCATGGCTCTAACCTCCAACCTATACTGAGCCTGGGCGGTCCCAGACACCGATTCCTTTAATGTCCCTCTGCTGAGGAGTATGACCCCCAGGGTGGGCCCAGCCACTTGCCACTGGCTGGAACATGGATGTGGTGGTGTCGAATCACCTTGGCAGTGACCTTGGTGATGGCTTTGGGTATGCCCTCGACTGCCTGATCCTGGTCTCTGACATGGGAGGGATGTCCACTGTCTTCTTTTGGCCACTGTTGCTTAGGAGCCCTATGACAGCAGTAAACTTGTAGGCTAATGAATACCACACCGCATAAGACTAATGAGAAGCAGATAAGACTAACTGAAAACATGTTCTGGAAGGTAAGAAATGATTGTGATAGTAAAATACAGTCATTATACTCTAAAAAGCCCTTCCCCTCCTTCCCCTCCCTGCCTCCTCTACCTCCAGCCAGTTCTCCCTGTTCTTCTCCCAGGCAAAAGTGGGATGAAGAGTGGTAACCAAATGGGGCACCGGGCTTCAGAGTCCTGTCCCAGCCCCACAGCTGACAGCATGAAACAACCCCAAACCGTCTTCTGGGTACAACGCTTTCCTGAGGTTTGAAAATCTGAAATTCAAATATGTTCTCTGGGTAAGAACCCTGGGAGAGAAAGCAGAAGGAAAAACAGCCAGAGCATCTCCTCCATTTGTATGTGCTTGTGAGCTGCAAGAGGAAGGAGAGCCCCGGAGGCACCACCTTCCCTACTAGTAACAAAACCAAACCTACAGAATGTTTGGAAGAATACCCTTCCCCATCCCAGTCCTCAGTCTCCCAAGCCTGGGGCTCAGAGCAGCCTGAGCTCTGGTGAGGCTGACGCCGGAACAACCTGACAAGCATCAGGGACAGCAAGATGGGGCACAGTGGGGGTATTGTGGCGTGGCTGGTGGGAGACGCAGAAGAGGGGGTTTGACTACTCTCGTTGGTTTCATACTGTGAGCGTTTGTTGAATGCTTGCAGGGACATTGGTGATGCTTTTTGCTATTTCTCATTTTGTTTTTTAAAATAAAATTTCATTTTGTTCTAAAAGTACTGAAACCAATAAGCCATTTTGTTAATCTATACCTCAGTTTACCTCTTAATAAATGAGGAGGAAAGTTAACAAAATCCAATGTTTATTTAAAGGGCTTTCACGTTCCTTCTCTCCATTTTAATGCTGCCATCTTGTGACATATCCAAGTTTATCTCTTGTCCTTACTTTACAGATGTGGAAATGGGCTCAGAGAGGTGAAGACGTTTGTCCAAGGCTGCACAGCTTGTCCCAGTCCAGTGGGAATGGGAACTCGGGTGTCGTAGAAGCTAACCTGAGGACACTGCACTGCACAGGTCCCCTTCCTTTCTTGGGGTCTATTCTGAAAGCATACACAGGTCTTTGATCTCCTATAAGGTAAGTGCTATTCTGTATGTTTTTTTTTTTTTTTCTTTTTTCTGAGATGGAGTCTCACTCTGTTGCTCAGACTGCAGTGCAGTGGTACAATCTTGGCTTACCACAACCTCCACCTTCCAGGTTCAAGAGATTCTCCTGCCTCAGCCTCCCGAGTATCTGGGACTACAGGCATGTGCCACCACGCCCAGCTAATTTTTTGAATTTTTAGTAGAAACGAGGTTTCACTGTGTTAGCCAGGATGGTCTTGATCTCCTGACCTTGAGATCTGCCCTCCTCGGCCTCCCAAAGTGTTGGGATTCCAGGCGTGAGCCACCGTGCCCAGCCTGTTCTGTGAGTATTTTTAATGGCACCTGGCTGAGTTGATTATGCTGAGATCTTTGTTAGGAGACCTTTGGCTCCCACTGAGCTCTCTTTGCTGGTCCTTGCTGCAGAGACATTATGATTGACAGGTCTTATCCATCTGACACTTCTCTGAGGCTCTCAAAGACACTTTCACCTCAGTTGCTCCAAGAAAGGAAGCCACACGTCTTGACTTTGATATTTGCCAACTCAGGGCTAGGGAGGGCAAGCTAACTTTTCTCTTTTCTGGTTCCTCTTCCACAGCACCCCCCTTCCCTGTACTTCCTCCTCTGAGGCCTCTGCAGTTTAGTGCTTCCTCGCTGGGGATACTTTGGAAATAAAAGGCAAATGGCATGAAAAGAACATCTGGTCTCCCGCAAAACAGGAAGGAAAATAAGGAGGGAGGGGAATTGCTCTCTCTGGGATGAATTTGCTCACTGCCTCCAGGAGCAGGGAGAGCGGGGCCAAGGCTCCTGCTGGCTTCCCCAAGGATGCGCCTTCTGTTCCTGCTGAAACACCCCTCATCGTGCCTCACTGCATGGGTTTGGAAACAGGAGTCGCTGCTCTAGGGGAGGCCCACAGTGCTATGTTCCAGTGGTCCAACCCCCAGCGCTGCCAGGACTGGAGCCTGGAGGTGGCTGAACTTGGAGGCGGCATTGTCAGGAGAGGGGTATGCAAGCCTGGGCCAACCTGTCCATAACCAATTCCAGGTCTTCCCTCTCTGGGCCTCGGGGAAGCTAAAGAAGCCAGGCTGCTTTTGGATTGGAGGCATTCTAGACAGGAATGACCTCTTAGCAGAGAGACAGGAAACATTTTACAGAAGCTGTTCCACTGGGAAATGTCAAGACAGAAGCTGCATTTCACATCTATCACAGGCATGGCTAGGCTTGAAGGACATGGGGAAAAGCTTTTTAAAACCAAGATACTCCTCCCTGGTTCTTCCTGCCTTCAGAACATCCAGCCAGCACTAAGATAATGGGGGTCTGTCCTTGCTTAGCTGTGACATCACACTGATGTCACCAAGGTGACACAGGTCTGAGGGAGTCGTCCTGGTACCAGCTAGTCATGGACTCTGGAGAGTCGGAGTTGGAATAAGACTGAATCTCCTAGCTCAGATTTTAGGCTGTCAACTTTTACCTATTTCCAAACTACCTAGAAAGGAAGTTTGTTTAAATTTGTTTTTGATAATTGAAAATGATGTGACAAAGTATTAAGTGGTGGTTCTCTGGCACAAGGGTAGACCACGGTGACTGTAACCCCTGGAGCCCTACTTTCCTTTCTGTTGGCGCTAACACTCTGCCTCTTTTCATCTATTTTCAGGACTCAGTGAATTGGAGACTGTATCTGAGAACTTGGAGGATGCTGACTTTTCTAAATTTACCCACGTTGACCCTTTAGAGCAGAGGTCCCCAGCCCCCAGGCTATGGACCAGTAATGGTCCTACTGGTCCAGCAGGAGATGAGTGGCAGGTGAGCAAGCATTCCTGCCTGAGCCCTGCCTCCCCGCCTCCTGTCATATCAGCGGCAGCATTAGATTTCCATAGGAGTGAAAACCCTATCATGAACTGTGCAAGCAAGAGATCTAGGCTGCACATTCCTTATGAGAGTCTCATGCCTGACGTTCTGTCACTGTCTCCCATCACCCCCAGATGGGACCATCTAGTTGCAGGAAAACAAGCTCAGGGCTCCCACTGATTCTACACGATGGTGAGTTGTAGAATTATTTCATTATATAGTACAATGTAATAATAGAGTGTGCAATAAACGTAATGTGCTTCAATCATCCGAAACCATTCCTCCACCCTAGTCTGTGGAAAAATAGCCTTCTACAAAACTGGTCCCTGGTGCTGAAAAGGTTGGGGATCGTTGCTTTCGAGAACTCATTAGCACAGCACTCTGCATCACAAATTGCATAAAATTTCTTGCTTGAGAATACTGTGAACACTCAGTTGTGCATTTAACAATGCCTCTTTTTTTTTTTTTTTTTTTTTTTTTGAGACAGAGTCCCACGCTGTCTCCCAGGCTGGAGTACAGCGATGTAATCTTGGCTCACTGCAACCTCCGACTCCCGGGTTCAAATGATTCTCTTGCCTCAGCCTCCCGAGCAGCTGGGATTACAGGTACCCGCCACTGCCTGGCTAATTTTTCTGTATTTTTAGTAGAGACGGCATTTCGTCATGTTGCACAGGCTGTTAGGTGATCACAGGTGTGAGCCACTGTACCCGGTCCCCTCCTTCTTTTTAAAATATAGTTCTAATTGGTTAAAAGTTCTTTCCTGCACTGAAATTTACCTCCTTGGATAGAATTTCTCCCACTGGTCCTGATTCTGCCCTGTGGCTACTCTGAATAAGTGGAACTGATGTCCTGCCTCTGCCACAGGAAAGCCTTTCAGCTCGTTAGGGGTGGTCCACACACTCTTCTGCCTGTTCTTATTGACAATAAATCATACTATATTCCTTTAGTTATCATCTCTTTGTCAGAGTTTCTAGACCTATGGTCTTGATCATCTTTGCAAAGGCACATGAAGTTTGTCAGTTTGCATTGTGTAGTAGTTCCTGTTGCCAAGATATTTAGTCTACATTTAATAACCTTTTTATTGTGGTAAAATACATACAAAATTTGTCCAGGTGATAAATTTTATGCCTCTAATCCCAGCACTTTGGGAGGCTGAGGCGGGTGGATCACGAGGTCAGGAGATCAAGACCAGCCTGGCCAACATGGTGAAACCCCGTCTCTACTAAAAATACAAAAATTACCCAGGCGTGGTGGCACATGCCTGTGGTCCCAGCTACTTGGGAGGCTGGGGAAGAAGAATTGCTTGAACTCAGAAAGCGGAGGTTGCAGTGAGCCAAGAGTGGTATGAAGCCTCACCACCATCCATCTCTGGAACTATTTTATCTTCTCAAACTCAAAGTCTGTCCCCATTCCTCCCACTCCCCAGCCCCTGATAACTGCTCATCTACTTTCTGTGCCTATGCATTTGATTACTTTAGGAAACTCATGTAAGTGGAATCTTAGAATATTTGTTCTTTGTGTCTGGATTATCTAACTTAGCATCGTATTTTTAAAGTTCACCCATGTTGTAGCAGGTGTCAGAAAGTTTTACTTTTTATTTTTATTATATTTTTTTGAGACGGAATTTTGCTTTTGTTGCCCAAGCTGGAGTGCAATGGCATGATCTCAACTAGCTGAAGTCTCTGTCTCCTGGGTGTGAGTGCTTCTCCTTTCTCAGCCTCCTGAGTAGCTGGGATTACAGGAAACCACCACTATGCCCAGCTAATTTTTGTATTTTTAGTAGAGATGGGGTTTCACTATATTGGACAGGCTGGTCTTGAACTCCTGACCTCAGGTGATCCACCCACCTCAGCCTCCCAAAGTGCTGGGATTACAGGCATAAGCCACCGTGCCCGGCCAAGTTTCATTTCTTTTAAAGGATGAATGATATTCCATTGTATGAATATGCCCCATTTTGTTTGTTTGTTCCTCTGCTGATGAACATTTGGGCTGTTTCTGGTTTTTAGCCATGGTGAATAGTGCTGCCATGGACTTTGGTGTACAAGTATCTGAGTCCTCATTTTCAATTCTTTTGAGAATGCCCAGGAATGGAATTGCTAGATTATGTGGTAACTCTGTTTAACTTTTTGAGGAATCACCATACTGCTTTCCGCAAAGCCTGTACCATTTCACATGCCCAACAGCAACTCATGAAGGTCCCGCATCTCCACAGCCTCACCAACCCCTCCTTCCCTTTTTTTGGTAATAGCCATCCTAACAGGTGTGACACAGAGCTCATTGATTTGCGTTGCATTTCCCTGATGAGGAAGGATGTTGGGCATGTTTTCATGTGTCTCAATATGATCTGGTTATAATGCATAAGCAGAATAATCAGTATTTCCAGATACTATCTGATCAACAGAAGATAAAAGTTCTAGATCCACTGAAGGTCCATCAGTGCAGACCATGAATGAATTGACTCTCTTGCAGAAGCTACCTTCTCCTGTCAACTCAGATAGAAATGTCAATTAACTAAAATCCCTGCGTCCTGTTCATCATAATGTTCTAAAGTCATATTTTCCCCACCTGGCCCTGGACCAGTTAAGCTGTTGAAATTACATAAAGGCTTTTGCCAAAGTCAGATCTGAATTTTTGCCTTGGTCTAGCTTTTCGGTCTACGTTACGTGATCATTTTGATTCTGCAGTCTACCAACCCTTTGAGTTTTGTGTGGTCTGCTATAAATTTGGCCTGATTTCTAAATCGTCACCAAGGACATTTATTTATAGAAATGCTGATGACTAGGGGCAGAATCCAGAACCAAATTGTATGACCTGCCTCTAAAGGCCCCCTTTTCCTGTATCTGAAGGAACTGTTGCCCCCTAGGTGCCTGCTGGGTATTTTTCACGTTTCTAATAGGAGTGTTATGAGTCATTTTGTTAAATATCTCATTGAAATAAAAATGTTCTCTCACTGGTCTAATAATTCATTAGTCTGATGACTCTACAAAAATGGAAATTAGGTGAATTTGGCATGAATTTAGTAAGTCCATGTTGAGTCCTACTGGTTATTACTTTTATTTTTTTAAACAGCTAAACAGAAATTCTCCTGCTATAATTCAAGCCCATTTCTCTGAGTGAAGACTTTAAAATTGTTAGATAGCATTCTCTTTGCATTGATTCTTACTGATGCTACATATTAAAGCCACCTCCAAGCCTCCTGTTTGAAGTCATATCTACTCTTTACTCTTTCTCTAAAAAATATTCATATGCACATTTCAAATGATTTTTTTTTCTTTTCTGTGGAGAACATCTGATCTTTGTGTGATGGGATTAAAATGCTGAGCCCAAAGCAATTCTGTGCTATTTAAGTTTAAGTTCGAGGAAAGCAATCATACCTTCTCAACGCATTACGTGACTGTCAGAGGCAGGATCCTGGGTTGCACACATGGACCCCAGCTCTAACTGTGTGGCCAGTTCTTGTGTTTTCACTAAGAGCGACTAGGCCAATATAAAGCTCAATGAGGAACAGAGTAAACGTAGGGAAGCTGCTTACCCTCTGCGGGATTCAGCTTCTTTGCCAATAAAATGAGGGCATGGAGATTACTCTCTCCAGTCTATTTTCAGCCCAACACCCTGGAGTGGTGCTGACCTGCCAGGCTCAGTAGCTGCACCCATCACTGTGCTCAGGCAAGTGCATTTGCAGATAGAAGCCTGCTCTCTTGGAGAAGTATCCTTGCATTTCGATGTCATGGGAAGAACATATAAGTCCTCTCTTCAGTAACAACCTGCATACAATAAATTCTCATTAAGCATGGATTTTAGGCAAGGGCTGGTGGGAGAACATGAATTTCATCCTTGAAATACTTGCATTTTAGCAGAAGCAATAAAACACGAACGCAGCAGCATTGATAGAAACCATAGAGACTTTAACAACCTGTAACACAGCATCCACAGCTCAGAGTGAACGGTTCTGTCTCGGGGACAGCATCAGACTTGTGCATAGTTCGACTGGATTGCCAAGTGCCCGTCACCCCCCATGTCTCAGTGTTAGATTCTAGCACCCAGGGGTACGTCCTGGGCCATCAGAAGATCAGCTTGACATTGAATTTGATGTTACAATGTCTCTTGCCTGCTTTGTGCTTCTAACTCATTACCTAAAAAGAGCGAAGGTGACAAAAGCTACCTACATCCCAGCTTTCTTAGGTACTGCTAGGAATATGCCGGGAAAAGAGAGTTGCAAAGTCAAGGTCACATTCTTTTCATTACATTCAATTAAAAAGTAATATAAAGGGTTTCTTTTTCTGCTTCTGTTCAGGAGGCCTCAAAGCAAGAGGGAATCCCCACTGCCAATGTGTCCTTTCCCTACGCAGAGTCCTTCCACAGGGCTCTGAGAAAGTCACAGGCTGGAAGTCACTATTTTGGTGGAGCCTGCGGGCGGGCCGTGCCCTCCCCGGAGACCTCAGCCCTTTAAAGCCTGGTAGGGAGGCAGGGGCTCCTCACTGCTGTCCTTTGAAGTTGTGTTCGTTAGCCCAGCAGTTCCTGTATTTCTGTGTGCTCAGTAATTGGTGAGCACACATCCTGCCACGTTTACTTTTAAAAAGAAAGGAAGACAAAGTCACACAGGTGGAGACCAGGGATCTGAAAACAAAATACGCAGGCCTGGTGGCGCAGCGCAGGCTTCCCGTAGCTTTTGGCTGAGCCCTACCTGGCCTCTCTCAATCTCCGGACAGAGGAAAACAAAAACAAAAGCAAAAACACAACCCCATGGGGAAAGGGGGCACTGGGGAGAAAAGAAGGGACGAAAAAGTCAGAAATGTGTCTGTCATGACTAAAGCAACCACATCCATTGTCAGAAGAAGAGTTCAGTCATCACTTTAAAGCCAGTAGCAGCTTCTGTCATCCTTACCAATTAGAGAGAAGCTAACCGCTATTTTGTGGTTACCTAAGGAAAGCAAACACACACCTCCAGACGCTAAAACGCTGTTCTCGATGATCAAACACACACCCCACTCACACAGCAGGTTGCTGACAAGACCCATGGGGCTATTCTCCAGAGGAGCTGAATTGCAGGTGCTGGGAGGAATCCCAGCCTGGGGACAAGGACTGGGGAGTCGGCCATACTCCTTCCACAAATGTCCTGCCACTCCTGCTCCCCACAGATCCTTTCTGGCTGGGACGACATGCTTAGTTTTGCTGACATCTGAGCAGGCAGCTATCAGGACCGAAACAGCAGAAGGTGCCAGTCCTTCCTGTTGTGAAAAGACACGATCTCCAGCCCCACGACACTGAGAGGGCCATCTCTTTCTCAGATGGTGTGCATACTTCTTCAAAACAGGTTACCACGGCCCTTTTCCCCTCAGTGAGGTCAAGTTCATCACATCACGTTACTATAGTACCTTTACAGTCTTTTGAGAAGCTCTCAGGAAACATGTTTGGAGACAACGATGTTGGAAGAATGAAAGGATTGTATAGAATATTCATGGGAATTTTACCAGTGGGGAAAAGCAGTGTGAAAGAAGTTAAACTGCTTGTGAGTCACAGCGTTGAGATTGATTCCCGCGAACTGACATCCATCCTGGAAGGGATGGTTTGTGGATGGCTTCATGTTTCCACCAAAATCAATGTCATTCAAGGCTTTTTCATTGGGCAGATTTGTCTGCTCAATGACCTGTTCACACTCTAAAATAAAGAACGAATTTGGCCATTCTAATAACACAATGACCACAGAATATATTGTCAACAGCAAGGAGAAACACTATGATTAACTCCACAATGATTAACTCTAACTGACTTAGGTCAAGGACACTGACATATTGAGATGACTGGAAACTGGGTTTGCATTTGTGGCTTCAATTCATTCACCTGCCCTCAGAATCTGAATTTGTCTGATGAGTGTTTAACCTCCTCTCTCACCTAAGCAGTTGGAGATCTCACCTCACAATGTCTTAAGTCAACTTTTTCTCTTCCTGAGTGACAAAGTCTGCTATTCCCCCCACACCTTTAAAAATTTTTTTTTTAATCTATACAGGAAAAACAGTGGGAAAATATGAATGAAACATTATTATTTTTATAATACTGGGGCTCTGGGAATTGATTTCTAATTTGCTAAATAAGAAGATTATCCAATTCAGTTAAAAATAATATTAATTACTGGGCTGGGTGCAGTGGCTCATGCTTGTAATCCCAGCACTTTGGGAGGCCAAACCGGGCAAATCACAAGGTCAGGAGTTCAAGATGAGCCTGACCAACATGGTGAAACCTCGTCTCTACTAAAAATACAAAAAATTAGCTGGGCATGATGGTGAGCACCTGTGGTCCCAGCAACTTGGGAGGCTGAGGAAGGAGAATTGCTTGAACCCAGAAGGCGGAGGTTGCAGTGAGCCACGATCGCACCACTGCACTCCAGCCTGGTGACAGAGTGAGACTCCATCTCAAAAAAAAAAAAAATTAATTACTGAGCACTTACAAATGTGTGACCTAAAGAACCATGGGCATGAGAAAGGCATTTTTCTTGTCCATGGTCCTCATGAAACTTCTAATTTAGAAAGGGAAGAGAAGGAGACTAAATTAATTTCTATCATGGCTCCAAGCACTGCGCTGAGCACTGTCTGTTGCTTTTCCTGATTTCATTAAATCCTTACAACAACCTTTGAAAAATGGCCTACTGATCCGATTTTACAGAAGAGGCAATGGAAGCTTTCAACAGTTAAACTGGGATATTCTTGAGGCCAGAAAATGAAGGACATGCTGATAACTGCTACAACATGGAGGAACGTTGGGGAGGCTATGCTCAGTAAAAGAAGCCAGACACCCAGGGACAAGTGCTGAACAATTCCACTTAAATGAGGTCCCTAAAGGAGCCAGATTCACAGACACCAAGAGTAGAATGGTGGCTACTGGAAACTTTGGAAGAGGGGGAAATAGGAAATTCAAGTTTAATGGGGAAACAGTCTCAGTTTGGGATGATGAAAACATTCTGGAGATGTGTGGTGCCGATGGTTGCATAATACTGTGAATGTTTTCATGTCCCTGAAGTATACTTAAAGATGGTTCAGGCCAACCGTGGTGGCTCACACCTGCAATCTCAGTACTGTGGGAGGCTGAGGCAGGCGGATCACCAGGTCAGGAGTTTGAGACCAGCCTGGCCAACATGGTGAAACTATTAAAAATACAAAAATTAGCCTGGTGTGGTGGCATGTGGCTATAATCCCAGCTACCTGGGAGGCTGAGGGTGGAGAATCCCTTGAACCTGGGAGATGGAGGTTGCACTGAGCTGAGATCGTGCCACTGCACTCCAGCCTGGGGGACAGAGCAAAACTCTGCCCCAGGAGAAAAAAGAGGTTCACATGGTAAATTTTGTGTTATGCATGTTTTAGCACAACAAAAAGTTCAAGTAAATTGTCCAAGGACCTACAGCTAGCAAGCGGGACAGTAGGGAACGGAGCTCAGAGCGTCTAACAGCAAATGCAATGTGTTACTCACGATGGTGTATAGGCCCTCACATTTATTATTTTTGTTACCTGCCTCCTGTTTTTTTTTTTTTTAAATTTATCAATTAATCGTAAGCATCTTAAAAAGGGCAGTAAAAATGGGGGTGCCAGGGGCCGGGCGCGGTGGCTCAAGCCTGTAATCCCAGCACTTTGGGAGGCCGAGGCGGGTGGATCACGA
>NW_016107802.1:1307323-1312103 GCF_001604975.1 Cebus imitator
TTTAGGGTAAAAGTGCTCCTTGGGATAGAGCAAGATGAGGTTGCAGAGGAAAGGAGATTTCAGTGCGGTGCCAGGAATATACACAAAGCATAGCCATGTGGAAGCTACAGTAGCTCAAAGAAGATGTTACAAAGATGTTACACTTAATTCTTAATGCATCCAGCTCAGCTACAGTGAAAGATCACATTGATCCATGCACAATCCATTTATCCATCCATTCACCAGTCTTATTGTGTGATAGCCATATGCCAAAGCTCTGAAGCAGACATGCATAAGCCATGATGTGTTATTATGGCCTCTTCCAAGGGCTTATATTCTAATGAGAGAGAGCGAATAGCTCTGAAAACTTAAGAAGCAGTACATGGGGCCATATGAGTAATGGACATCTAGTTGTACACAAAGTCAGTGTCCTGGGTCCTTAAGGCAAGAGGAATGCAAATGCTCTGAGTTGGCCCCTGACTGTGTCATGGAGAAAGCAGAATGGCGTTGGGCATCCTGCAATGGGATTCTTTAGAGTTCCCTTGGGTAGAATTTGGGTAGTTGGGGAGGAAATAGAGGACACTCTGGAAGGGCAGAATGCTTCATATGAGCCAACGTCAAAGACTGGACTAAAGCCTGGGCAAGATACTCACTTGGGAAATTCAGAAACAGTCAACTCATTTTTATGATAACTGGAGTGAGGGCAGGGAATCAGAAAATCCCCAGGTCATATAAAGTTTTGTTATAGCGACTATTAGGTTGGTGCAAAAGTAATTGCCATTGAAAGTAATGACAAAAACTGCAATTACATAGCTTTTCTTATCTGAATTCACGATCTTAATCATTTTCAATGTGTAGTTCAGCAGTGTTCTGTATATTCACATCATTGGGTACACATCTCCAGAACTTTTGCATCTTGCAAGTCTGAAATTCTGCACCCATTAAGCAATGACTCCCCGTTCTCCCTTTCCGTAACCCCTGCAATCACTGTTCTACTCCGTTTCTATGAATTTTACTATCTGAGATACTTCACATGCAATATCTGTTTTGTTTTTAATATCTGGCTTATTTCACCTAATTTCCTCAGAGTTCATCCACATAACAGCATGTGAAGGAATTTATTTCTTTTTTAAGGCAAATATTCTAATATCCTATTGCACTTTTTTTTGAGATGGAGTCTTGCTCTGTCACCCAGCCTGGAGTGTGACTCACTGCAGGCTCCACCTCCTCGGTTCAAACTATTCTTATGCCTCAGCCACCTGAGTAACTGGGATTACAGGCATGTGCTACCATGCCTGGCTAATTTTTATATTTTTAGTAGAAATGGGGTTTTGCCATATTGGCCAGTCTGATCTCCAGCTCCTGGCCTCAGGTGATTGGCCTGCCTTGGCCTCCCAAAGTGCTGGGATCAGAGGCGTGAGCCACCACGCTGAACTTCCACTGCATGTTTTTACTGTGTTTTGTTCTTCCATTCTTCTGTCAACGGCTATGTGGGTCGTCTCAACCTCTTGGCTATGGAGAATACTGCTGCTAATGAATGTGGGTGTGTAAATAGCTCTTTAAGACCCTGCTTTCAATTTCTTTGGATATATACTCAGGGTAGAATTGTTGGATCATGTAGTTATTCTAAGTGTTTGAGGAACCACCGTGCTGATTCCCATAGCAGCTATACCATTTTACATTTCCAGCAACAGTGCAAAAGGGCTCCACTTCTCCATATCTTCACCAATACTTGTTATTTTCTGTTTTGTTTTTGTTTTTTTCTTGACAGTAGCCATCCTTATGGGTTTGAGGCAGTTATCTCCTTTGATTTGCATTTCTCCAATGGGATTATAATTTGTATTTTTTTCCTTTTAAAACTATAAGTTATGGGATACAGGTGCAAAATGTGGTTTGTTACATAGATTTACATGTGCCATGGTGTAAACCTATGGTGTATTTCTCCTAATGCTATCCCTCCCCTACTCCTCACCCCTCAACAGGCCCTGGTATGTAATGTTACCCTGTGTCCATGTGTTCTCATTTTTCACCTCCCACTTATGAGTGAGAACATGCAGTGTTTGGTTTTCTGTTTCTGTGTTAGTTTGCTGAGAATGATAGTTTCCAGCTTCATCCATGTCCCTGCAAAATACATGAACTCATCCTTTTATATGGCTGCATCGTATTCCATGGTGTATATGTGCCACATTTTCTTTATCCTGTCTATCATTGATAGGCATTTGGGTTGGTTCCAAGTCTTTGCTATTGTGAACAGTGCTGCAAAAAACATATGCATGTATGTGTCTTTATAGTAGAATGATTTATAATTCTTTGGGTATATACACAGTAATGGGATTGCTGAGTCAAATAGTATTTCCGGTTCTAGATCCTTGAGGAATCACCACACTGTCTTCCACAATGGTTGAACTAATTTATGCTTTCACCAACAGTGTAAAAGCGTTCCTATTTCTCCACATCCTCTGTAGCATCTGTTGTTTCCTGACTTTTTAATGATTGCCATTCCAACTGGCATGAGATGGTATTGTATTATGGTTTTGATTCTCATTTCTCTAATGACGAGTGATGATGAACTTTTTTCATATGTTTGTTGGCTGCATAAATGTCTTCTTTTGTAAAGTGTCTGTTCATATCCTTTGCCCACGCTTTGCTGGGGTTGTTTTTTTCTTGTAAATGTTTAAGCTCCTTGTAGATTCTGGATATTAGCTTTTTGTCAGATGGATTGCAAAATTTTTCTCCCATTCTGTAGGTTGCCTGTTCACTCTGATGATAGTTTCTTTTGCTGTGCAGAAGTTCTTTAATTAGATCCCATTTGTCAATTTTGGCTTTTGTTGCCATTGCTTTTAGTGTCTTAGTCATGAAGTCTTTGCCCATGCCTATATCCTGAATGGTATGGCCTAGGTTTTCTTCTAGGGTTTTTGTGGTTTTAGGTCCTATGCATTTAAATCATCAATCCATCTTGAGTTAATTTTCTATAAGGTGTAAGGAATGGGTCCAGTTTTAGTTTTCTGCATATGGCTAGGCAGTTTTCCCAGCACTATTTATTAAATAGAGAATCCTTTCCTCATTGCTTGTTTTTGTCATGTTTGTCAAAGATCAGATGGTTGTAGATGTGTGTTTATAGTTTGTGTTTTCTAATGGTTAGTAATGTTGAGCATCTTTGGGCATGTACCCAATAATGGGATTGCTGGGTCGAACAGTACCCTCTGTTGTTAGCCCTTTGAGGAATCACCACACTGCTTTCCACAATGGTTGAACTAATTTACTCTCCCACCAACAGCGTATAAGCATTCCCTTTTCTCCCCAACCTTGCCAGCACCTGTTATTCTTTGACTTTTTACTAATAGCCATTCTGACTGGTGTGAGATTGTAACTCTTGCATTTCTCTAATGATCAGTGATATTGAACTTTTTTTTCCATATGCTTGTTGGCTGTTTATCTTCCTTGAGGAAATGTCTACTCTTTTGCTCATTTTCTAATTTTTTGTGTGTATGTGTGGTTGTTGAGCTATATATTGATATTTATAGTTTTTCAAATGTATTATAAAGTATTTCAGACATACACAAATATAAAAATAACTTATTATACATGCTTTATATACCATATATTCCTAACATTCTACATGCAGCAGAATGTTTGAGTCCAGGAGTTGGAGGCTACAGTGAGCTGTAATTGCACCACTGCCCTCCAGCCTGGGCAACAAAGCAAGACCCTGTCTCAAAAAAGAAAAGGCAACACATAATATGAGCTACCTTGAAGCGGCAAATTCATAGAGACAGAGTCGAAGGGTGTGGACTGGGACTAAAAGGAGAGGGAAATGGAGAGTTAATGCTTATTGGGTACAGAGCTTCTGCTTGGGTGATGAAATGATTCTAGAAACAGTGCTGATGATTTCATGTCATGAATCTAATTAATGCCACTGCACTGTACACTTGAAGTGGTTAAAATGATAAATTTTATGTTTATTTTTACCACAATAAATGAATTATGTAAGCACTTGATTTACTGCTGAATCTGCCAATCTCGGCTTTATTTCTTACCTTATTCCTGCACTGTTTCTTTTTCCACTTCCTAAATGGGCTGTCCCACATTTGCTCCCCTTATGTCTCCAAAACTGACTCTATCTGCCCTACCTCAGCAGATGAGCTTGTTAATGTTAAGGAAAACCTGGAAGCCACAAGATATAAGTGGCTTAACTTCCTTCCCTCTGGTTCAACTTGCCTCAGTCTCCATCTGTTCTTCCCTGAATGCCCCATGCATATATGAGCCTAACCCTGCACACACCACCCCAGAATGGTACTTTTCTTTAACCCCACGTCATTTTTATGATTTCTGCCTCTCTCCCACTCCCGCTTACAAACACCCTCCTGTTTTCCATCCTCTAACAACGTCTGCTGTGACTTCTCCTGCAGCTATGGCCTTACCTCCCTTCCTTCACCAACAGGCTTCCTGAATCATCTTTGCTTCCCCCCCTTCCATTCGCTCCTCTGCCCTCTGCCATATGGCTTCCTCTAGCCAGCACTCTGAGGATCTATCTTGCTCCCCACAAGAGCATTGATGACTTGGTTATTTTCAGATCCTGCAGCTGGAAATGGTCTTCTTCCTCACCTACAGACCTTCTTCCTTTTGTTCCAGAGACCATTCTCCATACCAAATATAATTCTGTATCATCAATCGTATTTTAGTTCAATTTCTTGGTCTTATTCCTCGACACTGCACAGAACACTGTCAACTCCCTTATTCTCCTTTGCCTCTTCTCTCAGCTCATGCTTCAGCTTATTCTATTGGTTTCACTTCTTTACCT
>NW_016107802.1:1312438-1323389 GCF_001604975.1 Cebus imitator
TTTTTAAATCAACCTTTCTGGTCAATCTCATCCATTTCGACAGCACCTATGATCCACTACATAGTGGTAACCTCAAAAATAATATTTTTCTTTAACTATACATTCACTTCCTTCAGTTCCCTTTATTTAACTCCGTATTGGACCTCTCCAGGTGATGTTCCACCAGCCCCTCAACTGAAACAAACATGAATTCTACCTTTTCCAGTGTCTGTGCTTCTCCTTTCTCTCCTGTCTTAATCAATGGAATTACCACCTGTTTAAGTCTTCCAAGCTAGAAATATTGGAATCAACTGAGTTCTCCTTCATCTTCATCTCCTCCACCCATCTATGTAACAAGTCCCATGGATTTTTCTGGTTATTTTTGTTGCATTTGAACACTGGTCTTCAGCCTTTTAGCTCGAGAACTTCAGACATTTCTCTTAATAATTGCATGATTGCAATAGATGTTTAATTACTCATCCCCTTGGTCTTTCATGCTGCCCCTTCCTCCCCCACATGGACCACGTGAGCTGTCTTTTAAAAAATCTCTTCCTTGCTTGGAAACATGAAGCAGATTCTCTTTGCCTGAACTATAAAGTTCTGACTCACGACCCACACGACCTCCTTATTACAGACAAACTTCAAAATTTTAAGCAGATTCAATTGTGGCTAAAGATATATATTAAGCAAGGCATTTATAAAAGATGTTTTGGTTTCTTAAAATGCATTCTTCTGAATAGCTTTGAAATTGTTTAAAAGAACCCTAAGAAAAACAATCTTCCCTTATACACCAGTAAAGATGTAAACAGACATACAGTACTGTTTTTTTTTAAAGGCCTAGTAAACATAAAGAGGAGTTATATACAGAAACCCACAGCTGATTTAATTTGCAAAACCACAGCGTTAGCTCAACTAAAGATGACACAGATAAAATGCAACCAGAAAACTGAGATAAAACATACAACAAATAACTTAAGCTGATGGTTTAGCAAGCAAACATCATGGGTATAACACGAAGATCCGAGACGTCATTTTGGTCCAGGAAACTCACTCCACAGAGTCCCTAGGAGCATCAGGTTTTTAGGAGAATCACAACATGCTGGAATATTGTCATCTATTCTTGCACGTGTGAGGACCTGGTCACTGTGATGCAGGAAGAGAAATAAGATTTTAAAGTTGAAGTTGAGGGGTCTAATTCCTTATTTTACTATTTTTATCTCTATGTTGGGAAGATTTTGGGGAAATTCTCAGAGTCAGTTTTTATCCTTAGGGTATGAGAGAAGGGGGCGATAAGAAACTTCATTTGGAACTTAACTAGGGCTATTGATTCTCCAGTGAGACATTTATGGAGTCCCAAGTGCATAGTCACATGCAGCGAGGCACATCCCTTCAGCGGTGACATGCACAGCAGTTAAAAGCAGGGCAGGAGGTGAGAGCTTTGCCCTGGGCTGGCTGCATGAGTGGGAATTAATTAGGCAATTCTTGAGGTTCTTTCTACTCATTGGCCTGTCTGCTAACATTTCAGCAATAGGCAATAAAAAGTTAAGGCTTGAAAAAAAAAGTTGCATATCCTCATTATGAACATAAATCATCACAGTCATTTTCCTTCTACTGTGTTCACTAGGAACAAATATTCATTAGTCACTGATTAAGTGCTGAGAAAAGAACTAGCAAAGGAACCTCTGGGTAGTAAAAGAACTGGCTGGGGCAGGCAACAGCTATGCATTGTTTGGGTCAGGGAAGGAGGGACATGCCTGTCTCTAGATCACCTAATGGCTCCTTTATATCGTTTTTTTTTTTTTTTTTTTTTTTTTTTTTTTTTTTTTTTTTTTTTTTTTTTTTTTTTTTTAGGCCCCGGGGTCTGTGTTTTTTCCCCTGTGGCAACTCATTTTTTTTTTTTTTTTGAGGCAAAGTTGCACTCTGCCACCCAGTCTGGAATGCAGTGGCACAACTTTGGCTCACTGTTACCTCCACCTCCTGGGTTCAAGTGATGCTCCTGCCTCAGACTCCTGAGTAGCTGGGATTACAGGCACCCATGACCACACCTGGCTAATTTTTGTATTTTTAGTAGAGATGGGATTTCACCAAATTGGCTGGTCTCGAACTCCTGACCTCAGGCGATCTGCCTGTCTCGGCTTCCCAAAGTGCTGGGTTTACAGGTGTGAGCCACCGCGCCCAGCCTGTATCTTTTTTAGTTAACCACGATTTTGTGGCAGCGAGTACAGTATCAGGTATTTTTCTTCGCTCTCCATAAAAAAGGAAACATTCAATAATCCAAATACAGGCCAGGTTCTAGAAATTCTCTTTACTTCTTCGCCCTCTTTATTTTATGGTTTAGTTCGGTGTGTTTGCTTTTATTGATACATCATATTTTGCACATTTATGGGGCACATGTGGTATTTTGTTACATGCACAGAATGTGTAGTGATCAAGTCGCTGCGTTTGAGGTGCCTGACTTTACCTTGTCTATGTATTATTTACTTTGTTATTGTCTTTCTACTCCAAAAGAAAGTAGGTGCAGGTTTGACAGGGTCAGTACCATCTCTCTCTCTTCTTCCCTGTATTTTAAACACCCAGAACAAGTCCTGACATGTCAGGTGCTTGATCAATCAACATTTAGTGACCGAATAAAACCCAACTTTCCACTCCTCCATGAAAATACCCATTTTCTCTGTTACTGCCTAAGCCACTCTAATGGGTGAAGGGAATCTCAGTGGTGCCTGCATTTTTAAGAGGACCTGTGTTCCTTAAGATTCTAGCTGGCAGCATTTCAGGTGCTGGATAGAATAAGGTGTAGGGAGAACTTTCTGGAGTATTTTGAGATTAGGTGGGGAGTGGCATTCTAAAGGCAGTCATCTTGATTTGTTGGGAAGACTAATCCAAGGAAAAATAAATCCCTCTGTGCTGATTTTGGTTTCCACAGCTGCTTCTTCCACTCCATGACTGAATCTAAAAACCTTCTGCAAACACTAGCTGAGAGGCGGCACATCATGGAAATGATTAGGACAAAATGGAGCTGTAGAAAGTATGGAGAGTTTGTTTCCACCCCTGAGATAGTGTATCACGGAAATGCTGCACATCGGTGCCACTGATTTTTCTCCTTATTCATTTTCAGGGTGAATGCTTACATACTCAGTGAATTGTTCAGCCTCTGAAGATGTGTCTGTTTGATCAACTATAAGGAATCCATTTATTTTTTATTTTAGAAATCAAGTCAAAACAATAAAGTATAGGTTTCTTGAAATTTTAAAAATTATTCTTTTGAAATTGTTGACTAGAAAATGCTTCCTCGAGGCTGAGTGTTGTGACTCACGCCTGTAATTCTAGCACTATGAGAAGCCAAGATGGGAGGACTGCTTGAGTCCAAGGGTTTGAGACTAACCTGGGCAAATAGCGAAACTGTGTGTCTACTAAAAATACAAAAAGTTAGCTGGGTGTCGTGTGCACCTGTAATCCTAGCTACTTGGGAGGTGAGGTGGGAGAATCACCTGAGCCTAGGAGGTGGAGCCTGCAGTGAGCCGAGACTATGCTGCACTCCAGCCTGGACATCCAGAGTGAGACCTGTCTCAGCAAAAAAATAAATAAATAAATAAATAAAAAGAAAAAAAAGAAATGTTTCCTTGAATAAGGGTATCTTTTTGAACATTTTGGAATCTTGTGCTTCGGGACTGACCCTGTCAAATATTACTAAACAAAAGATATTGAGACAATGAGAAACTTGATGTGAACCTACAATTGATTCACATGCACAAAAACACACCAACTCAAAAGCCAATTAAAAAGTTACAAAGGCCTATGCCGAAAAATAATTTATGTAGATCTCACAGTATGGCAGAATGTATTACTTTTTAAAATTCTCAGAACAGCTCTATAAAGTTGAAAGTTGAAGTTCAAACCTCCGAGTTATGACTCAAGAACGTTAATCTGGCCACCATTCTGGCTGGTTTTTAATTAAACTCCTTTCTTAACAGCTCTTTGCAAGTGATGGTCATCAGTACATATGTGTGTGGGTGTGTGCGTGTATGTTGATATGATGAACTTGCCGTTTTTAATCTGCTTAGTATGTCAGTAAAGATAGCATGAAAGACATGAGAGAGTTGAGGAAAGCATGAAGGAGGGAGGAAAGTTCAAGGAAAAGGAATGGGAGTTGGAGAACTAAGGTGAATAAAAGTCTGAAAAAGAAGATTACGGTTCTTGGCTGGGCACAGTGGCTCACACCTGTAATCCCAGCACTTTGGGAGGCCGAGGTGGGTGGATCACAAGGTCAGGAGTTTAAGACCAGCCTGGCCAACATGGTGAAACCCCGTCTCTACCAAAAATACAAAAATTAGCCAAGCAGTGATGGGTGCCTATAGTCCTAGCTACTCAGGAGGCTGAGGCAGGAGAATCGCTTGAACCCAAGAGGCAGAGGTTACAGTGAGCTGAGATGGCGCCACTGCACTCTAGCCTGGCCGACAGAGCGAGACTCCATCGCAAAAATAAAGAAGGTCTGAAAAAGCAGATTAGGATTCTAAAAGGTGCTTTTAAGGTTTACTTCAAATATAGTTTTAAATTTACAACACTGTAGGTTTAAAATAATGCTGGTAAAAAGGAAATACATTGAGCATGGACCTGGCACCTGGAGATGCATGCTGGGAAGGCAAGACGGAGGGATTGTGGTGGACGCTTGTGGGGGAGGAGGAGCAAAGGAGAAGTCCACTCAGCCTTGTCTATGAGCTCACCTCTGTGGTTCTCCTGCAGGGGAACCTCATAAATGCCCCAGTCAGCGCTGGACCCCAGTGAAAACCAGTGCCGCCATCTCCTGTCTCCCTCACAAATTTTCCCTGAAAAGACAACGACTTCCAGAATTCCATGTGGTTTTTCAGCCTTTTCCAAATCTCTCTAAACGCCAGAGGAAGGCTCAGATGCTTGAGCAGGAGAGAGACCCACACTCCAGCACCCAGCAGGGAATGCGTGGAGAAGGACCCAGCAGAGTCATCTGGGTCTAAGCAGAGCTCCCGGCTTGATGATGATGCTCATCCAGAACGAGTGCTCTGTTACTAAAATGAGTAATATATTGGACAGCAAAACAAGGAAATAGCCCCAAACAGTAATTGAGATATAAAGAGAGAAGGAAGTCTCAAAACTCATTTCTCAGAATTAACTCCAGTGTCAGGTAGCATTTTTAAACATAAGTCAGCAGATCAGGTATATTGCCAAAACAAACACTGGTCTGTGCTCCATGTAGGTAAGCCTGCATTCAAATTCCAGCTCTGCTGTGTGGTAGCTCTGTGGCTTTAAATGAGCTATTTAACCTCAGTTTCCTTGTCTGAAAAATGAGGATCATAATAGGATTAAATGGGTTAATGGATGCAGAGTGATCAGAACAGTTACTATAGGAAAGAAAAAGCTCAATCTATGATAGTTATGATTATTACATACTCAGAGTCAAAGAACACTCATCATGTTTTCTTCCAAGATTTAGCACTAAAATATTTTCTCACAGTGATTACTTTTAAGTTATTTTGTTGAAAGAAGGCTACAGGTTCTTTCAAGGTGAGCTTCCTTGGTTGGCTCTCAGCTGTCACCGCCCCTCCTCCAACAAAACAATATCCCCTGTCCCTTGTCAGCAAGAGCCCAGTGCACGCATAGTTTCACTTTACAGGCATGCCATCACTTCAGCTCGAGAGTGAAGATGTTCGGTCGAAAGTGAAGTAAGTGACAGCTGGGATTTCAGAGCTAGAGTCCCACGGCTCCCAGAGTCCTGGAAGCAGCAACTTCACTTTGCCCAGTGTCTGTCCTCCTCTTCTTGGTGACAGGGAGGTTACCTGCTGAGCCCAAGGCATGTCTGGAGGTACATATTCTGCATATTTGGAGTCTGGGTGTCCTGCCATCTGAGTCCAGGTCAGGGATATCCGCACGGGGACACGTCTCTATGACCTGTCATCTCTCTACCTTGTTGCTGCCTCTTCCCTATAAGCCTCTCACGGTGGTAAATGCCTTGATTTCTCTTACATCGAATCAGATTTTCTTCTTTACTTTCTACACTTGGTTTGCGTCTCTCTTCTACCTAGAGTGCTCTCAGCCTCCACCTGGCAGTCTCAAGCCCACCACTTTGTTCCTCCTGCTGCTGCCTCCCCAGGCTCCAACTCTTCATGCATCACACCTGCCTTCTTCCTGTATGGGGTTTTCTGGTCTTTCCCCGCCCGGACACTCTTCCACTCTGGCATTTGCCTATACTGAGCTGACATTCCATCAAAATTGACTGAGCACTTGCTATATGTGGGACTCTCTGCTAAAGTCGAGGGCTAGACAGACAAAGAGAGGCCAAGCCTGCCCTTGGGAGCTCACGGTGCAACTGGGGAGGGAGGAAGGGTATGTGACTGCTGCCAAGCTCTCCATGTGCACAGGATGCCAGAGCATGCAGAGGAGAGATACCTCACAGCCTGGGAGGCTTCACAGAGGAGGTGACACTTCAGAGGTTTGCAAAGTAACGATTCGGGTGTGAGGAAGTGCACCCCAGGCCTGTGATGGGGTGCAGACCTGTAAAATGCAAGGGATTTCTGGGAAGCTATGCAGTACTAAAGGACCCAAGGGAGATCTGGGTCTGGCAGGCAGGGGACAGCGTGGGAAGAACTTGCGAGTCCCGCGAAGATTCGGGATTCTATTTTGCAGGTGCTGTGGATTAACCAAAGAGGTTTACAGCAGAGCGCAGCAATCACTCTTTCAGCAAGATCCTCTGTCAGCTCTGTGAAAGGGTGAGACTAGAGGCTCAATCTCAGAAAAAAAAGCAGGTCCTCTTTAGGAAGTATGATGGTATCAATGGCTGAAATACTATTGCTGGATGGTGTTTTCAATGACACCTGCTATGGCCTGCCCCCTCCCACCTGTCCTTTTGCAGTGCCACTGTGCTGCTCCCTCCGGAGTGCTCTCTGCTGCCCCTCCTTGATCATGCCTGCCCTGTGACCTGTTTTTGACTGAGAGACCAAGGCAAAAGGAACTTCCTAGCTTGGGGCCCCCTATGGAGAAAAACAGGGGGTGGAGGTTTTTCAGCCTCCTAGCTGCATCCACCCAGGGACCACACACAGGAGGGACCCCATCTCAGATCTGACTGCAACCTTATGAGAGGGCCCTAGGGAGGCTGTGAAGAGCAGAACGGCCAAGCCAGAGCCGGCCCAAATCCCTAGCCCACAGAATCAGGAGCAAATACAATGGTGCTGTTTTTTAAACCACTAAGTTTGGAAGCAGTTTGTTCCATACCAATTGATATCTCCAAAGCAATGCTCTGGGTCAAACAAACACATGTCAAATAAAGAATAGACTCCCTGCTGACAATTTCAGAACAATAGCATGGGTCCACTGTCAATATATACCAACTTGTACTTCATCCTTAATTACTTGCTACCAAATCCCATTTCGAGCCTTTGTCACACTTAACTGATTAAGGCTTAAGCTTTTTAAAAAGGAGTTTTTAGAAAATGTAATCCTCTGATTCTATCTTGCAAAAGACTTAAAAAAAAAAAAAAAGTGGCGTGTGGATTAAAATTCCCTGGAATTTCATCTGAATTTTCCTACGGGCAGTGTTTAGATGAACATTCAAGCAAAACTATGTTTGACTTTTTGAACCTAAGGAATGTTTGATGCTTCTTTACAATGCTCCTTCTTAGCAGCATGGCTGGGTGTCTTGAGATAGCACAGTGCTTGAAGAAATAGTGTGATCTCTCTTTATGTTCACATATTTAGACCCAGAGATCTAGTGTATTTTTCCATGAGAAAAATCTATAATATTTTCCTGCAGAAAATTAATTTTGTTTCAACAGACGCATATGCTCTCTGTTCTGAACACTTTAAGGCTGTTCTCTCAAGAGAAGGGGCTTGCTTGCGGGTTTGCTTCTCTATTAAAATAATAAAATTCCAACATGATATTAATGTGTTAACATTTCCCTCTGCCAGCTCCAGCTATGGGAAATTGCTAATGGTTGAGCTTTATTTCATTAATTTCTAAAAGGAAGTGCTAATTTATGCTTAGCAATGTTCATCTTTTTTTTTTTTTTTGGTGAAAGAAATTGCATTTATCTTCAAAAGAAACAAAAAGCCCTTTCCTCTTGTCACGATGCTCTGCTCCCTTAAAGCACTTTTAGTCACAGATCCCAAGTGTACTGTAAATATTAACAAATCTCCTCGTCCAGGAACTAGGAAAGAATCCTGGGAGGAAAGTCCTTCTTTCCATTGCAATGGCAAATACTTCAGCTGTCTCTGCTTCAGAACTCGAATCATGCAAGTTACTTCTCACTGAATTACGTTCATCAAAAGGAATTGCAAAAACACAATTGCTTTTGTACCAAACTAATACTTAGCAAGTAGAGTAATTCATGTTCTTCTTATGCAAGAGTTATTTATGTCTACTGTTCATATTACCCCTCTAAATATGTCCCCAGTAAAATGTATCTAATTTATTTTTATTGAATGAGTAATGCAGATGTACAGAGTTCCCATTCTTAGAGGAGCGATTTCCTCTATTATCCACCATTGCTTTATATTCCAGAAACGTAGCCCACTGAGGAAATCTACTTGACCTTTTTAGAGAAACTTGGTTATCATAACCTTCCTTGTGTTACCATCCCCACTAACATAGTAGAATGGATCATGTTTTGCTGTTGCTGTGGTATTACATGTTAATTCCTCCTGTCCTTACAAAGTCAATTATAGCTGAATGACTTCCGTGTTTGTGTGGCTGCACTTCAGTTTACTGGTGAAGTGTTCTCTGTTCTCTGACGTACACTGGCTGTTCTGCAGTGGTTAAGAGACGACACATCAACTGCAGCCCTAGGCGCTTAATTATGTATCCACTTCTTTCCCACCCCAGCTATCCAGGTGACATCCTTGTCTGGCTGGAACAGGTGGATGCCAAAAGGTCCCCCCCAAAACAGCTACAAAGCATTCAAATCAGGAGGAATCCTAGACATCTCCCAAATCCACTCAACCTTGTCTCCCAAGTCCCACTTCTGGGACTTTTCAGTCCCCCTTCACCGTTGGATGGGTCTGGAAGATAAGCATGACCCTGGAGAGCAGGACTAGGTAGGCTGAATGACGCAGTGAGATTCAGTGGCTTCTCTCCAGTCTTTTCTCCTATAAGGGAAAACCTAATGGGTTCATAACATCCTTGTGTGCCAGCGACCACCTGTCCCTGATTACTGCAAGGAAACTGAAGAGCAGAGACATGGAGAGAACTTGGGAGGGGAGGAACATGACTGATGACCAGGCAGATGACATTGGCTGGGAAGAAGGCAAGTGTGCTCAAGGCTTTCTATGGAGCTGGCCCAGATCACTTCTCAGTCAGATCCCCTAAAACTTACCTTCAGAAATGAACCCAAATCAGAGTGCTTAGGGCTCTAAGTATTAATGATTAGAGCCTGAAATATGACATTAATGTTTGGAAACCTTCATACTGGTGACCGGAGGGAAATAAAATATATTACCTAGCTGCAGAAGGCTTCGCCAACTTCCTCAATTCAAGGTACTATCTGAGCTCTGTGCTGAGAGTTAAAGAGAGAAAAAGAGAAGACTCAGTACATGCTCCCAGGCAAGCTCCCTCAGGAGACAATAATTGAATTAAAATGTTATTAGGAAGCTCTAGTAATGAGAAGGATAGAAGCCTGAAGTCCCCAGAAACATAGGAAGCAAAGAGAAAGTCCACACATCACAAGTGACTTGGAAAAGATCTAACACAATAGGACACTTAAAAACATTGCCAATTATTCAGTAGGGGCAAATAGTGCTTCATAAACAAAGGCCTCCATGAACCAAGACAGGGATACACTTGGCACTAACGGACCTGCCATGTCTTCCCATTTCTGAAAGGATGGCAGAACACAACGGGTGCAGATGCAGTTTGGGGCCGGAATGCACAGGGTGCCAAGTCCTGCACAGTGAGATGCGTTGGTGGCTCACACCTGTAATCCCAGCACTTTGGGAGGCCAAGGTGGGTGGATCATGAGGTCAGGAGTTTGAGACCAGCCTAACTAACATGGTGAAACCCCATCTCTACTAAAAATACAAAAATTAGCTGGGCATGGTGGCAGGCACCTGTAATTCCAGCTACTCAGGAGGCTGAGGCAGGAGAATTGCTTGAATTGGGAGGCAGAGGTTGCAGTGAGCCGAGATCACACCACAGCACTCCAGAATGGGTGACAGAGGGAGACTCCGTTTAAAAAAAAAAAAAAAAAAAAAAAAAAGACATCACCCAAATTCTGAAGACAAAAATGAGCATAACTCTCTTCTCTGCCCTTACATGACCCTGGGCTTACGTTCCCCAGGAGGGAAATGTCTCAGTAAGCCCCGTTTTCCCTCTATGATACCCCTGAGGTCACCAAGGCCTTGTTGGTACAAGCCAGAAACCTCAGCACTGGCTTTAACTTTGTTTTAGCTGAGGTTTAGCTGTTGTTAGAAACACACACATGTGAGTGCCCACTTTATTTTATTGTTGCTGGGTTTTATTTCTAATCTTCTTTAAAAGATTATGTTTTTCTTTGGTTTCATAATGTTGGCTTATTCTACTTTTAAGTGAGTTCCCTAAATAGTTTACTACTTTTTCCTTTTATGATAAACCTTGTTTTTTTGGTGAATGCTTTATTTTGTTTTGGGCATACCTCTATAATCCTAATTCTTGATAGTCTTTTACCTTTCTTACTCATAACTATTTTAGTACATTTAAAAATGATTATAGGCCAGGCATGGAGGCTCATACCTGTAATCCCAGCATTCTGGGGGGCCGAGGCGGGCGGATCATCTGAGGTCAGGAGTTAGAGACCAGCCTGGCCAACATGGTGAAATCCTGTCTCTACTAAAAATACAAAAATTAGCCAGGCATGGTGGCGTGAGCTACTCAGGTGAGACAGGAGAATCGCCTGAACCCGGGAGGTGGAGGTTGCAGTGAGCTGTGATCACGCCACTGCATTCCAGCCTGAGTGACAGAGTGAGACTGTCTCAAAAA
>NW_016107802.1:1323409-1357665 GCF_001604975.1 Cebus imitator
AAAAAAAAAAAAAAAGTCCCACAGAAAACAACAAAAAAAATTATGATTTTGCTCTGAAGAATCTTTAAAATCTTGTCATTTAAACAAAATGTTATTTCTTTTATCCTTGACTATTTTCTCTTTATTAAAATCACTTATCAGTTCTTGGCATGTCTACATTTTGTTTACCTGTTGCCTCATTCTTTTGCTTATAGAATATTTTTGAATATTTTAATATTATCTTTTATTTTCTGATCACTCTTAATCTTTTTTTTTTTTTTATTGACATCATAATGGTCCATAAAGCAGGATGCCAAGGGGATGATAGAGGGAAAAATCACACCGTAGACAAAAGGAGATGGAATCTTTCTCACAGCAAGTCGCCTCCCAGAATTTCCCACCGCCTTCAGCTACGATTTTGGGTAGAATTTATCTAGAGAACTCCAGAGGCCCACAGGCAAACCTTCCAAGACAATGGTGATTCTGTTGTGCAGACACTGAAGTCACTAGATTGGGATTCTTTTCCTCTAACGCTTAGCACACAGTCCTTTGGGCATTACGTTTCTAAAATGTAGGACTCATTTATTTATTCCATAATATTTACTGAGCACCTACTATGTGTCAGATACAATGCTGAATGCTAGCAATGCAGCAAAGAGCAAGAGAGAGTATGGGGGAACCCGTCCTCAGGGAGTGAACGATGTGGAAGGAAGCCAAGTCCTGACATGGAGGATCAGGAAGAGCTTTCCAGAGGATGAGCTGTCTTGGGAGGCAGGGCAAGCTGACGACGTACAGGAAGCAGCACTGAGATTGGGCAGATGCCCATGAGATGAAGGATGCAGGGACTTCTGAGGAGCTTAAAGACGCCCAGACTTGGAGCAACCGGATGTGAGGACTGGAGAGGAAAGGATGAGAATCTTCGAATCCATGTCAGGGAGCCTGGCCTTTATCCCAGGAGCACGGGGTAGCCGTTGGAGAACTCAGAGCAGGGAGTGGCACACTGGGTTCTGGAAGGCAGCCCATGGTCACCGCAGCTAGGGAGGAGGTTCCACATTAACCCAGAAGAAAAACGGTAATGGCTCTAACTAGACAAAAGTGTTGGCAGCGTGACAGGGTGGAGGGAACACAGAGGAATCGGGGTGAGCGAATAGAATTGGTTTGGGGCAAGCTGTGGAGATGGGGAGACAGAGTCAAGGAAAGACACACAGATTTCAGGTCGTGCAGCAGGTAATGTCTATGCCAGCTGCAGAAAAGAGCAGGAGGGGAAAACGTGTCAAAAGAAGAAGGGGAAGGGGGTGCATTCAGTCTGGGGTATGCGGCATCCGATGTGTCCAAGGAACTACCTGGGGAAGAACAGCAAGGCTCTGGGGCAGTCATGGCTGGGCCACGGCAAGCAAGGAGATAGGCATGGTGAGCGATGAGGGACGAGGGTGCTCACAGGGAGAGAAAACTGGGCAAATCAGTCACCCAGCTTGATAAAAGAGGAGGAGCTTGCAAAGGAGAGAGAGGAAGGAAGGAAACACGGGCGGGAGGTCGTGGGACATGCGGAGGGACAGTGTCCCAGGATGTGTGTGTGCTCACAGCACAGCTGGCTGCAGGAAGCCAGGTAAGAGTGGGGTAGAACTCCTCTGAATCGGCCATGAGGAGAACGCAGGTGGCCGTTTCTGAGGGGTGCAAGAGGCAAGGCCAGGCATCTGTAGTTCAAGAGGCGGGGTGAGGACGCAGAGGCAGCAAGTGCAGACCACAATTAAGGAGTGTAACTGTGAAGAGGACAGAGACGAGGAAGTGGCTGGAGGAAGGTATAAAGGGATAACTGTATTTTTTTTCACAGAAGGAAGGGATTTAAGCTCCCTTAATACAAGAATGGGGCCAGAAATGAGGGAGAGAAAGAAAATGCAGGTGATACGGAAGGTAAGGGATTGAGATTCCCAAGAACAAGGAAGAAATGGATTCCGAGGCCCCAGGGGAGGTGAGCCTTTGACAGGAACTGAGGGGCTTCTTTATTTTATTTTTTTGTCTGAGATTAAGTTTTGCTCTGTTGCCCAGGCTGGAGTGCGATGGTGCAATCTTGGCTCACTGCAACCTCTGCCTCCCAGGTTCAAGCGATTCTCCTGCCTCAACCTCTGAGTAGCTGGGATTACACGTATGCGCCACCACACCTGGCTAATTTTTGTATTTTTAGTGGAGACGGGCTTCAGTATGTTGGCCAGGCTGGTCTTGAATGCCTGGCCTCAAGTGATCCACCCACCTAGGCCTTCCAAAGTGCTGGGATTACAGATGTGAGCCACTGTGCCTGGCCAGAACTGAAGGGTTTCTTTTGTTGTGAAAGAAAAGAAGGATGAGAGGGTGGATCCAGATAAAGTGAGGCATGCAGCCCTACCATCCCAGGGTGGGGGCAGTTCCGATTCAGGAAACTTCCACCTCTTCCAGGAAGCAAGAGGCAAGGCGGCTGCTGAGTGTGAGGGGGTGGCAGAGGCAGGTACAGCTGTGGAATCTGCTGTGGAAAGCAAGATCACTGGCCAGGGAAATGTCTGGGAGTGTGGAAGTCAGAGATCTTAGTGGAAGTGGGAAGTCAAGGCTATGGCATCCTGAATTTGCAGATGGCATGTTTTCCAGATTTCCATGCATAAGTGTTTCAATGGGGACACACATGGAGTTATGTGCGCAGCCAGATTTGCATGTTTTCCAGGAGGTTTCCATGCAGATTTGGCATGTTTTCCAGGAGAACTCATCAGCCTATGTGTAGATGCTGGAAAAGGCAGGCAGTTGGATTCAGCTGTGATCCCAGTGACCACAGATGCAGCAGGGAAAGTACATTATCTCACACATCACCGTGCAGTACTTCCCCAGCAGCAAGGGAAATGCTCTGGCAGAGGGATGGTGGCCAAGTTTATCTTTGTCAATGTCACGCTGAAAGATCTCTGATCTGTATAATAAACACTATTTCTTCCTAACCTATCTTGTTCTTTATGAAGCTGATGGATATGTTTAAAAGTTTATATCCTTCCTAACAAACCAGGGACATGGTTATTACATACTCCCCCTGAGAAAATGTCTTCCCCCATGGGCACGATAGCTCACACCTGTAATCCTAGCACTTTGAGAGGCCAAGCCAGGTGAATCACCTGAGGCCACGATTTCGAGTCCAGCCTGGCCAACATGGCCAAACCCTGTCTCTACTAAAAATACAAAAATTAACCAGGTCTGGTGGTGTGTGCCTGTAGTCCCAGCTACTCAAGAGGCTTAGCCACAATAATTGCTTGAGCCTGGGAGGTGGAGGCTGCAGTGAGCCGAGATTGAGGCACAGTACTCCAACCTGGGCAACAGAACAAGACCCTGTCTCAAAAAGAAAAAAGAATGGAAAATGTCTTCCTTAAACAGCCACTTACCTAACAAACTTCAGGAACACAGCCTCTGGAGGCATGGATAGAATACCTCATCAGAAGCCAAGCGATGAGGGGTCAGTGCTAGTAATGGATGTGTGACCCATGATCACGTTTCTTAACTTCTGCCCACCTCTGCACGTCTCAGCTGGCTTCTCTGCAAGCTGTGAGATCCACCCAGCATAAGGGGCTTTCTGAATGAATGATTCCCGGGATCCAGGCACAGGGCATGACCAGCGACTGCCTTCCCATCATTCCCTCTTCCTTCCAGCCCCTAAGCTCATCTGATTCTATGACTTAAAGGGATGGGTTAGAAAACTAAATGCCACAGGTATGTAATTTTCTTTTTCTAATTTTTAAGTTCCGGGGTACATGTGCAGGGCATGCAGATTTGTTCCATAGGTAAACGTGTGCCATGGTGGTTTGCTGCACCTATCAACCTGTCACCTAGGTATTAAGCCCCACATGAATTAGCTATTTTTCCTAATGTTCTCCCTCCCCCAATCTCTCCTTCTGACAGGCCCCAGTGTGTGTTGTTCCCCTCCCTGTGTCCATGTGTTCTCATTGTTCAGGTCTCACTTATAAGTGAGAACATACGGTGTCTGGTTTTCTGTTTCTGTGTTAGTTTGCTGAGGATAATGACTTCCAGTTCTATCCATGTCCCTGCAAAGGACATGATCTCATTCCTTTTCATGTCTGCATAGTATTCCATGGTGTATATGTACCTCATCCTACAAACACTCTTCCTGCCTCCTCTGTCTGACTTACTGCCACTTCCCCTTCAGGCCTCAGCTGAGCTGTCACTGATAGCTCTGAGACAACCCAAATCTAGCTGCGCACATGACACCATGTGTGTCACCACTGAAACACTTACGCAATCATTCTACACATATGTGTTCAGAAGTTGGTGTGTGTCAGGCCCTGTTAGAGTGTCTGGGGACACAGCCAGGGACAAAATGCCAGCCCTCATGGAGTTATGTGCTAAAGGAAGACACAGGAAGGAAACAAACACATATAGAGTTGCATGACTATCAGCAGATACATAAAAGTACAGATATCTCATGACATTTATCACACTTCATGATAATTTCCTATTTGCCTGAACATATCTCCCTGCGGGTTTTGCAACATGGTTTGTGATCCGAAGCTCGCAACGAAGGCCTCGTGAATTAATCAATAGCAGATTCCCTTTTCATTCTCTCCCCTGTCCTGGGAACTTGTCCTGCTATGATAACATACAAAAGATAATTTTATTTGCAACTAACCTGACTTTATTCTCAACAACTACTCATTTGTGAATCACCAGGTTCCTCACGGAGGTCGAGACAACCCTACTAACAGGGGCATTTGTTTGTTTTAGTAACTGTCCTGTCCATGGCTTCCCTTGCCCCTCAGGTGCTGTGTGAGTTGTATTTCCTCTATGAATTCTACACTAGAAAAAGTTATATTGGCTCAAACTGGGATAGGGAATAAGTAATGAACTCAGGAGCAGCATCAGCCCAGAGATCCCGGTCACTGGGCATCCAGTGATTGGGCCAAAAGTTAACTGGTCAGCACCTTACACCTATTAGAAAGGCTACTATAAAAAAGATTTTTGGAAAAGGCCAGGCACGGTAGCTTATGCCTGCAATCCCAGCACTTTTGGAAGCCGAGGAGGGAGGATCAGGAGATCAAGAGATCGAGACCATCCCGGCCAACATGGTAAAACCCCATCTCTACTAAAAATACAAAAATTAGCCGGGCGTGGTGGTGTGCACCTATAGTCCCAGCTACTCGGGAGACTGAGGCAGGAGAATTGCTTAAACCCGGCAGGTGGAGGTTGCTGTGAGCCAAGATCACACTATTGCACTCCAGCCTGGGTGAGAGAGCAACACATCATCTCAAAACAAACAAACAAACAAACAAACAACTAGTATTGCTGAGGATGTGAAATAATTGGGACCCTTGTCTGCCATTGGTGGGAATGTAAAATGGTCCAGCCACGGTGGAAAACAGTATGGCAGTTCCTCAAAAAATTAAACATAGAATTAAGCTAAGAAGCCACAATTCTACTTCTGGGTATATAACCCAAAGAGTTGAAAGCAGAACTCAAACAGATATTTGCATGTTCTTCTTCATGGCAGCATTATTCACGATAGAAGCAACTATCAACAGATGGAAGGATAAGCAAAATGTGGTATACCAGTAAACAGATTATTATTCAGACTTAAAAAGGAAAGATGTCCTGTCCCCTGCTGTCACATGGCTACACCTTGAGGACACAAGGTGTCCTTGTTTCACATATGCTAAGTGAAACAAGACAGTGACAAAATGATGGATATGATATTATGCTTATGTGAGGTCCCTAGAGTAGTCAAAATCATAGAGACAGGAAGTAGAAGGGTGACTGCCAGGGGCTGAGGGGGGAGAGGAACGAGGAGCTGGTGTTTCTTGGGGACAGAGTTTCAGTTTTAGAAGATGAAAAGAGTTCTGTGGATGGGTGATGGCAATGGTCTCACAACAATGTGAATATACTTAATGTCACTGAACTGTACACTAAAAAATAAGAAGGTAAATTTTAAGTTATGTGTATTTTACCACAATGAAAAAAGTTAATTGGTAGGTCACCTGGGACTGTGCTTTAAAGGAAATGCTTGATGGTTAGACAAATCTGGATGGTCCAGCTAACCTGACTCTACCACTTAGCAGTTATGAGACCTGGACAAGGGGCTCTACTCCTGAAGCCTCAGTCTCCTAATCTGAAAAATTAGAATATCTAATTTATAAAGGCTTCTGGAAGTTAAATGAAGTAGTAATGTCTGCCACATATACATAAAATTCTGAGTATAATATATAGCACATACATTCTAAATAATGACGACTCAATAAAAGCATATTTTATTGGTTTTGTTAGTGCCAATTATTATTATGATTAATACTATTAGGTTAATTCAAAAGCTAACATCAACCTACAGCAGCCTGCAGAAAGATTCCCTGCCAAATATCTGCTCATTTAAACCAGGAGCAAAAATCTATGATTCTGGACTTGAGTGAGCTTTCCTCATTTCTAAAACTCTGATGCTCATTTTATCCCCAAGAATGTGTTTAGATGACAGGACAATCAGAATTTGACATGTATAAATGCTTGGCATGCTAAAATAATGAAAGATATTTTCATCATTGTAAGAAAACACATTTTAATTCATCTCTTTGGTTCAGCATCATGTTTTTCTATAATTTCTCATGATTTCTTCCTTAACAACTGAATAGGTATGGAAAAGCTAAGCTGAACACATAGCTGCTTAGAAATGAGCGCTTGAAGTGTTAAAATAACAGAAACAGCATGAGTTTATGCTGTACATACAATACTAATTTCCCTATTTTAAAGTCCAGAATATATGTGTATATACACACACACGCACATACACAAACATTCACACACGAAATCACATCTATGTGGCTGGGATGTTTCATTATATAACAATATATCATTTTAGATGATTTGAGGAAAATTATTTAAAAAAATAAAAGACTGAACTCCATAAAAAGGACATCACCTGAAATCAAATATAACCTTGTTAACAAACTGTCACATTAGCAACATTTTTAGGGGTAGCAACATAACCCGTAACTCTAAGACATCAAATGCATTAAAAACAGGAAGTATTAAACTCTAATTCCTAATTTCAAGAAAGGCAAATCTAACATAATTTAAAAAATACATTATATGGAGATTCATCTGTAGAGGTCTACTTCTGAATCCCCAAAGTTACAGACTTGTACCTCAAACCCACACTGTTGAAAGAAAATTCTGAACCCAGTCCACATGGAATTTTGGTTGAAATATCCAATGTATTACACAGAAGAATTTCATCTTTTCCACAGAAGAGACAGCTTGTGTTAGAATGAGAATGCTTTATAGAAATGACCAATGACAAGCAGGCTATGTAAGCAGGCCTCTGATGCCTGGTGTTAACAAGAGACATAGAGTATTATTGTTGAAAGGAATCTTTGAGATTATAGAAAGAGCTGAGGTGTGAATAATCAAACAATATCCCCTTAACGCCTGAAGGAGAAGTCAGACAGCTAAGCAAATCATGGTTCCAGGAGTTGCACCGTGTATGCTCAGCACAGACGCAGGGAGGACATTTCTGTAGGAGAACAGAGGTAGAACTTGGCTTCAGTAACAGTTACCATGCTGAGGCACCACGGCACAAGACAGTAGCGGAAATGAACATGACAATGCGGATGGTGGGTGACAAGAGTCTTCCCTGGACACTGACATTTTTAAAGTGTAGAAGAAAATTGCAGGTCACTGAAACAAAGGCTGACCGTGCCCAGCACGTTACTCTTGAAATCAGAAGCAGAAGTTTGTGAGAGACAAGAAGGCAGAAAACAAACAAAAATGTAGAGTGGATCCCTAACTTGCAGGAGCTGCGCCCTGAGGCTTTGCAGGTTTTAGACACTCTCCCTACCCTACGTCTTTAAATATGTGTATGTTCAATC
This sequence comes from Cebus imitator, assembly GCF_001604975.1. NCBI lineage: Eukaryota > Metazoa > Chordata > Mammalia > Primates > Cebidae > Cebus > Cebus imitator. Next base: position 1,331,257 of record NW_016107802.1, read on the forward strand.
AGCAGGAGGAAGGGACTAGCAAGAGCCTTCTGTGGCAGACACCTGCATCAGATAATGGCACTGATCTCAGCGGGATTTTAAACAGCTGTGCATAAACTTCAAAAGTAATTTGCAACCAAATTAGTAAATGTCACCCTTCTTCCCTCTAGATACAGCATTTTTAAAAGAGATGAAGCATCCACAGTAAGCCTGCCATTTTACAAGAGTTACCAGAGGTATAAGTTAGGGAAAAAATGAAGATAATGATTCACAAGGTCGGGGTGTGGGGTGGGGGCCCCAGGGCCCCAGGAATAGGGCTTGTCTATCACACAGCCTCTGGCAGGAAAGGCCCAGTGGGGACCACGGCTTCTAGGGCGCAAACCAGGGGAAAAGAACAAGGAGTGGACCCACCAGGCTTCTTGCATCTCTCAAGGAGCCTCGAATCCGATGCTTTAGCATTTTCTTTGGCAAAAGAAAAGAACAAAGAGGCTGCAATTGGCAGAAAGCATGGGCGGACTCCCCAGATCTTGTAGGTGGTTCTTAAAAGAATTCAACAGGTTTGGGGTGTGCTGTCAGAGGGTAGCTGGAACGTCAAGGACTTGGACACCAGGCACAGGTAGTTTGTCCCCTCCACCCCCGCCGGACAGGGAGAGGGCACGGAGCGCTCTCTCGCCCCTCCACCTCCTCCAGCCTAGTCCCCCTCAGCCTGTGCCACTCCTGAATCATCTTTTATTTGCACCACGTCCACTCCGCACAGGGGCAGGACGGCCCAGGGAAGAGGCAGTTGCAGAAATGACCTCTCCTTGCAGAGATGACCAGAGTTTCCCAATCCAGCCAGTCTGGGGACTTGTCTTCATGCCCACGGGGAGCGCCCACGCCCGTGGCATTCAACAGTCAGTCTCCCAGGGATAACCGGGGCTTTCAAAAATCCGATACCACAAAGACATTTTATTGCACAAACTGCTTTGTTAACCTGGCCCTCAAAGCTGGGGAACAACCTCACTTGAGGCTACAGGAATGAGCACCCAGACATTGTGTGTGTGTGTGTCTTTCAAAGACCTGCCTCCCCCTCCCCCAGGCCCTTGACAAGAAACTTGGCTTGTTTAGAAGCCGAGCGATGGCAGCCCTGTCCGTGCTCCAATACATTCCCAGAAAACGGGGTATGCGCGCCCTGTGGACAGCATACCGTCTCTAGAAGACCTCTTTCCGCACACATTTTTGCCAAGAATATAAAAACTTTCCACCTTCTTCCGTCCCCGCAGGCCCCCTTTCGTTCAGGTGAGAGGAAAAGGGAGAAGGGAGGAGGCGCCCCCAGGCCGGCGGCCCCCACCCGGCCAAGGCCTTCAGTCTCCCGTGCGACCCGCGTCCCAGACACCCAGCGGGGAAAAGTGCCCCGGTGCGCCCTCGCGCCCGCTCGGTTCCATTTCCTACTCCGCCTGCTCCCCCCGCAACGCTCACCCCTTCCCGGAGGCGCCCAGAGGGGCCCGGGTGGCCCTTCCTGCAGTGGGTCTTGGCCGCTCCAGTCCGCTCCCCTCCGGCGGCGGCGGGGGACGCGGGGTCTTACCTGGAGCGAGTGCGGCGCGGCTGCTGCCGGGTGGCGCGGGGACTGGTGGGGCTGGCGGGGCTGGCGGGCTAGGAGCACTGCGGGTGCGCCCCGAAGGCGGTGTCGGCCAGGGGGCGCTCGCCACCCTCCCAGCCGGCCCGGCCTCCCGGGACCCGGGACCCCTGCCGGGGACACGAGCTCGATCCCCAACCTAGCGCCCCCGCGTCCTGGCTCCCACCCCCGGCCTCCTTACCGGCCACCTGTCGTCCGGCTGCGACCTGGAGCGGGGAAGCGGCAATCGGGAGCCCAGGACAGACCTGGGAGGGCGGCGAGGCCCAGCAGGAGCGCCCCGGCCCGGCCCCGGCCCCGGCTACATTCTCAGTGCCAGGAAAAGGGGCGAGAGGCCGCAGGTGCCCCTAGCCAAACTAAAAACGAAACGCTGCTCCAGCAGATTGGGTGGAAACAGCTGTGCCTGTTTTCTCTGTTTTTAGGCTGGAAAGGGCTTGTAAACATGGTTCCTTTTAAAATGACCTACCCAGGGAGGTTTGGGCACAGTTCTGTTCTGCGATCATCTTTTCCAGGGGGTCTCTGACTTGGGACTTCAATCTCCTGTATCTCCACATTGTCGTTTTATACACAATTGCCGAAGTTGAAGTTGAACTGCTTTCAACTTCCCCGTGCTTGAAACTGCGAAGGTGTTGTTTGCCAACGCGCGTGTCATTTTAGGACTTTTTATCCCTTGCAGGGAATATTAATGATGATAATCAATGATACAAACGAGGATAATTGGGGTGGTTTCTTTTTCCATACTCCATGGAACAAATTTAAAATTTTCATTCAGGTTAGAAAATTTTGTGTCTGGTTGCTAATACTCTTACTGGTTTCCTTGCAATGATGATACTAATTAAAATGTACTTGTTGAAGACTTTCGTTGCTGTTATGTACTAAGATCAGATTAATCCGAGAAATAAAACAGCATTTTTTTGTTCTTTTTTTCTTTCTTTCTTGTTTTGAGAGAGACATTAAAAAGGATAAAAGCCAGGCCAGGTGCAGCGGCTTATGCCTGTAATGCCAGCACTTTGGGAGGCTGAGGCAGGTGGATCACTTCAGATGACCTGAGACCATCCTAGCCATCAGGGAAAAACCCTGTCTCTCCTAAAAATGGAAACAAATTAGCTAGATGCTGTGACTCGCACCTGTAATCCTAGTTACTTAGGAGGCTGAGGCATGAGAATTCTTTGAACCTAGTAGGAGGAGGTTGCAGTAAGCCGAGATGGCACCATTGCACCCCAGTTTGGGTGACAGAGCAAGACTCTGTCTCAAAATAAATAAATAAATAAAAATAAAAATTTAAAAAAAGGTTTAACAAAAGCCAAATGTTGAATTAGCAGGCTTGTGATCATGGGAGTATAGATGTCAGCTAAAAAGGACCTCAGCAGATATCAAGATAGATGAAAAATAGCTGCAGAAGTGTTTCATGACTTGATTAAATCACTCAGGTCTGCACTGGGAAACCAGCTATAATGATGCCCCTAATCTATATGAACCCAATAAACCCAGCACGCGCGCGCACACACACACACACACACACACACACACACACACACACACACACACTCACACACACACACCCCTTTTAAGGATAAAACCATATTCTATTAAAATTAGCCCCACATTTGTCAATATCTAGCAGCATTGGACTGATCCTCAGGCCAGAGGCTGTAGCTTTTGGAAGATTCTAGCCAGGAGGTTTGAGAGTGGCCCGTATCTCAGAAGTGCTGGCTCACCCTGACATCACCAGACTCTGGCACATAGTAGGTGCTCATTGGGTATTTGCTATGGAAATTTGGCAGGAAAGTGCATCTATGTCTGGAAATAAGGAGGCAGAGCTGGAGCAGTAATCCCCACACAGATTCTCTCTGCAAACTACAAAACAGAAACTTCCCTAGTTCAGAGTGCCATCCACCTGGCTGTTTCTCTGATTATTTTTAATGGATCTTGTTGCACTGTGAAGAAGAAATGGCAAACTGATAACAGCTACTGTGCTTAAAAGATGGTGAATTCCTCACACTGCACATCTGGGTTTCTCATTGGCAATTAGGCAATAGAAGGAAGATCAGCTGCCCTGTTAATTTAATCAGGACAGTTAGTTAGTGGCTTTAGAAAAAGTTTCATATATACACCAGGTCTGATAAGGACTTTATCTTTTTCTTTTTGAGACAGGGTCTTGCTGTGTTGCCCAGGCTGGAGTGCAGTGGTTCGATCCTATTTCACTGCAGCCGTGACCCCCAGGACTCAAGTAGTACCCTCACCTCAGCCTCCCAAATAGCTGGGACTGCAGGCACGTACAACCATGCCCTAGCTAATATTTAATTTTTTTTGTTGTTGTTTTTTTTGTTTTAGACACAGGGTCTCACTAGTTGCCCAGTCTGGTCTCAAACTCCTGGCCTCAAGTGATGCTCCAAACTTAGCTTTCCAAAGTACTGGGATTATAGGGGTGAACTACCGTGTCCTGCCTGCGATGGCTTTGACACAATACTCATATAATATTCACAGTCTTACCTGTATCATCATCATCATCATCATCTTTCCTTAACAGATTAGAGTAATGAGGCTTAGAAAGGTTATGCACCTCGCTTAAGTTCCCACAATGAAGTACCAAAGCCAAGATTCAAACCCAAGCCAGGCTGGAGCTGCCCTCTCAAGAGCTACTGAATAATTAATTTTCCTTTTTTTTTTGAGACAGAGTCATGCCCTGCCGCCCAGGCTGGAGTGCAGTGGCACAATCTCGGCTCACTGCAACCTCCACCTTGTGGGTTCAGGTGATTCTTCCTGCCTCAGCCTCCTGAGTAGCTGGGATTACAGGCATGTGTCACCATGACCAGCTAATTTTTGTATTTTTAGTAGAGATAGGGTTTTATCATTTTGGCTAGGCTGGTCTCAAACTCCTGACCTCAGGTGATCCACTCACCTTGGCCTCCTAAAGTGCTGGGATTATAGGCATGAGCCACTGTGCCCGGCCAGTTCTCCATTCTTACATCATGCACTCAGCTTTCTCTTTCTTTAGCTTTTGGACAACTGGTCTTTGAGGACTTTTGGCTACTCAGTTGTCCTATAATCCTATAGTCCTATGATAGGAAACCTGTTAACCTGAAGACTGGATCTTTTAAAACAACATCCATTATATGTCTTAAAAATCGGGATTTTTTTTTAAATCTTAAAATTTCATATAAAACAAAAAATTCGCATCTTTTCTGGGTATCCATTAGATGCAGTGGACACCTCTGGATTTCCCTGATGCCAGCATCCTATAGACCCGGTGTCTCCATTCCCAGGCCACGGGGTGTTTCTGTTTTCTGTCAGACACCAACTCTGTTTTATAAACATGGCTGCTCTCAAAAGTTCTCCACACCTTTGTTTCCTGGAAGAGGAAATGGCATTTCCTGGAGGGGATGACACATGGGCTGTGAGGTTCCACGCATTACGTGAAACACACCCCAACGTTCAGCCATGTACTTTTCCTCTTTCAGGTTCTGCCCTGACAGTTCCCGGAATAATGCTGAGGACTACCTGTGGGGTAGCTGCTTCATTCAGTTCACTTCATCTGGGAAGACCTGAGCCCTGCCTTCGATCCAGCGGCCCTCCTGAGAGCTGAGAAGGAGCGACCCCTACGCGTCTGCTCCCTGGAGCTGCCACAACGCATCTTCCTGCGACTCGGAACTTGGAGAAAGGAACCCAGCACATCACTTTGCTTTTCTTCTGGACCTAGTTGGTAGTTATACTCTCTCTCCCATGGAGACCACCTCTTGCACCATCCTTTCTTCTATATGGAATTTAGGATAGAAATTAAAAAGATAACATCTTATTTCAAGCCTTGATTTGGAGGAGGATAGTATTTGGGGGGAAGTAGGCTATGGTACACATAGAAAATTTGAGGACAGTGTCACTTAACAAGGACATTTCTGTCTCTGCAGAAGTCATAGCTTGGAGGAAATGAGTTTGCACTGTCTGATGAGGAATTTGGCCACCAAATCACTGACACTTTCCCAAAGATTTGGCAGAAATTGTTTTTCAAGTAGCTCACCTGAGTCCCTAGAAGAATCAGCATGGAATTAGAGGACAGTGACCTACCCTAACCAAGGACTTAGGTGACATGTGATGCCTAGTGTCAATTTATCAGAAAATATCAAAACTATTCTGGGAGCTATGGGTCAAAGTTGATAGGCACAAACAAACAAACAAACACAATAGGTATTTTAAATTCACAGCTTGGAAAAGAAAAAGGGAGATGTTGTCGTTTCTCTTCTTCAATCCAACTTTAGATTTTCTAGTCAGAAAAAGGATAATTAGAAGTTAGAAATTGTTATTGCCAGAAAAGAGCTCTACACTCTGAAAAAAACAAAATAAAACAAAACAAAAAGCAACCTGGCCTTCCCTTTAAGGAGTAAATAAATCTCGATTACTATTGATAGTACAACTGATATCAACTCTTCTGAACAAGTGAGAGGTAAATGCAAGCCTTAGCTGGGTTAAGATTTGAAAAACATTTATAATATATATTTGAAAGTTCCATTATTTAAAATATTTACTAGACATGCTTTGTGATGTTAAGTTACTTTAAAAATTTTATACAAGGGAGGGAAAGTAGATATTATTTCTTCATTTAAGAAGGAGATATGTGTGGACATTAGCTAATATTTGTCATACATTTACTACCTGTGTTGAGGCATAGTGAAATAAAAACTTTATTTCAGATATTTAATTTGATTCTTACAATGAATCCCCTGAGATGGACAATATCCTCTTCATTTTACAAATGAAACAATTGAGACTTAGAGGTTAAACAAATGATTTTTTAACCTCATTCAGCCAATACATGTTAGAGAACAGCTCGACACCCTCAAATCCATGATTCCTGCCATCAGATTCACAGAAACAAGACAAGAGCTGAAATTATAGCCTGACTCTTCAAACAGTTAAAGAATTGTGTATGTTTATGAAAGTTCTGATTAATAAGATATTCTGAGGGCAAAAGACAAGGTGTGGATAGATTGGCAGTGTGCGGATTAGGATGTATCACAATGCTCACTTAATAATAAAACCACAGAAAATAAAAATTTAATCCTTAATGTATAGAACATTTAGAGTAGATTCTTTTTTTTCCTGAGTATCAATTACTATTACACTATAAAAGAATGGAATTGAACAATAAACAGTTCCTTTGGTATTTTTTTTTTTAAAGGTGAGAGTTATAAAAACAATATTTGCCTTCTGGTTTTAGTTACAGCTTCAGAAATTCTATGGGTACAATTTGTTTTAGTTATTTTGTTATCACTACCAATAAAGAGACTCTAATTGTAACATTAGCATCTAAATCAGATAGTGAATAATTACATTTTCAATGTTGTCTTGACATAGCTAGAAGTTAACAGGATACGCTTCTGGTGTGTTCTGGATTCTAAGGGTAGAACCAGCATGGAATTAGTCAGTCCAAGTATTCCTAAAGATCCACAGAGAGTTATCCTGGATGTGGGATGCCCAAAGATTTATTTTATTATTTTTTTAATTGCATTTTACGTTTTGGGGTACATGTGAAGAACATGCAATGAATATGACCAAGTGGGTATAAAATTTTGTCTGAAATTAAAGAGATATTGATTAGATAATCCACAGAGACCACTTTTTTGTGATTATCTTCTACCAGGGTAAAAGCAATAGCAACCTGAAAACCCAAAAAACCATACATTTTAATGGCAAGTCCTCCCCAGGAAGGATTAATAAATCTGAGAATTAATCTGCAAATCCAGGAGGAAGAAATCAAGATGAAACCTTCTATCATATTTATACATTTGATTGTTGCAATTTTATGGTTTGACATAGAGCAATAGCTTTCAATTTAAAAGGGACTTTACTTTCAAGTAAGTCACTTTATCTCTTTGGATTTGAAAGGCATGCTACTTTAGAGTAAGTCACTCAATCTCTTTTTTGAAAAGGGGAATGCCACACCTGACCCTCATCACTCCCTTCCCCTTTGTTCATAGCCTAGCTTTATTCTGCGCATGTGCACGCAAACACACACACACACACACACACACACACACACACACACAGTAGGAAGAGGATTTTTCATTTTACAGAACATATGTTAGGCTACACAGGATTTTCTATCAAGTTTCTTCCAGCTGTAAAATTCTGAGACTAAATATCAAATTAAAGAAAGCACTAATTGTCAGTGATGGGGAATGTAGTATACAGTCTGCTTCTACCAGCACTCACTGCTAATTTCATATATTCGCTGGCTTAAAAAAATTTCTAACACACTCAGAAAAGTCTATACTGGTGGTACCAGGAAAACACTGAAAATTGTTACTCTCCGTGTTGTGTCTAGGTTTCTTGGCTACATCATGACTTCGACCATTTACTTTTAAAGAAATACTTTTGTGGAACAAAAATGTAAAGATTTTTTTCTGTTGGTGGCTTAGTACAGTAGCCTAAGGTGGCTGAACATGTGTGCCTGTTGTGTGAGTCCCTTAGACGTGCTTTGTTTCTTGGTCACAGTTTATCCCTCAACTCAAGTGTCTCACCATCAAAATGTTTGTTTTGGGCCCCAAGTGGCAAACTTTGAGACTGATTATTTCTTTCAACTTGGATTGGCTCATCTGCTGTGAGTAGAGCCAAGCTGACATATTATTCTTTCCTTTCTCTTCTTTCTTTCCTTTTTGTCTGCCTATCACTAGGTAGAGGCAGCACATAAGAGAGGAAAGCCATGCTCATGGAGTCCAGCACATCATCCAGAAGGCGGATGTTCTATCTCTGTTTTGCTCATTAAAACAAATAAAACCGCACCTGGATTGCCTCGTACTTAAGTAAAATGGACTATGATGACTGAAGAAAAATCTCTTATATTTAAGGAATAATCTTAATAGATTACATTTTTATTTCTATTAGCTTACATTTCTATTTTTGATATTTGCATAATATTTAAAAATTTTTTAATGAACTAATCTTTTTATATCTCTTATGAGAACTTGATGGAGATACAATGTTTGAAGACACGTGGTATTTGAAATCAGAAAATGTGTTTATTTTTCTACACAGGTTACAAATGTCATGCATTATTTCACAAACTCTTCTCAAAGTGTTGGTTTTTAAGTTACTAAAAGGAAAGTATATTCATATCACATTCTGGAAGTTTTATAGGGAAGATTGAGTAGCTATAACCTCTAAAGTGCTTTGATCCCTATAAGCCTCAAGAAGAGAATGGTGCACTTTGAATTAATATCTATCCCTTATAGAGCATTTGTAGCATAGCATTTTCCATATATGATCTTATTAAACCCTCCAGCAATCCTATAATATGGGGATTATACACACGTTACAGATGAGAACCTGAGGCTTGGAGAAAGTAAGTAACTTCCACAAGACCACAAGGCAAGTCAGTGGCAGAGCCAGGATCAGAAACCAGGCAGGCTTCATTTGGAGCCATGCTGAACTCTGGCTAGAGAATTCTGGCCACCAACTGCAGAGCTAAAAGAAGGGGTCATAAACATGTAGATTTTGAGAAATGTCTGTTATTTTTCTTATAATAAAGGTTATGCATTCACACACACACACACACACACACAACAACTGGAAATTAGAGAAAACAAAAAAATTAGCTATAATGTCACCACCCAAAGACAGGTAATATTTCAGTATTTTCAAATATTCTTTTATCTTTTCTTTTTTGAATTATTGTATTTTAAAAATAACTTTTACTGGTTGCCTGATTATGAAGTAATAAATGTTCACCATAAATATTTTGAAAAATACATAATTGTCTATAAAAGAAAGTTGAAATCACTGCTAATCTCAAAATATAAAGATACCTGTCAACACTGGCATTTTACCTCCTTGTGACTGAGATCACATATCTTGAGACTGAAGCCCACATTTTCTATACCATACAGTTTATAGTTTAGGCCACAACATCAATTTTTAAAATTATTTCTTTGGTTTTTACTGGATTTGCTGATGTTTTATTTTTTAGAAAATTGCAGATGTGATTTTTAGGCAGCTGATTGGAATATTCTGGTTGCTCTGAATAGGACTAGGTGCTTTGCTTTTTACAGAAGGACAAATATTATTCCCACACACAGGAAAAAAACATCAAAGAATGAGTAATGATACTGTTTAAATCTTCCCTTATCACTCCAAAGAATGACTTTTCTTTCTTCCAAAGCAACTTTTAAAAGCGTTTCTACTGCACAGTGAAAGAAAACCACAAACTCCTTATTTAATAACTGGGATCATGTGCTTTTAACAAGAGGAAAAGGTCAAGACTGAAGCAATTGATATGGAGCTGTCATATTAGTTACATAAATTTAGGACTTACATACATTTGAGAGGGATGCAGAAATATGGATTGAAGTTTAATCACACTAAGAAAGTTTCTCTCGAGCAAAAGACATGATGTTTGTTCCCCAGAGCCTTTCTATCCTGTCCCTCGCCCTGCCAAGGGAACTAGAAAAGACATAAACATGTAAGAACCTAAAAGCCTTCTGGATAAAACTCAGCTTGGTGCAACACATTCTAGCTATCACAGCTTTACTCCCAGGCTTCCACCTTTCCTAGGAACGTAGTAAAAATCTGAGCTAACGAAACCAAACAATAAAAGAACTGAAAGTCTTTAAACCTGAGTTCTTGGGGTGGTAGTCTTTGTGCCCTCCATAGAGTCAAAGCCCTAAAAAGATTTGTAAAAAACAAAACGCTGGTACCTGTCTCTATTTCCCCAAACCTCTCTGCATGTACTTACCTTCTGAAGACTCACGCTTTCTCTTTTCCTTGTGATTGGGTTTGCATAGAATGAAGACCTCTCCCACAGTTCTCAGCTTAAATTCTTTTATTTCTTAGCTATGGAAGAAAATTCAAAAAATTCCATGCTCTACTTTGTAACTCCCTGGACATAGTGAATCCATTACGTACATCATGGGGAGGGAGTGGAGAAAGAGGAATTCTTATGTAAATTCATACAAGTTGGAAAAACCGTTTAGCAGTACCTACTAAAGCTGCACATATGCAAAACCAGTGACCCAGGCATGTCATGGGTACATAACCTACACAAATGTAGACATGGGTGCTAAAAGACATGTACCACATGTTCACTGCAGCCCAGTTTGTAATCACCCCCAAGTGGAAACAACTGAAGTCCCCACCAACTGTAGACTGCACAATAAAATTGTACTTTCATCAGTGGAAACAGGCCGCAGCTTGAACGAATGCCTGTAAACATAAGGTCAAGTGAAACAGGCCAGGTCCCCCTCCTCCAAAAAAAGACATACTGTATGATTTTGTTTACATTAACTGCAAAAACAGGTAAAATTAATTCACGTAATGGAAAGTCATGGTAGTAGCTGCTGCATCTCAGGAGCGGGTGGTGGCGGGTCAGGGAAGGAGCCCCAGGATGGCTCATGGTGCTATTTTATGACTGGATGCAGGGGTAGTAATAGGCATGTCCGCCTTGTAAAAGTTCATCTAGCTGAGCATTTGTGACTTGCATTCTTTTCTGCGTGTGTCAACTCTGGGAGAAAGATTATTTGAAAATGAAATATAATATTATATGTACAAAGTCCTTTCTATATAGCCAGAAACAGCGTTGGTTTCCCAGGTGACTGAGAGTTCATCAGGAGCTTACTGAGTGGAGGGCAGGGGACAGGTATGTTCATTCTCTCTCCCTCTCTCTTTGTTATTCTGTATGGCAACAAGTTAGGCTTAATGATAGCGTAATTTCGAAAAAGTCATGTACACTTTCTGAATCCTTTTTTCTTATTTGATGAGTGAAGTGTTAGTTAAAATGGTGTCTCCATTCCTTTCCCACTCTCACTGCTATGATTCAAGCCCTCTCCTTCTCTGTAAGACTTCTGCTGCCCTCTCGATTTCACAATCACCTTTCTCTCTCTCTGTCCCCCTCTTCCTCCCTTTCCACCCCCATCTCTGTCCCCCAAGACTTGAGCTTGTTTTACATCTCTTTTAGTATCTCCTCTGTTTTCCTGGCACCATGCCTTGCACAGAGCAAATAATAATGCTTTAAAAATTTCTCTATAAAGGAAAAAGTTCAGTAACGTGTGAATTTCACATTGTAGTCAGTGGTTAAATGCCTCAAACATTTAAAAAGTAGAATTTATGTCAACTTGGGCAAAAGGTCATGCCAATTTCTAAATGGAATCCAATAGCAAGAACGCACCAAGAGCAAGCAGGAGTGGTGAGAATTTCCTCACTCTGACCCTCAGAGGTGGTGCGTCTCATCTATGAGATAAAAATGTCATCACTCATCACGTCACTGAAACTTAGGTATAAGTAAAGGGAACATAATCATCTGGGAAATTTTAATCTGAGTTAGAGAGAAGATCTTAAGGTTAAAAGTCCTTGGGATTGACAAAGAATATTTAAAAGGAGGGTTCATGGATAAAGAAACTGTGCAGTGACTCACACCTGTAATGTCAGCACTTTGGGAGGTCGAGGCGGGTGGATCGCCTGAGGTCAGGAGTTCGAGACCAGCTTGGGCAACATAGTGAAACACCGTCTCTACTAAAAATACAAAAAAAGTAGCTGAGTGTGGTGGCAGGCTCCTATAGTCCCAGCTACTATGGAGGCTGAGGCAGGAGAATTGCTTGAACCCAGGAGATGGAGGTTGCAGTGAGTCAAGATTGCGCCATTGCACTCCAAACTGGGCTACAAGAGCAAAACTCTGTCTCAGAAACAAAACAAACCAAAACAAAGAAACGGTAGTATATCTATACGATGGAAGACTACTCAGTCATAAAAAGGAATGAATTAACAGCATTTGCAGGGACCTGGATGAGAACTGGAGACTAACATTCTAAGTGGAGTAACTCAGGAATGGAAAACCAAACATCGTATGCTCTCACTGATATGTGGGACCTAAGCTATGAGGAGGCAAAGGCATAAGAATGACACAATGGACTTTGGGGACTTGCGGGAGAAGGGTGGGAGGTGGTGACGGATAAAAGACTGCAAATATGGTGCAGTGCATACTGCTTGGGTGATGGGTGCACCAAAATCTCAGAAATCACCACTGAAGAACTTACTCTTGTAACCAAACACCACCTGTATCTCAAAAACTTATGGAAAAATTAAAAAATAAATAAAAGGAGGGCTGGATGATAAGAATTTCTCATCTTGTTTTCCGAATTGTTCAATTGTACTTCCTTCCTTAAGGAGCCGAACATATTTCTACACTGCAGGAGGATGCGTCTCTACTAGCTTGAGACAAATATCCTCTTGATTGTTTTTTCACCACATTAATCTTTGCTCATGGAGAACCATTTGATCTGTGGTTTAGCCTCCCAGGTGACTGAACAATACCGGTGACCTTCTGAGGCAGACCCTCTGTGATGGATAACAGATGGGTCTCTTGCATTTTTGCATCATGTACTGAATACCCAGAGAAAACTGAGTTTCTAAAACTGCTAAATCCAGGATCGAGTGGATTAGGGTCGTTCAAGGAGGAGGCGTCTAGGGGGCTCACCCCTCAGTAGCCAGCTGTGCCCACAGCAGAGAGGGGTACAGGGTGACAGAGTGAGGCAGGCAGAGGAAGCCGCATGTGGCCAGGTGGGAATGGACATCAGGCTCCTGGCTGCTCTCCTCACCCAGCTGCACCTTCAGCTTTTCACTGGCAGACACCCGTGGCTGCTGAGATACCTTCCCTTCCAGCGAGTCAGCTGGCAATTACCTTATGGTCTTAAGGATATTTCTGATGTTGCTGAGAAAGTAAGAGAAATAGAGGAAAATGTCAAGTGATACTTTTAGAAAAGCGTAGATGTTAACTTGTTTGGCTTCTGACTCTCAGTCTTAAAGAAACATGATCACCTTCTTTCTCATTGATACTTAAAGAACCTGCTCACATAGCAGGTGCTGGCTAGTTTGGACAACGTGCCTCTGCTTGTATTTACCTACCTTACAGGTGAGAATGAGTTTAAATAAAACATGGACATTCCTAGGAAACACTCAATGGTGCCCCTCCCTGCCTTTTTTCTGCTGTTATCTGCTATGTTATCAGGGAACAAGGCAGAGTGCTGTGGTGGCAGATGGTAGACTTTTGAGTCCTAGAACTCCAGACTCATGATCATGACATATCTGGGCTTCACCCCGACAAGCCGCGAGAACTTGGGGAGTCCCATAATCTCTGCAGGCCTCAGTTTCCTCTGCTGTAAAACAAAGCAATGGACTAGATAACATTTCTTTCCATTTGACAAATTCATAAAGTATGAAATAACCTAACTCTGAAAAATATTTGTATAATATTTTTACTCCAGGTCAGGATGCATGATTTATATTCAGCTGAGATGGATTGACTACAAATTACATCTTCAACTCACTTGAATTTACTGCCTTAGAAGAAGGAATAAGTAAGATAGTTCCATTTCTAGTGACAGGCACCTGGTACTTTGAAATCTTCCATTTCATTACTCACCTTAATGTTTTCACTAAAACACATGTGGTTTTCAAACACAGGAAGGAAAACATGGTAACCTGTGGTCACAATTTCCACTAGAAAATAGAAAAGGTGTAGTTTAGAAAGAATGTTCATGGGGTGTTCCTTTTTACTTTAAACATGCAAACCTATGTCACAAGAGTTTTCTCTTGAGAAGGACACTATTAATTGTTGCAATTTTCAAAAGTTGTTGAATATGGGACCCAATGGCATCTGTGGTTGCAATCGGAGCAGTCCTGTTTGAAGAACGGCGAAGTCTTTAGTGCCAGGGACATTCCCAATATTCCATGGTGTCTTTAAGCAGCCTCTCTCTTCTTTTTTCATGCAAATTCTGGGAAACCTAAAGAAAATGTCTTTTCAGGCAGTCCTTCTCATACCCAACTAGCTTCAAGAATCCCTTTTCAGATCCCATCTTGAAGCAAATTAGCCTGTTCAAATAGCTCTTCCTCTGTAGCAATTACCTTCACAGCTATTTTCAACAATTGGTTCTGTAGTTTGCTGTGACCAGTTGAATTTACCTTATACCTAAAATTAATTAATTCTTCAATAAATATTTAGAGAGCACAAACTAGGTTTATGACACGAGCACACATCTAAGTTAATCAGTTAATCAGAAAGAAATGCAAAACACAAATGAAAAAGTCCTTGGAATGTTCTAAATTGTAAACATCTACAACTATTAGAGATATAGAATAAGTTTTAAGTAAATTCTATTTTCACAAAAGACGGCTACTGGAACTTTGGAAGTCCTCTTTCCAGATGGTTGGGGTACCTAGCAGGAGGGGATGGGAAATCACTCCAATAAATCTTACACATTGATTCAAGAAACCAGCTGTCCAACCTGCAAGAGAAAAATCTGTTAACGGAGTAATATACATATAGCAGTTTAGATTTTTTTCTTTTGACTGCTTTACTGATGACAGTCAAATAAGGATATGAGTAAAGCTCTTCAGTGTATCAAGAAAAACGGATGCAAGTGATTTTCACATGTAAGTTCATTTTTAGAGGGGAGACCTGCAGCATACATAGTGGAAGCTGGAGTGAGCTGTTCTGTATCAAGCTCTTATCTGCCAGACAGCAAGATCTTATCATAAGTGTTTATACACAAGCACAGATGTGCATGGTGAAACAAACACTCGTATCAATACAGGATGGTGCTGGGGAGGACTCCTGATGGGTGGGAGGACTCCTCCAGTACTTGTTCCACTGCAGCCTGCCCTCAGCACCACAGCCAGAAAGAGTTCCTAACAGCAGAGTCACACCTGCCACTCTGCCCCAGCCCCCAGGGCTTCCTTCTGCCTACAAGACCTGCCCAGCCCTCACACCCCAGATCCCTCTCTGATTCATCTTCCCCACACAGCTCCAGCTGCATCAGCACCTTTTTGCTTCATAGTATGTTGGCAGGCTGCAGCCCAGGGCACAAGACCTCCTTCAGGTTTGGCCTGAACATCAATTTCTCCAGGATGATTTCCCTGATGACTCTGTTTTAAATTTCAGCCCCTCTGAACCCCTGCCCACACATACACATAGAGTCTATGCTCCCCTTCTCTTTCTCCCTCCTCATCCCTCTTCCCAGTTGGCTTCACCTTTCTGGAATAGAAACTCTATGCAGGCAGAGATTTTTCCCCTTATCATTTATTATTGTATTCCAACAACTAGAGAGTACTTGGCACATAGTAGGTGTTTGAGCAACGTTTGTTAAATGAATGCATGAATTAAATGTAATCACAATACATTTACAGATATATGAAATTATTCACTTACTTATGCAGAAGAATTGAGCAGCTATGGATTTAATTAGACCTCCACATCTTAAGAATTATTTAATTCATTTACAAATAAAAACAAAAGGCAAATTCTTTACCTTAAATGGAATATCCTGTTTCAGACAGTTGGACTCAAATTGCCTCCATGAAAAGTAGTCATAAGACAATGGACATCTTTCTTTATTCATTGGTCATCATTCTAGCAGTGTGGAGTCAGAGTTGAGGAGTCCCTCTTTTTTCAGATAGAGTTCTATATTAGTTTTCTGCAGCTGTGGTAACAAACCACTACAAACTAAGTAGCTGAGAACAAAAACATATTGCTGCACAGTTCTATAGGTGAGAAGTCTAGGTTAACTCAGTTGACTTCTTCAGGTTTCACAAGGCAGACATCAGGTTGCTGGCTGGCCTGTGCTCCTACTGGGAGGCTCCAGCAAGGTGGGACGAAGGGGTCCCTTCACTGTCCTGAGCAGCACGGCAGCTGCCTCCCTCCCTTGGCAAGAGAAGAAACATTTTAAGAACTGACACACATGGCACTGGTGCCTTGTGGATAACTCCTACCAGTCTGGAGGGTGGCTTTGGTGCTGCCACTGCAGAAATCTCGTGTAAAGGAATGGCTGAGGAAGAACCCCTTCCACATGACTCTGAGTGACAGCAGCTGGTCACAGAAGAAGAGCACAGACCCTGTGATTCCATTGCCTCAAATACTAGAGCAGGCAGGACCTATCTGCACTGGTCGAAATTAGATTAGTGCATTCCAGGGTCAGAGGCTGAGGGAGAGAGGTTGACTACACAGGGACATCAGACACTTTTCTGGCAAGATAAAAATGTTCTACATCTTTTTTTTAAAGAAGTTATTTATGTATTTAAATTAATTAATTTAATTTTAATATAATTATATATATTTATGGTGTACAACACATTCGAAATTGTGTACCTTGTGGCATGGCTAAATCAAGCTAACTAACACATTTGTTACTTCACATACTTATGGTTGATTTGTGGTGAGGACACTTAAAATCTATTCTTAGCAATTTCAAGTAAAAACAATACATTGTTATTAACTAGAGTCACTATGTTGTACAATGGATCCCTTAAAGGAGTCCACCTCTCTACCTGAAATTTTGTATCCTTTGACCAAGGCTTCCCTGTCTTCCCCTCCCCCACACACACTTCCCCCTGTTTTCTATATCTTGATTGGGGTGATGGTTACATGATACATATTTGGAAAAAAATCATTGATTTGTACAATTAAAATGTATGAATTATATTGTAGGTAAATTATTCCTTAACACAATTGACAAAAATAGTAAAATTCATGAAATCGTGTAAATAATACACCTAATTTTAAACAGAGAAAAAGATGAGAGACATCATTCCAACATATTTTAGGAGGCCATTTAATATGAGATCTATCTTTATGACAAATTTCTAAGTGCACAGCTCGGTGTGATTACCTACAGGCACAATGTTAGGTGCTGGATCTCCAGAACGTAATCTGATTTCTTCCACCCCTGTGGTCCACCCAATACAACGGAGTTCTCTGTAGAGCCATTTACCTTGCTTATTTGGTTGGTAAATTACCAGCTGTTCCTGCTGATGCGTTTGCAGAGAGATTCACAGATGTTGCTCAGATGTTCAGCTTAGCCATGTTGGTTTTGAACAGTGAGTGTTTTTGCCTTTTGTAAAGAAAACACTTGCTCGCACTGCATCCTTTGAAGGAGACACTGTATGGTCAAACGACTTTTGCTGGCTGCCTCAAGCTGCTGAGTGAAATCGCATTTCACTGTATACTTTTGTCTTCCTTTCTCACTGATAGAGACATAACCACTGTGGGCAACTGGTAAATATGTCAGATTTTCTTCCATTTTCAGACAAAAACAGCTCTTGAATGAAGGCTATTATGTTTCTGATGTGCTTTTTTAGTTGTCATTTTTATATAGTTTTAAAAAAAAGACATTTGATAATGTCACTTAGGTATTTTTCTAAACTGTATAAAGCTTTTTGTGCAATAGAAACATCATACATTATCAAAGACAATGGGCTTATTAATGAGTGTCAGAGATTTTCATTAATTTTTGGAGTGTTTATCAGTTGTATGATCTCTGCCTTAAAAATCTAATTTAGTATTAAAATGCTTTCTTTTTCAATGATTAGTTGCAGAAAATTTAAACTTGTGAGTTTGTATTTTTTTTTTCTCTCAGTACTATGACTCTGGAGTTGGTGATGTAATAGGATAATAATGATAATTTACTAAAAGCTTAAATTGCTGAGCCTTAAAGAATTAAACTCCAAGTTGAATGGGAAAATAAAAATAAAAGTTATTGTGTATTTCAACATTGCTTGAGAGACTTTTTAAATAAGAATCTAGAAAGCAGATATCTCAAGTGATTCAAGTAGAATTATGTGAAACATACATAACTTTCAGTATACCATTTCTTTTCAAGTCAGAGAAGCAGTGAAACTAAATCCATGAACACTGGATAGGCTATCTTTAAACGACAAGTCAGAATTTATGTTTCCTACAGATATTTAAAGACTTAATAGAGATATTTAAATTTCAACTAAAATTATTTCTGCAAGCAGAGCCTACGACAATTGCTGAAATTATAGCTAGGAAATTAGCAAATGCTCAATTATATAGTAATTTATCTTTCTATTTTTTTATGATATGGAAAATGAAACTTTTAAATCATTGCTCCCATTAATTAGTTGCATATTAGAGAACTTTTATAGGTATGATTCTTACAATAGACTATGAGGTAGATAGTATATCTTTGTTTTACAGAAAAGAAAATTGAGGATCAGAAAGTACACACAATTTGCAAAGATCATGGGTGAGTAGATGGCAGAGTATAGATTTGAAAGCAACGTTGACTTTAAGCCTGTGCTTCTGGTAACCTTCCCATGATACACAGTCACCATTCAAAGAATATTTGTTGAGTGAGTGGTTTTTTAAAACAGAAATTTAAAATACAAAATAAGAAGAGGTATGAGGCAGCTATCTGAATCCATCCTTCCACTACAGATTTTAAAGCCTTTTTCCTTTTCCATCTTGTCTAATTATTTTATCATTTTAACACATTGATATACTCAATGGCTAATCCTTTACTGCCTTGTAAATATGTTAGAAGCATTTTCTAAGTCCTAGAATTGAAAAATAATGATTACTTAAAAAAATATCAGTGACTTTGTTCAGGAAAATTCACTGGTATCCAGTCTGGTGGATTCAGGCTCAGCAGTAAGCTCTTACTTTTTGTCTTCTTTGCTTTCTTCTCTAAAACATTTTTTCAAATTGAGAAATTTTTAAAACGGTGCCTATTCATGGTGTACAATATGATGTTTTGAAATATGTGTATATTGTGGAACGGCTACATCAAGCTAATTAACATATGCATTACCTCACATGATTTCCATTTGTTTGTAGTGAGAATACTTAAAATCTACTCTGAGAAATTTTCAAGTATACAACACGTTGTTGTTAACTAGAGTTACCATGCTGTAGAATGGATATATTGAGCTTGTTCCTCCTGTCTAACTGAACTTGCGTATGCTTTGACCAACAATTCCTCATTTTCCTCCAACCCCCAGTTCCTGGTAACCATTCTGCTCTCTGCATCTATGAGTTTGATGTCTTTATGTTTCCACATCATGAGACGGTTTGAGATGATGTGGTATCGTTCTTTCTCTGCCTGGCTTACTTCATTTAGCATAATGTCCTCCATGTTTATTCATGGTGTCAAGAATGATAGATTTTTTTTTTCTTTAAAACTTTACATATACCACATTTTCTTATCATTCATCCCTTGATAGACACAGGTTATTCCATATCTTGGCTATTGTGAATATTACTATTGTGAGTCATATATATATATATATATCCCACTGGATCCCTCCCACAGCAAGTGGGAATTATGAGAGCTACATATCAAGGACCATCTGAGGAATGGTGTAGAATATTCCTCAGCACTGTCCACCCAAGACATAGAAATACAGAATTTCCTGTTGGCTCCCCACCCACTGGTCAAGGGCTGCCCCAGCAATTAGCCCACTGGCAGCATGGCTGGGCTGGTTCCTACAGAGATTCCTCACCACAGGGGCAGGACTGCCCTCCCCCCCACCCCCAAGAGAAGGCAGAGACACCAAGAAGCTGCAGTGAGGGGTTGTGAGGTTCACTGTGCACAGGTGGTTGCTGTAGCAGTGGCTGGAGCAAGACTGTTGGGGCATAAATGCTGCCTGACACAATGTGCTTTCCCATTAAGCTCATGTAGGATCTCAGAAGCCTTCTCAATGCAGTGCTCCTGGACCTATTATGAGTTCGTTGCTGGTGGTGTATGAAGTATCAAGCAAACAAACAATTGCCAGCTCTAGAACAAATGATGAAAAACAGCACTGGAGCAATTTCTTGCATAAGCATATGTGAAAATTGCCAAGCACGGTTGATTGAACGAGTACTTTAAAACTTGTGGATTTCCTATTTGGGTAGTCATAGGTGTCAGCACTAATTCTGGGAAGGTAGCAAAACACTGCTCTCTTTATGGGACCAGGTAATGAAGCCAGTCCAGGGAGATGAGCTTGCTAGGGGGACAGGTGCCATTCACCAAGGAGGCTGCTGGTGCCTCAGGAGTCCCCTGCTGGATTATCCAGAGCAATTATCCAGTTGACAAATAGTATATGTGAGAGATGTAAAAGAGAAACAGATGAATAACAAAATTGATTATTCAGGATAACTAACATCTGTCCTCAAAAAAAGTAGCTAAGATGCATGATGGTATATTCTTTAAATCAGTAATCTCTAACCTTTTCAGCATGAGACTAGTTTCGTGGCAAATAATTTTTCCATGGATGGGGTGGAGAGAGGGGATGATTTCAGAATGATTCAAGTAAATTACATTTGTTGTGAACTTTATTTATATTATTAATACATTGTAAATATAATAATTATATAACTCATTGTAAAGGAGAATCAGTGGGAGCCCTGAGCTTGTTTTCCTACAACTAGATGATCCCATCTGGGGGTGATGGGAGACAGTGACAGATCATCAGGCATTAGATTCTTATGAGCACGCAACCTGGATCCCTGTCATGTGCATTTCACGATAGGGTTCACACTCCTGTGAGAAACTAATGCCACTGCTGATCTAATAGGAGGCAAAGTTCAGATGGTAATGTGAGTCAGGGAGAGCAACTGTGAATACAGATGAAGCTTGTCTTGCAGGCCCGCCACTCACCTTCTACTGTGAGGCCTGGTTCCTACCAGGCCAGGGACTGCTACATGTCTGTGGGCCAGGGGTTAGGGATCCCTGCTGTAAATGATCGTCAATGAGGTGTTTCAAAGAGAACTCATCTCTGGAACTGTGTATTGGTAACTAGCATAAGAAGACCTGTTAGTAGATTACAGATTAATCAACAGCACAGCACAGAAGAAGGAAGCCTTGAATTGGAGATGGAGATGTATTCAGCCGCCTGTGTTGATCTGACTGTCTAGGGAAGGCTCGTGGCAGTCACAAAATGTTGAAGACCTGGAGGCTGTTGTGATGTGTGGCCAGATCTGCAAACTTGAGAGAAAACTTGAATACTTCTTTCTTTTTTTTCCCTGAGTTATCCACATTGGTTTTTACAAATGCCCACAAAGGTTTTTACAGACCCTTTCAAAGGTTCACTCTGAAAGCATAATTTGGCTTCCAGGTTAAATAATTAGGGAAAAAGGGTGCTTTTTAAACCTTGGTTTGGGTTTGGGGGCTTAGAGATAGCTTCTAAGATATACAAACCTCTAAAATACCTCCAAATAAGTGAGACCAAACCAGTATTTCTTTCTGTGAGTTGAAAAAAAAATCTGGTGGGTTTAAAGAGGAGGAAATGATTTCTGGCTGCATGGGGTGTAGGAAATGTGAAGACCTCTTCTGCACCTGTTACTGCTATGATTAAATAATGGCCTTTCTCTGCTTGGTTTTAAGATTTGGAGGTGATCTGATGATTTCAGTAGAAAAACAGTACATAGTTTAAAAGTGCTTATGAGAAAGTGGAAAAAGGTAGAGAGAAAACAAGAACAGTCTTAGTCACTAGATAATTTGTGCAAACATGAGCTGCTTGGGGCTTCTCAGAGATGGCTATTTTGTAACAATCACAAGACTCCATATGCTCCATTTGCCAGAAACTCACTCATTCCCAGACTCATTCACATAGGCACATCCCAGTTTCAATGATTTATTACTTCATTTCATGTTAAATAATTATTCTGCACAAGTTCTCTCAGGGGTTAATTGTATACAATTCTAGGAATTAAAGGTAGACATAAATAAGAGTAAAATCCCTTGATCTGCAAGTGTTAGTTAATTTTGTACAACTAAGCATTGTGAAGATGGATGGAAGTTTCATAGACCAGACATTTTTCATGCAGCTGTGATCAGTGAGTTTCTCGAGTAGCAAAGACAAACACAATTTTCGTATGCAATCCAGTACAGCTAACAATGTCTTAATTGTTGTTATTTAAATGAGGAGCAATTAATTAGCATTCATATGGCATACTAGCTTTCACTTAATTAATTGTATAGATCCAATTTCCAAAATAAAAACAATGCATATGTGTCTCTCCTTTGCCAAATTCAACATAAGCTGAGAATTTGTAAATTGAGAAGCTTGTTAGAGGGAATTCCCCTCTGGCAGGAACAATTCCTCTCTCACTAGTTAATTCTCCCATTAGAGACGTTGACTACGGTGTAGAAATATTTTTTTCCCATTTCTGAAATAAGATTGGATAGCTTTAAAAAAATAAAAGTAACTCTAAAGAAAAATCCAACACACAAAAAGGTAACAATGGGGTGCAATTCCGAGTTCAAATTCCTGATCCGCATAATGTCTGAGTGGAATTTGAATTGCCTCCCTCACTTGCAGAACAATTGGTCCTGCCTTCTCAGGGCGCTGACTCCCAGCTCATCTGCCAAGTAGTCTCTGGCATGTCCCAAGCTCATGAATGCAGCTGTTGGGCTTGGGTTACCCTCATTGAATGATTTTCCAGATAGTTCCCTCCATGGTGGTACTTCCTTGAGGAATCCCCAAGGGAGTGGGCAGTCACTGCGGATTAATTTCAACTGCCTTCTTGGAGTAGAGGCTGGAATATTAAAAATGACATCTCCTAGATTCCCTTACAGTTAGAGTTTGGGATGTGATTTAGGTTCTGCGAGCAGAAACGTGTGCAGAACTTGAATTTGAGGTGGGCAATGAAACTCCTTTCCACTGAAAGGGATTCTAGTGAGCCGGCGTGGCACGGAGACCCCTGTGTGCAGAGGCAGGTTTCATCCCTCAAGCAGCATATTCCCCATGCCTGACTGGGGCAAAAGCAACCATTCTCTTGTCTGCCAGAGACTGCGGTATCATTTGAATGCTATTCCTACAATCCCAGAATTTGTTTCTGCAGCCTTCCCAAAGGTATTTCCCAGCCTGTGATGATAATCGCTTCCTATGTAAACTAGCCGGAATGGAGTCTGTTCTTTGCCAGTGAACTTTTACCCTAACTGGTATGACTATTCTCAAGAAAACAGGCAATCTGGATTGTCAATCTTATCAGATTAAGTGTGAAAGCAACAAGGACACTCCACGTTCAGACTATGGGTAACCTGTTTTTAACTGTGCCAGAAAGCTTAACAGCACTTCTCTGCATGTGCTCATGTCTTGTAGGCTTGGGGCTGATGCAGCTATCAGCCAGGCACGGTCTCTCCTCGAAGGCTGCTGAATTACAGCACAGGTTGTGTCTTTCCAGCTTTCCTATTTGCGTGTGTGTGTGTGTGTGTGTGTGTGTGTGTGTGTGTGAGAGAGAGAGAGAGAGAGAGAGAGAGAGAGAGAGAGAGAGAGAGAAACAGGACAATTCTGGCAAAGAGAGGATTGGAGAGAGGACACCTGGGCAGATTCAAACCCCAAAGAGGCTTTGTCACCTACAGAAGCAAGGCCTCGTCTCCTGAAGTTTAGTGCAAACATCTCACCTGAGTGATTTCTTTCTTTTTCTTTCTTTTTTTCTTGTTTTTTGAGACACAGTCTTGCTCTGTCACCCAGACTGGAGTGTAGTGGCATGATCTCAGCTCACTGCAACCTTCGCCTCCCAGGTTCAAATGATTCTCCGGCCTTAGCTTCCCGAGTAGCTGGGATTACAGGCACCTGCCAACACAACAAGCTAATTTTTGTATTTTTAGTGGAGATGACATTTCACCATGTTGGCCAGGCTGGTCTTGAACTCCTGGCCTCGTGATCTGCCAGCCTCAGCCTCCCAAAGTGCTGGGATTACAGGCGTGAGCCACCATGCCCTGCCCTCACCTGGGTGATTTCTAACAGGGATCATGCTGTTCACACAGGACCATTCTCTTATTGCCTCTACACTCTTGATTTTTCTAACCTTCATAACTCCAGAGCCATATCCCAGCAGGACTCCGGGGTAAATACAGTCCTACATGGGAGGAGAAGCTTACAGACTCAATGAATTGCAAGATATTGCCAATGAATACCAGCAGAAACCAAAGAAGCATGGGTGAGAATGAATTTTTAAGGTCATAAACCAGGAAGAAAGGAACACAGTTTTAGATAAGGCTGAATTTCTCAAATTAGGGGCACTTACCAGAGATTCTGGATTCAATGTGCCGATTCAAATAACAGAGAATGATTCTTTTTTTTTTTTTTTTTTCTTTTTTTTGGGTGGCTAACATTTAAAGTTTATAATTATTTTATCAAATTTTTATTACTACAAACATAATAAATTAGTTAAAAATGAGAGACTAAGCACATGCTCAGTTTCTCTCTTCTGCCAAAAATCCAAGAATGAATTTTTTTTTTTCAAAAATGTATAACATGCCTGGAAGACAAAGCAAGAATGGCCTTGGTGGATCAGAAACGAATAGTTCCTAAAACTCCAAAGGCAAACGTGACCAGACTGAATGAGGAACATGCAGGACACAGCTGCTGTAAACGTGAAGACAGTATTATATCCCCATACAGGATGTATCCCAGAAATTAAAAGATGTATTAACATTATTCTCATTAAAAGTATGAAAAAGGAGCAATGAGCAAGACTCCTGCATATCCCTGATACTTTTCAACATAGCAAAAAAGGTCTTAAGCAAAGTAATAAAATGAGAAAAAGAAAAAATATATAAGAATAGGCATAAATGGAAATAAAACTGTCAATATTCCCAGATATGACAGTCTACTTAGAAAATCCAAGAGACTAGCCTGGCACGGTGGCTCACGCCTGTAATCCCAGCACTTTGGAGGCTGAGGTGGGCAGAACATGAGATCAGCAGCTGGGGACCAGCCTCCCCAACATGGTGAAACCCCCTCTCTATTAAAAATACAAAAATTAGCTGGGCATGGTGGTAGGCACCCGTAATCCCAGCTACTCGGGAGGCTGAGCCAGGATAATAGTTTGAATCCAAGAGGCAGAGGTTGTGATGAGCTGAGATCACACCATTGCACTCCAGTCTAGGTAACAAGAGCGAAACTTGACAGATCTGAAAGTTTGGGGTCGGAGAACACAACCACGAAAATTCAAACGCAGCACATTTAAACGCCACCTTTGCAAAGTAGACACTATATATTTACCTCGAATCACACGTTTCACTGTGGAAAAATCAATAGCATTCCACAGTGAGCTTAGCCGTGTCATCAACATCCAGGCATGATTAACTTGACCACATATTATAACATCTTTTAAATTGAGATAGAAGAAAATCTGTAATATTGCTCTTTCAGGTAACTGTGAAATGTCACATTCTAGAGTGTCATCTACAAGACAGACTTCAGAAGAACTTTGTTCAGCAAAATTGGATTTTTCTGCAGAAGCTCCTTTGAGTAGTAACCTATTTCTCCATTTTTTCAACTGAAGCTTATGTTTTAATATCAGCTCATCTTCTTTCTTTTTATTCTTATGTCTTGCTCTATTCTGCCATTTTGTTAGAATAATGGTTAGCTTGTGACAATAGGTGATCTGTTGTATCCACAATACTATATTTTAAAGTTTTTCTTTCTGGTCTTCCCTATAAGAGTGCCAGTGATGACATACAGATTTTTGAAGTCTGAAATTGTAACATATCACTGCTCTGTTCATTTTTTCAGCCAGGACAACATTTTCATTTGTATGAGTGAAGTCTCTCCAAGTGCAAAAATGAATCTTTACTAAATGTCCAGTATTAAGCTACATGCTTTTATCATCAATTCTGGAGTCATCAAAGAAGATTCTGAAGACCACTTTTGATTGTAACCATGATCATTTCCTCTAAAAACCTCAGTGGATCCTCAGGACCTGTAACAAGTATACCACATAATGGAGTTCTGGAAGGAATGTAGTTCTTGAAGTAGTTCTTCACCCTTGGGTTGGCATTGTGAGGCGAGGCCATGGTCCGAGGCCTGATGGAGAAGCTCATCCCCTCCTCTCAAGGGAAATAGGGGGCCTGGTGTGAGGGGCATTGTCCCAACAACCAGGGGACGGGGGGGGGCTGCCCCACCTCGCCAGGTGAAAGCCTCCCGAGAATGATTCTAAACATTTGCTGGAGGCCGGGCGCGGTGGGTCATGCCTGTAATCCCAGCACTTTGGGAGGCCGAGGCGGGTGGATCACGAGGTCAAGAGATCGAGACCGTCCTGGTCAACA
>NW_016107802.1:1358788-1367680 GCF_001604975.1 Cebus imitator
AGGCACATAGATATGATCTAGATCTCAGCAATATGCTCAAGAGATAAAACTACCCTTGGCTGTTGGGAGATGGAGAGGCAAAGTTCTGTTAGACTTGTTTCTCAGCCTAAATTCCATGAGTGCTCAGAAGAAAAGGGACTGAAAATAAACAACCGTGATCAAAATCAGCAACCAAAATAAGAAGATAATGACTTTGAGAGGTTTTCTGCTTTGCTTTGCTTTTTTTTTTTTTACTTTTGGGAAATGCAAACAAGTCCGGGAAGTTGGGAAAAGTTAAAAAGGAGCATTGGTACTACAGACTTGGAGGCTGGCTGCAGTGGCCAAAGGCAGTAGAGCACCAGGGCTGTGGCCTCTGTGTCCTTGCCGTGACATAGTTGGGTTTAGGGGCATAATCAGTGGCAGTTATAGGAGATGACAAAATACCCTCCAAAGACTTACAGAATAGGTATGGAGGATGTATATTTTTAGGAGGACAGAGATTATGCAAAAAAGGGAAAATGCTATCTTCAGAAAAATGCAAATATTATTAACTAACATTTATCACTTTTTATATGCCAGCCTTGTGCTCAGCACTTTACTTGCATTTTATAATTTCATCATTATTTTCTCAATTTGTGGGGAAGAGGTAAGGGAGGCTTAGGAAAGTTAGGTAATCTGCCTGGTTATCTTTAGGTGGGAAGTAGGGGCACAGAGACCACCGCTGGGTCCTTCTGTACAAAGTTTGACAACTTCACCACAGGCCACCCTAGAAATGTGCCACATGGCTCCTCTGTGACTTGTAAGGCTTCTGAAAACCAAGTTACAGTCCACATGGAAACTGAGGCTTGCTACAGTGAAATAACTTACCAGAGGTCATATGGGTTCTTATTTCAGAACTGGGACAATAATCTAGGTTTCTAGCTTCCAGCTCAGTGTTGTTTTGGTGACAATACACTGTCTGATTGTAGAATCACTCAAGAGGGGAACAAAGCTCAGGAAATGAGATCAGCCCAGTCTCCATGTGATGAAGCAGACCACAGATCATCCCCGGATACACGTTTACCCCAAGATGAGAGCAGGCTAAGAGCTAAGAGTGATGCGCCCCTTCACACCCTCCTACCAGCCTCACATAGCACACAGAGCACTTCAACCAGTTCTGTCACATTTGACATCCACCCTGGGGATCTGATAGCCACCAAAAGGAATGAATGAAACAGAGCAACAAATATTCATGTGGGTAAATTTCACAACATAATATCGAGAAGACACTCGTAAGTTAAGGTGAATGTGTACAACTTGATAAATATAAAAATATATAAAGTTTAAGAAATGTTAAACAATGCTCTAAGCCTTCTCCTCCCATGTAAGACTGTATTTACCTCTGAGCCTTGCTGGAATATGGCTCTGGAGTTATGAGAGACAGAGAAATCCTGGAACCTGTGGATATGTATTTTATATGGCAAAAGTTTTAAGGATATATGTATATATCCTTAAAAGTATAAAAGATGTGGAGCAATGCTAACCTTCAAATTGAGGGAGTGACTTCTTGGATGGAAATTGGGGGTGGCGAGTGGAAGCACAGAAGGATGAGGGGTATAGGATGGCACCAACTTGAACTCATGATGAAGAGCTTGGCTCTTTCCAGGCAGTTGTAATCAATGCTCCAAAGGCCATTTTCGGTGTTGGGAGCATTATGAGTAGGGAGAAGGGTGGAAAATCTTGGCCTTGGCCCAGCTATGTCTAGATAAACTGGAAATTTGCCCTGACAGTTTTTTTCCTCTATTGTGCAAGGCAGGGCCAAGTGATGTCATTGGGACATGCAGATGTCTCTGTCGTCTTCTTTGACTAGTGCCAAGGAAAATGATCTTTGCAATCAAGTGATGCTCCTTCCCCCAACTCAGATTCAGTTACCATTTCTAAACCTGTGACCACAGGCTTGATTCCTGGAAACTCATAATTTCCTTGAGGGAAATCATGCCTGTTTGCTTTCAGCTTTAAAAGAGAGTTCTGGCTTATCTCCAGGATAGCGGAAAAGCTGTTTGCATCTCAGTTCTGTTACAAGGGGGCACACACAAAAAGCAAACTAATTGATTCTTTTCTACCTTCTTTTATTTATGTATTCATTCATTTAAGGAAAGAATACTGATTCAACATCTACTCGGGGACTGCAAAAGAGAGATTACCTGCCCTGAAGGTTAAGTATTGGCAACAGGGGAGACAAACTTAGGAGCAGGCAGCTGTAGCACCATGTGGTGCTTCACAGTGAGAAGAGGAGAGGAAGGCAGGAGCCTCAGGAAGGATCACCTAACACAACCTGTAGAAGAGCTGATGGGGAAAGCCTTAGAAAAAGGGTCACACAAGATAAGTCTTTAAGAATAAGTGGGGGTTAACCAGATGGAAAATGGCAGAGCAATTTTGGACAGGGCAGCAGGTAGAAAGTCAAGGGGTCATGAGAAAGCAGGATGCCTGTGGGAACTGCTGGAGATGGATGGTGGTGAGCGGATGAGATTCTAATCAGGACCATGTTTATCCTCAATTTCTCCAGAGTAGCATGCACACAACAACAAACATTCCTATGTATTTCACACTGGGCACTGTACTAGGAGTTTTACACATATGATCATATTTTATCTTCATTTTACAGCCAAGGAAGTGTTCTAGGCAAGACTTGACCCTAAGTTGCCATCTTCTACTATTTGCCCTTGACACTGTTGCTACACAGGATTGTAAGACCCACTCTACTTACCACACAGCTGTTGTGATGGTTAAATGATGAAAAGTATGTGAAAGCACCCACAGAACTATAAAATGCTTCATATGTAAAGTCTTGTTTTAACAATACAGATCTTTTAGTGGAAAACTAGAATCAACAATGATGTACTGATAATTTCTACTGTATTTCTAGTTGGTGTGAGGTCAGGGATCTGAGGTAGCAGAGAAAGAAGGGAGGCAGTTTACAATCAGGGAATATATTTTTAAATGTCCCCTTGCATATAAGCCATTTAGATATGAGCAAGATCATCTTTAGCAGATTTATTAGTTTGTGGTCATTATTTTGGGAAATTCAAATTATAGTAAATTCCCACCCATGCTTATTATGTAGCAGAAATGGTGCATGTCATCAAGGACAGGGAGGGAATCTCAGGAACTAGGAAGGGTGATTGTATATAGTACCTTCTGAATGCATATTAATAAAATAAGTTTATCAAATGAAGCCTAGGGTTGGGAAGGACTTATATGTGGAAATTCTTTTTAGCATAATATGGCTCAGAACTTAGACTATGAGTAAGACTAGCTCCATTTCCAGAGTCTAGTCCAAAATAAACATGTAGGATCCCTTAATCAGAAATCTATCAGTTTCACAATGGCAACAGCAGAACCTCATATGAAGTGTGTCATCCTTCTGGGCACAGGGCTCTTTGTGGCTACATGGATTGTATGCCTATAATGCTGGCCCCTACTATAAGTTAGGAATCTTCCAAGTAATCTGGTGAAAGGTATTGGCAGAGACTTATCCTTGCAGTGAAAAATGATTTGTTTGAAGATACTTGGGAACAGCTAGTGAAAAACATGAACACAAAAAAGAGGAAATTCTAAGTCAATAAGAAAGACCATATTCCCTTATTCCTTCCCAACGGGGAAGTTTGGAACTTGAAGGTGGAAGAGAGGAATAACGAACATGTAACATCTGAATATGTATGTTACCTACCTGTTGTTGATCTATTCAAATGACACATAACTTTTATTGGGATTTCCTTCTGCTGATGAAACTAGACAAATTCTACTGCAACAGAAGCTCACCCTTTTTGCTGAGGATTTTGCTGAGGATTTTCAGGGGAAATCAAACAATGCAACTCTGGTCTGGGTGCACCATGGTTACCATAAGGGCAAGAAAAACATTCTCTCCACTAGGTTTCTTAAATGTTCATCCCCACTTCTTGACTTTGCCCACAGCTTCATGGGCATGCAACCCATGTAGCCACAAAGAGCCCTGTGCTCAGAAGGGCAATATACTTGATGTAAGGTTCTGCTGTTGCCATCCTGAAATTCATAGATTTCTGATTAAGGGATCCTGCATGTTTATTTTGGATTAGACTCTGCAAATGGTATAGCTAGTCTAACTCATAATCTAAGTTCTGAGCCATATTGTGCTTAGTCTTCAAAGTGTTCATAATCTGAACCACTTATACCTGTTTTTCAGTTCTTCCAAATACCCATTATCTGTTTTTATTTTCCAGATGATTATGATCCATTTCCTGACATGTTCTTTATTTTTATTTTTTTAACTAAAATGTTTTTAATGTAACTTTGGTCTGGGTGCACCAGGAGGGCAAGAACAATATTCTCTCCACTAGATTTCTCAAATGTTCACCCCCACTTCTTGACTGAACACCCAACACAAAGAGGATCTCTTTTGCAGATGAATATGGTACCCCTGACAACACAGTGGGTTGCTTCAGTAGCATCCATTCAACATATATTTATTCAGCATTACCAAATATCAGGGGCTATGAAGGATGTTATATACAAAATAATACACAAGGTAAGTATGGGGCTTACATTCTATTGATGGAGACAGACATAAAAAATTGTCACATGAATAAATATACAATAAATATATAAATGCGATGATGAAAAAGAGAAAAACTGTTATACACAAGAGTTGGTTACTTCCTTGATTGCATGGTTAAGGATGCCCCCTCTGTGGAAGAGATAGTTTAACTGAGACTTGAAGATGAGAAGGAACCAGCCAGGCAAAGAACTGGTATAGGTGTGGAGTAGAGTGGTCCACGTGAAATGTGATAATCCTAAGGCCAGAAATCATTTTGGGGATCTGAGGATCTGAAAGAATCTTAAAATGGTCAATGCATTGCGAGTTAGGGATCAAGGCTAGAGAGGCAGGTAGGGTCCAGAACATACAGGCAGAAACAACAGGAAGTATGGGTGCTGAGTAATCAAAAGGATGGACTGAACTGGTTACTAAGCTATTGCTTCTCAGCTTCAAAGCTGCTCTTACACACTCATTTCTTCTGGATGCTGAGATGGAGACTCTATAAAACCACAGTTCTGCATTATCAGCTCCCAACCTGCTAAGCTCTGCTGAAGGAAGACACTGAAAGGATGCTGGAAGGCTGGAGGCATAGGAAGAGACCTGCTCCTTCCTTTTTTGCTTCCAGTTCCTGTTGGCAATGTTCTAGCAAAGATGCTACTAATACACTTTGGCTGTGACAATAGATTTCAGTTTGCAGTTTTCCTAATACTCCCAGGTTCAGCTTCATTTCCATCCAAAACCCACCCTGAAGCAGGAGCAACAGATGGCTGGAGAACCTTCCTTAGAGGTCTAACACATGGACTGTTTCCTCCAGGTGTCTCATAATCCTAAGCTCTTAATAATTTCAACCTTATCTCTGTATTTCCCCAAGACTTAAGGCAGGGAGCTTTTCCATGCATTTAATACTTTTATGATACCTTATTGTTTTCTTTTTGACTTTTTGCATTCTCTAACATCAGTTGAAATTATTTATATAAATTCTTTTTGTTAAAAAAATAACTAGTGTGGTTTCTCTCTTTTGACTAGATCCCAGTTGATACAGGTGATGTTAGGAAATTGAGATAAAAGTGATTTTCAAGTTTCTACCTAAGTTGGGTATATGCCCAACTTACCTAACACAATTTTCGTGGGCAGACTTGAATAAGAAAACTTTGCTATATTACATAAACAAAAGTTTAGTTTTGGACATGTAAGGTGTGAAATGCCTTAAATGAGATATTTAAATGTAGATCCTGCAGAAGCAGTCAGATAGACAAATTTAGATCTCAGAGATATGGCTGGTACAAGTAGGTAAAACTATACAGGAGATGGAAAAAATAAAGCCCAGAAAAGTTCTGTGGCCTGGAAGCCAAGAGAAGAGTGTTTCAAGAAGAGGATGTGTGGTGCTGCATAAAAATAGACATATAAATCAATTGAGTCAAATTAAGAACACAGAAATAATCCCTCATATTTATGATCAACTGATTTTTAGCAAGGTTGCCAAAACAATCAATAAAAAAGATTTTTTTTTTAACAAATGGTGCAAGAACAACTGGATGTCTACATTTAAAAGAAAGTAGTTGGATCCCTGACTCACACCATATGCAATAATCAACTCAAAATGGATTAAACAACTAAATATAAGAGTTAAAACTGTAAAAATCTTAGAAGGAAACATAGGAGTAAATCTTTGGGATTTTAGACTAGCCAATGGTTTCTTAAATACAATGCCAAAAGCACACACACAAAAAGGAAAAATAATGAACTTCACAAATGAAAAAACCTTTGCTTCAAAGGACATCATCCAGAAAAAGGAAATCAACCCAAAGACTTGAAGAATATATTTGCAAATTATGTATCTGATAAGGGACTTGTGTCTAGAATATACTCACCAATTTAAAAAAAAACCAAGTCAACCTTTTTTTAAAAAATGGGCAAAGGATCTAAATACACATTTTTCCAACGTAGATATAAAAATAACCTATACATACATGAAAAGATGCTCAACCTCATTAGTCATCAGAAAAATGCCAGCGAAAACCACAACCACATCACACCCACTAGGATGGCTGTAATTAAAAAAAAACAGACATAACAAGTGTTGATGAGAATGTGGAGAAATTAGAACTTTTATTCATTGCTGATGGGAATGTAAGAATGGTTTAGTCACTTGGAAACAGTCTGGCAGTCCCTCAAAAGGTTAAACATAGAGTTAACACATGACCCAGCACTTCTATCCTAGGCATAGACTCAAAAGAAATGAAACATATGTGCACAAGACAATGTGTACATTAATGATCAGAGCAGCATTATTCATAATAGCAAAAAACTTGAAATAATCCAAATGCCCACCATGTGATTAATAGATGAGCAAAATATGGTAGAGATATACAGTGGAATATTATTTGGCAATAAAAAAGGAATGGAATACTGATATGTGCTACAACATGGATAAACTTTGCAAACATACTATTTGAAAGAAGCCAGTCATGAAAGATCACATGCTACATAATTCCATTTATATGAAATATCCATAATAGATAAATCTCTAGAGACAAAAAGTAGATTACTGGTTTCCTAGGGCCGAAAGGAGGACTGGGGGGATTAGAGAGTGATGGCTAGTGGGTGCAGGTTTCTTTTTGGGGTGATGGAATATTCTAAAACAGATTGTGTTAAAAAAAAACTCATCACATTGTATACTTTAAACGAATTATTTGCATGGTACATAAATTATATCTCAATAAAGTTATACAATAGATGAATATTCCTATAGCAAAAATTAAAAGATAAGATAGTGAAATGCACAAAATGCTACTAAATGGTGCTGTCAAATCAGGATAAAAATATTCAACATATTTGATAACATGCAGGAGAGTGGTCACTTTGATAAGAGCTGGTAGAGTCAGCTTACCTGAAAAGTCTCTCAGAGTTTCCAGGCCATGAAGAGTGTTTATTGGAGATTATCAACATGAGTTCAAAATGAGAACAATCTGTGAACTAGAGCAGTCCCCAAATATTGATCTGGGTGAAAAAAATGACAAAAATAAGGAATTGGACTTGCCTAAGGTTTTACTGTGTCCTCAGCAAGAAAGTAAAGGAAACATTTAAAACATTTAAAACATAAACATTTTGTAATTGGGTAAGGGATCATTGTTCTCTGGTCCCTTACCTGTTCCTCCTGTAGATGAATCCAGGATTCAGTGATGCCTAATCCTTTAGTGTGAAGGATCCTCCAGGTGAGAGATGCCTTTATTCCCTCTGAAATGGTTCTTTTGTGTCTGCACCCAAATCTCATATTGTATTGTAGCTCCCATAATTTTCACATGCTGTGGGAGGAACCCAGCGGGAGATAATTGAATCAGGGGAAGTTTTGTGGTAATGAATAAGCTCTTGTAGTAATGAATAAGTCTCAAGAGATTTGATGATTTTATAAGGGGTTTCCTTTTTCACTTGGCTCTCTCATTCTCTCTTGTCTGCCACCATATAAGATGTGCCTTTTGCCCTCCACCATGATTGTGAGGCCTCCCCAGCCACATGGAACTGTGAGTCCATTAAACCTATTTTTCCCTTATAAATTATCCATTTTTTGGGTATGTCTTTATCAGCAACATGAAAACAGACTAATATACCTTCTTTGGGTTTGGTGGGTGGGGATAGGGAGAGGTGGAGATAACCGGACTGAGACCTAGCATCTGGGTTCCAAGTGCATGCTTCCTTGCTGGCCCCAGATACTGCGCCAGCTTCTCCTGTGTTTAATTTCTTGCCTTCCTTTGTGTCTACTCAAAGTTTCGTGGCATCAGATGAGTCGCTGCCCTAGTGTGGTCATATGAATTTCTTCTTGAACACTCAAATGCATAGGGCAATGAGAGACTGGAGGATCAGCAGGCTGACATCTGTTCTTTAAGAACACTTTAGCATAAATAGTCAGACATAAATGTGCATGCTCATTTAAGCTATGCTCTAGGACATGGTTTCTCTAATGGTATCTTGTGAGATGTCGCTGGTGATTCTGCAAGAGAATGTGAATGAAAAAGTAAACCCTAATTAAAATTTTTTTTCTCATAAGTTATTGGGATACAGGTGGTGTTTGGTTACATAAGTGCTTTGGTGGTGATTTGTGAGGTTTTGATGTACCCATCACCCAAGCAGTATACATTACACCCATTTGTAGTCTTTTATCCCTTGACCCCTCCCACTCTCTCCTCCAAGTTCCCAAAATCCATTGTATATGCATTTGCATCCGCATAGCTTAGTTATCAGTGAGAACACATGATGTTTGGCTTTCCATTCCTGAGTTACTACACTTAGAATAATAGTCTCCAGTCTCATCTGGATCACTGCAAATGCCATTAATTCATTCCTTTTGATGGCTGAGCAGTATT
>NW_016107802.1:1373945-1391910 GCF_001604975.1 Cebus imitator
TCCCCTTTTTAAACAGATGAATGGGCGACTTCCCGTGGCTCCAATCGCCAGCCAAAAGGGCCCCTGGACCGGTGTATTTTGTACGGAGAACCGCTGCTCTGGGGCGCCGACAAAGCAGCCGCGCGGGGCAAAGCAGCGGCCCCGGCCGGCACAGCCGCGCTGGTGACCTGTGGAGCTCCTCTGGCTGGGAATTTCCTAGTCTGTGGGCAATAAGAATGCGGCGTCCACTCACCCTCTGCGCTTTCACCGGGAGCTGCAATCCTGAGCTGTTCCTAAACGGCCATCTTGGATTGAGCGGGCCAGCCCTAATTTTTGAACCTCACATACTGCACAATGCTAGTGACCCAGCAGCCCTGTCAGGATTTTTCTTAGGGATCCTTGAGCCTTGTTATGTTGCCGTAAACAGGACTGCGTTTATTTGTGGGAGTCCGTTCTCAGTTTAATGTGCAAACTGGGGAAGGCTATTGATAATTGGTGGATGCTATAGTGTCCCTGGAAAGATTCCAGGCTGAAGATACTAGCCTCTCCCTCCCAAGATCACCTTCCCTACCAACCTTCTCACACTCCTGACAGATACAAGGGAGCAAGCAAGTTGCACCCAGCCTAATAGTAAATTGCAGGGACATTTCCATTCTAAGGAAGGAAATTGTTTTTGTGTGTTGCAACTCAGCTTTTGGTCTGGCATTTTGCTGTTGTAAGCATTGCAAGGCAAGGTTTATATAGGTTAGAAGAGGATTTCATTGTAACATTTTCATATTTTTTTTTGCAATTTCTGTTCAAGTATTTATTATGCTGTGTTATTGTTTATTAGTATTTATGTTGCAATCATGTTGGAGAGTCCATGTGGTGATTTCTGAAAATGAGATGTGAGAAGGAAGAGAATTTAAGTCTAGACCTGTGGACTGTGCTGCTAAGGTGACAAAGTGATGAAGAGCTACACTTTTCTGAGTTGTTTCGTTGTATAAGTGCAATAAAGGGCACATAAGAAATTTGTTTGTTCATATTTACAATGGAAACTGCTTATCAATGAATTTCACGGGGCATTCGCGTCTTGCCTGATTTTGTGTCTTTCCTGGCAAACAACTTGCGATCACAGAGATGGCTCCAGCAGAATAGAAAAGACCCTTTCCCTCACAACTGAGTAAAGGCGCTGATTATTTGAGATCGCCATTGGAATCTCAAAAGAGTGTAAAGCACTGGCTAAAAAGAGTTACTTTCTGAGAAATGACTCAGAATTCAACTTCTTAGCAGAACTTATTGCCAAAAAAAGTAAAGGCCACACCTTTGATGATAATTTAATAACCCCACTAGCATGCAAAATTTATACTGAGTTAAAGGCTAGGCTCATTTTTAGCATAAGAAATTGAAGAACAAAATCCACTCTCAAATGATAAGACAAATTGAGACATTGCTGAAAAGCCTCTTGACCCTGAAAACGTTTGTAATAATAAACTGGGAAAAGCAGCAGCAGCATCTAACTTGACACCAGTCATGTCACTTGTAAGTCAGATTGGAAAATAATAATGAAATTCAAGCAATATTTTCAGCTAGGAAATGCTGCTCAGACCAAGCACGGGTCAAGACCTACTTTAAATTTTGTCTACCTATTTTGAAACAAGGCATCTGTGTTGGGGACCTTGTGTTAGCACCTGTAATGGTAACACAGAATTGGCTCGATAAGAGGCTTCACATCTTTTGTAAAATAAGAAAATCCTGACATTGTCACAACACACTGATTTGTTCATGCAGTAGTGCTGGTGTCAAAAACTCTTGGAGTGACCAGGCACAGTGGCTCACACCTGTAATCCCTGCACTTTGGGAAGTCAAGGTGGGTGGATCACTTGAGGTAAGGAGTTTGAGACCAGCCTGGCCAATATGGTGAAACCCCATCTCTACTAAAAATACAAAAATTAGGTGTGGTGGCGGGCACCTGTAGTCCCAGGTACTTGGGAGGCTGAGGCACAAGAATCACTTAAAACCAGGAGGCAGAGGTTGCAGTGAGTTGAGATTTTGCCACTGCACTCCAGCTTGGACAACAGAGCAAGACCGAAAAAAAAAGAGAAGAAGGAAAGAAAGAAAGAAAGAAAGAAAGAAAGAGAAAGAAAGAAAGAAAGAAAGAAAGAAAGAAGAAAGAAAGAAAGAAAGAAAGAAAGAAACAGAGAGAAAGAGAGAGAGAATGAAAGAAAGAAAGAAAAGTAATAAAAGGTTTGAATTATGCTGTAAATATAGTTAGGTTTATTAAACAGAGATAAGTTTGATTGAGATTTTTTTAAATTTTGTGAAAAGTCAGATAAAGAAACATCATCTCCTCCTCCAAACAGAAATGTCATGCCTGTGTTTGAGGGATACTTTCAAGATGATACAAGACCAGGACTTTGGGAGTGCTTTGAAGATGGAGAATGACTTGTTAATACTAGTCACATTGGCAGATGTTTTTTATAACATCAACTGGTTGAATAAGCCTCTGAAAAGCCCTGGAGAAAATGTTTTCACCACAAATGTCAAGATTTTTTAGATTTAAAAGAAAACAAGTTTTTGGAAAAACCATGCTGCAGAATAAATCCTCGAGCTGTTTCCATTGTGGCTTGAGCCTGGGGCCATCAGTATGTCTCAATTCTTACTGAGCAGAACCTGGCAGAACTGCAGAGTGAAATGGAACCATATTTTCCCTCTCTATAAACACAAATGCATGACCAGGAGAAGGAGCGTTTCTCTGAATCTTTGATGTAGCCTGAGAACAGAGTCTGGAGAGAAAAGGAGGAATCCTGCACCCCATGCAACCCCATACTCTCTAGATGGGACTCACACATCTCTCTGGAGACCAGTCCTGGGTTTCTGGGTAAGAGAGTGCTCTGCCAGCCTCAGGGAAACGATGAACACTTCACCGCAGTTGCAATTTCTCATATGTAGGAGCAAATTTTCTGTTATTTCATAAACACCAAGAGCAAGGGAGAAAGTCATAGTCCTTCAGTTGAAAATGACATCTGTGTGTACCTCAAGATTGACTCAGAATTGAATTTTTAGGCAGTACTAAGCAGGCACATGTTTCACATTAAAGAAGGTTAAGTTGGTCACCAATGGCCAATGGTTTAATCAGTCATGCCTGTGTAATGAAGCCTTCATAAAAATTAAAAAGGACAGAGTTCAGAGAGCTTTCAGTTACTGGAACACATGGAGGGTCCTGGAGAGCATCGTGCCCAGGACACGAAAGCTCTGCACCCCTTCCCACGTGTCCCACCATATGCATCTCTTCATCTGTGTCCTTTGCAACATTCTTTAGAATAAACTAGTAAACATGTTTCCCTGAGTCCTGTGGGCTACTCTTGCAAATTAATCAACCCCAGAGAGAATCATGGAAACCCCGACTTGACGGCAGTTGGTCAGAGTTCGGGAAGCTTGGACTTGCGACTGGGAGGAAGGAGAGGGTTGGGGACTGAGCCTTCAACCTGTGGGATCTGCCACTATCTCCAGGTAGATAGAGTTGGAATTGAATTGAAGGACACCCAGCTGGTGTCCACTGCTTGGTGGTGAGAAGAAAGTCCCACACCTTTGGTCACAGAAGTCTTCTGTGTTTATTGTCTAGTGTGAGAAGAGAGGAGAAACCTGGTTTGAGCGACATTTTCCCAAGGCAAAAGGGAAG
Source organism: Cebus imitator (assembly GCF_001604975.1). Lineage (NCBI taxonomy): Eukaryota > Metazoa > Chordata > Mammalia > Primates > Cebidae > Cebus > Cebus imitator. Next base: position 1,377,586 of record NW_016107802.1, read on the forward strand.
AGCTTAATTTCAAATGGTAAACTAAGTTAGCTACGTTTTTTTTCTAGGAAACATTGATCGCTTAAAAAGATATGATTACTTTTACACAGGAAACAAATTTCCACTTGTGTATACCATATGTCACACATCTTTAACCCTTTGTATCCTGAACATCATTAAAAACTTCCCTCTAGATTAAAAAAATCAAGAAGTCTGCTCATTGGAGCCTTTAGCTGCTGTCTTAGAAATTCACTCTCAGGGTGTCAGAAAGTCCATCCTCCATAGGCATTTACCATAAGGAATTTAATTCTTTCTATCCCTGATCAACTCCAAGCTTTTTAAAAAACTAGCATAATAAATATTGAGTGCATTTTTTTGTGTGAATTTTGAGACTCATTAATTAACACAATTGTTGGATTTTTCTTTTTCTTTTTTTTTCTTTTTCGAGACAGAGTCTTACTTCATTGCCCAGGCTGGCGTGCAGTGGCACGATCTCGGCTCACTGCAACCTCCACCTTCTGGGTTCAAGTGATTCTCCTGCCTCATCCTCCTGAGTTGCTGGGATTACTGGCATGCACCACCACACCTGGCTAATTTTTGTATTTTTAGTAGATAAGGGGTTTCACCATGTTGGTTAAGCAGGTCTCGGACTCCTGACCTCGTGATCCACCCACCTTTGCCTCTCAAAGTGCTGGGATTACAAAAATTAGTGGTAGTGAAGATGTATGGGTGGCATAAAATATTTTAGAGCCATTACTTACACTTAGAAGAGCAAATTACATCCCTATCTGGGCCTGTGTTTAGAATGGGTGAGAGCTTTTTTGTTGCCTGATGACAGGCGTTGGGGTCACAGAGTCTTCTTTCTGCAATGTTGTGTATGTCCCAAGAGTCTCTGGCAAGATGTGGACAGATTTCTAAAAGGTCAGGGAGCTCAGACTCCAGGAAGCTTGCAGAACTCTCCCCATCTGCCTGCTAATAAATGATTACGTAAATACAAAATATCTAAATACATGGTGGTGTTGAATCTGTGGCTTGATTTTATTATAACCAGGTGGCAGATTTGTGAGAACATAGCCAACCCTCACTCACTTTGAACTTTCTGTACTACTGTTTTCTCTTCCAAAAGAACCAAGAATTTTTCATGGTCAGGTACAAGTGGACACAGCTGTCGGTTTGCAACAGCCAGGTTTATCAATGGATGGTGTTTTGCCAGGAGTGGGATCCAGAATGAAAGGGGCATGAGAGCTGAAGTATGAGCAATGGGAGTGGTTGCACTATTGATCTATAGAATATTGATCCTCCTAAATTGAATTAGGTGAAATATAGTCATGAGGGTGGTTAAATGATGAGAACATATGATGGAGTCTAATGACTGATATGAAGGAAGAATTTTTGCCATGTTCTGTTCCATGCGTTTCTTCTTCCCCTCTAAAAATAAGATTTCAGTAGTGTGAACACAATTTAAAACTTAATGACACCTTAAATAAAGAGACTGGCCCCTCAGGGAAGCCTTTGTTATTTAGTGTGGTAACTTGCTTCTTGATTTTACAAATATAAATTCTTTTGAAGAGAAATTTTTAATTCAAGGCCAGCTTTTCCCTTAATGGTTCCTTTTTGTCCATTAAGAGATGGTAAATATTAAGTGCACACAAAGATATTAGCAGCACTTTTCATAAAATAAAATTTGACATAGAAATTTGCTGCAAAATTAACTGCAGAAAGTTTTATATGGAAATGAATTTTGGGTTAATCACTATTTTATTTTATGTTGAACATGAAAATTCGCTGAGCTTATTGACTTTATTATTCCACTGTGTTCTTTCAACGTAATTTGCTAGTCTATTAAACTTTTGCCCAGGAAAAAAAACCTGAAAATAACCTTATTGCTCATTTCAAGAATATCTTGAAAGACCCATCATCTCACCATTAGAAAACATGAAACGACAGATTATATCTGAAGATTGTGTGAATCTCTTACCTGGAAACGCTTACAATTGCTTTATCCACCAATCCTAAACTATTATATCTTGATCTTTACTTCATCCTAATTACATGCTCACCTTGAAAGACCTATCTTAATTCAGACTTCAAAATCTTTCAAACTTCCAAGTCTCCCCTTTGAAATGCTACTAAGACGGCAGTAAGAATATGTATAAATATAAACATATTTATATTAGTTTTTTAAAAACAGCAGTGTCATCCTCTGTGTGAAACCATATGCTAACATTTGCTGAGCATTAATAAGCACTGGTGCCGCACTCTCTGTCACATTGAGTTCTCAAGACAACAGTATGTGAAAGATACTATTATTCCCATTTTACAGAATGGGAAAATGAGGCTTAAACATGTCAAATGTAGTAATTTCCCTACAGTTGCACAACTAGAAAGGAGAGGGGCCAGGAGCCCTGGTGATTTATCCTCAGAGCCCACCATTTGAACCAATGTTAATCTCTCTTACAATTCTTTTAGATAAGAATGGTTCTTAACCACGTGCTGTATGTTTCGTCGAGTTTTCTTCGTATCCCCTCTTCTAGTCAAAACCAGAAGACCCAGTGTAATATCAAGTGTTCCCACCCAGCCCAAATGCTCAATGCTGTAAAGCTGAAAATGTATCCAATGCTGTTGCAGATAGTGAATTTCCAAGAGTTAGGAGTCATCTGTTCCCCTTTCAGAGTGTTCAATGACTGTGAGGAAAACAGAGATACCAACGTCTGAAGTAATTCAATCTATCAGTAAGGTATGAACTGCTTTGCTTTAAAGCAATCTACAAAAGGATTTGTACACCTCATCTCTCCTGTTTCACCAAGGTCTTGACTCATTGCTGCAGGTTGTATAATTAGTCTCATTAATCTAGCAAATGATGGCAAAATGCTTGGTAATGATGTCTAACTGGGGCATTTCCAAGGAACCTTTGTTGTTTAATTAGGAGATAATGGATGAGTTTGTAGAGAAACCAGGGTTAAAAAAGGCAGTTGCATGTCAATGTGCTCATGGTTAGTTCAATAGGATGGCTTTTTAAGCCAACTGTTCAAATAAATTGGCATCATTATGGTACATGAATTTAAAAGGGGTCATTATTCACTAACAACTTTACTTAACATTTACTTAGAAGCAACCAGTTACTACCGGGGATAATAAACGGTACCCAGATGAACAACCACATGGAGTACAAAGGATGGTGTCTGAGGTCACTCCTGGGCCCTACTTAGCCATCGTCTTTCCATATGGAGTCGTAGGTTTGGAGATCTATCCCTTCTCATGGATGAAACATCAAACTATTAAATTGCAAAAACATTCTGTATTTATTCTTTCTAGTTGCAGTTTCCTTGACAATAAATGAAGAGCTTGTCCTCTGATTATGTTTGTTTTGCTCTCTCTTTTTTTTTTCCCCATTTATTTATTTTATTGCATTTTAGGTTTTGGGGTACATGTGAAGAACATGCAAAATTGTTGCATAGGTACACACGTGGCAGTGTGATTTGCTGCCTTCCTCCCCATCACCTACATCTGGCATTTCTCCCCTTGCTATCTCTCCCCAGCTCCCCACCCCCCACCGTTCCTCCCCTATTTCCCCCCAACTGACCCCAGTGTGTAGTGCTCCCCTCCCTGTGTCCATGTGTTCTCATTGTTCAACACCCACCTGTGAGTGAGAACATGCGGTGTTTGATCTGCTCTTCTGTCAGTTTGCTGAGAATGATGGTTTCCAGGTTCATCCATGTGTTTTGCTCTCTTATTTACTCTGAAAAGATGATATTAAAATTTACATTTCAGTGTGGATGCTTTTAGTTGTAAGTAACAGAAAAGCAAACTCAGACTGTCTTAAACAAAAAGGGAGATGTAGTGGCTAGAGGCAGAGCAGGCTTACCTCTTGAATCAGAGCCCTGGTTTTAGTCTTAGATATTTCTCTCCACTCTGCCCTTCTCTGGCACTCAAATTTTATGGATGCTACACATAGAGGGAGGGAGCATGGAAGATGTGGAGACAACTACTAAGTCTACTTATGTGTACACCAGGAACCTCATCACCATGTTGGGAGAAGCCATATATGATACTTTCAGGAGAACTGAGCTCCGGAGCTGGTTGGTCAATCTTCCTATAACCAAATCACAGGTTCACTTGATCACCACCTGCAGAGTCGAGCTAGCAAGAGCTAAGTCTAGTATAAAGAAAGTCACATTTTGTTTATTTTTAAATTATTTTTAAAAAATAAAATAAATTAATTAATTAATTTAGATGGACTCTTGCTCTGTCGCCCAGGCTGGAGTGCCGTGACGTGATCACAGCTCACTGCAACTTCCACCTCCGGGGCTCAAGTGATTCTCCAGTCTCAGCCTCCCAATAGCTGGAATTACTATTGGGAGGCTGAGACTGGAGGCAAGCACCACCATGCCCAGCTAATTTTTGTATTTTCAGTAGAGACGGGATTTTGTCATGTTGGCCAGGCTGGTCTCCAACTCCTGACTTCAGGTGATCTGCCTGCCTTGGCCTCCCCAAGTGCTGGGATTATGGGCGTGAGCCACCATGCCCGGTCAAGAAAGTGACATCTTATTCCAAAGCTAGCTTCCTGTCTTAAGGGTACTGCTTCACTTGTGGAGCAGAAGAGTGGGCACTTTTAAAAGGGGGCCTGGCATGAGTGGCATGCAGGGGAGGGAGTGAGCAGCTGAGGGGGGTCCATGTGACTTGCTTTGGTGCTTTATCTACTAGATGGTCAAGCTGGCACCATCACAGGCAGAGCCAGGTTGCAAAGCAGACTTGTCTCAAGACATGCTCCAGGTGGGACAGAGTTTCATGGTGGGAATATTTTGGGTTGTAAATTGACTGTTGTCTCTTGAGGCAATCTCCTGGGGGAAAGGTTTCCACTCCGGAGCCTCTAAGTAAGTATACCGTTTCATAAGCTTGTAAAGAACATCTGGAGAAGGTAGAATGTTATCATTGCGTTTCTAAAGAGCTAAGTAGGAAGTGAGGAACAGGGGAAAAGGAGAAAATAAGGAAACAGTAATTAAAAAATAACTCATTCTCTTTCTCTTAGAAAAATGGGGGCACTCGGTTACATTCCCACTGACAAAGACTCTCTTCTTGATCAAGCCCAGGCTCCTCTGAGCCCTCTTCTCAACTAGGCCTTGACCTTGGCCCATGGGGATGGCAGACTCTCAGCACAATGTTTTCTACCCATCCCCACACTAAGAGACACCAACAAGTTCTATCATTGTAACTGAACTCAAGTCTGGCCTGTTCATTGCTTGAAAGTCAAAAATCTCAAGAGAGCTTTGGTCAAAAGCAAGCTCGCTTCATTCAAGAAGCCAGCAACCCGGAGGCGGGAGTGAGCCACCTCTCTGAGCTTTGCCTCTGAATCTTGATCCAGGGGGTTTTCAAGGGAAATTAGGGGAAATGATGCCCAAAACATTTCTGTGAAATGTGCACAGTCACATGCAGCCAGTTAACCACTGCTTTCTGGGTCAGTGTGTCGTGACCTTCTGCAGACGAGGTCACCCTAATTCTTTTGTTGTTGTTGTTGTCAAAACAGAGTCTCACTCTGTTGCCAGGTGCCAGGCGGGAGTGCAGTGGCACAATCTTGGCTCACTGCAACCTCCACCTTCCGGGTTCAGGCAATTCTCCTGCCTCAGCCTCCTGAGTAGCTGGGCGTACAGGCGCATGCCACCACGCCCAGCTAATTTTTATATTTTTAGTGGAGATGGGGTTTCACCATGTTGGCCAGGATGGTCTGGATCTCTTGACCTCGTGATCCACATGCCTTGGCCTCCCAAAGTGCTGGGATTACAGGCATGAGCCACCGTGCCCAGCCTGCAGTCACCCTGTTCTTATCAGGCTCCTCAGCCCATTTCCAGAGATGTTGGCTGGCAAATTTTCTTTTATCTCTGTTGAAGATCTTGTTTGTCTGAAGCTGTTTTTAGTAAATAATGTACAAACTCAAGTGAAGCAATAATTATATTCAGGCAAGCTTTGCTCTAACAAGGAGTCAGCGCTGTCACAGCAGTTCCTAACAGCTCAAGGGAACTGAGCTGTTGGGATGAGGACTCCAGACTCTGTAAGTTCCTGCCTGGGAAAACCCAAGGCTGCCAGGATAATTTACTTTCTGTTCCAGCCAACCCCTGAAGATAGCGCACCTGCCTTCCAGTCTCCATGGGAGGACAGGAACATAATTTGGTTAAGCACCACCTAATAGACAGACAGACTAATCACATAAACCAACCACCCCCTTCCCGCTTCTTGTCAGTTTCTGTTTCCCCGACTCTACTGAGCCTCTGTTCCATCCCTACCCCTTCTTTCTCATTCTTTCCTTGAAACACCCGATCACCTCTGCACAGACAAAAGTTGAGCTCAGTGTATGCTGGACACTTCCCCATTGCAATAAAGGGAATAAAATCTGTTCTCATCAACTTTAACTAGTGTCCAGCATTGGCACCATGTTCTTTAAGAACAACTTCCAAGTTCCTACTCCGTCCCAGGCCTCTTCACTGTGGTTTGTGTTTGTAGAACACACAGTTAAAGTAAGACCCGCTATTGTTACAGACCACAGGTTCTTAGTTTCCCATGTAGAAGAAATTGACATGAAGCCAAGCATGTTTCCCAGGCAGGGCTTTATTGAGGGCTTCTGCTTGAGCACAAGGAAGACAGCACAGGAGGAAGTGTTTTCCAGCTGGCTCCTTGAGAAGAGCTGCTTGGGATCTTCCATATGGGAAAGGAAAGGGGCCAACATTAAAGAAAAGATATGACCAATCCTGGTCATTGTTGCTTGAGCCTGGGTACATCAGTAAGTGCCTTTTCCTTCCTTCTAGCCAGCAGAATCATGGGTACTGTTGCTTCTTTTCTCTATAAGGACCTGCCTGGCTAGATCAGATCCACCCGGGATGATCTCCCTTATGGTGAACTCAAGGTCAGCTGATTCGCTAAGCAATCACGGCCGTACCTGCTCATAATCACAGTTCACACTCACATTCTAGGGAAGGGGAATGACACATGGGGTGGGAATCTTGGAGATGCTGTTAGAATTCTCCCTACCACAATGCACTCTCTGGCCCTCAATGATTTATTTATCCCAAATGCAAAATACGTCAACCTCTCCAAAAGTCACAAGTCTTAGTCTGCTACAGCATTAGTTCAAAGTCTAAAATCTCATCTACATTTTATCAGCTCAAATCTAAAATCTAAATCAGTGCCAAATGGAAATGAGGCTGTTAAGTGTAATCCATTGAGTACAGCTACTGGGGCACCACTTCCCTTCATTTGCTGATACGTGAAACTAAAACTATAAATTATTTGCTCCCAATACACAGTGGTGGGTTAGGCATAGAATAACAGCTGCAGGCTTTGTGTTCAAAAAATGGGCAAATGAAAGGTAAAAGCCACCTGTACAAGGCAATTCCAAAATGCATATAAGCCAATAGAAATTTCTGGATTAGATTTCAAGATTGGAGAATAATTTTCCCGGGCTCTTGGATATACCCTCTGGGGTTGTGATTCCATCCTACAAATCATCTTTTCTTTTTCATGAAAGGTGACTCCTGTTTGCAGTTGGGTAGGTTTGTCAGCGTGCTCCCTGTTAGAGAATTTTGGGGGTTCAATAGCATCTTTTCATTTTTTACTGTGTCTTCTCCAGCCCAAGCTGGCAGTTTTTCTGCTGGAACAATTTTGTTAAGAAGTTGGTGGGTCTTTGGTGAATTTCACCGGATGTCACTCTGATAAAAGCCACATCCACAGATCTTTTCAAACTAATCAGTTCACTGTCTTTGGCTTCCAGGGAAATGGCTGAAGGATACCCTAATACTCCCTAGAGGCCCTTCAGCTTATTGAAGAACATCTTTACTCTCTTAAAAGGCCCTTTGTTTAACTAAATACACTGGCTTTTTAATCTTTCTGAAATTTATATACTCATCAGTTGATGGATGTTTCTGTTACTTCCAATTTTGGGCTATTATAAAGAAAGCTGCTATAAATACTTGTTTACAAGTCTTTGTGTGGGCATATATTTTTATTTCTCTTAGGTAATTGCTTAAGAGTGCAATTGCTGGGTCATAGGGGAAACATATAAGAAACTGTTAATGTTTTTCCAAAATTGTTATACCACTTTACATTCCTACTGGCAACATATGACACTTCTGATTGCTCAATATTTTAAGTTTTAGCAATTTTAGTGGCTCTATAGTGATATCTCTTCATGATTTTAATTTTCATTTCCCTGATGATGACAACACATTGGGTATTTGTTATGTGCTTATTGACTATTAATACAAATTTATTTGTGAAGCATCTGTTCAAGTTGTTTTGCTCATGTTTTTAGTGGGTTGTCTTTTTATTATTAAATTGAGGAGAGTATATATTCCGGATACAAGTTCTGTTTTAGATTTAGGTATTGCAAATAGTTTTGCTCAGTCTGTGGCTTACCCTCTAATTTTCTTAACAGTGTTTTTTGCTGAGAAATTTTTTATTTTGATGAAGTGTAGCCAATCAATGTTTTCTTTTATAGTTAGTGATTTCTGGATCCTGTCTAATAAATATTTGTCTGCTAGGTCATGAAGATATTCTCCTATGCTTTTCCTGGAAGTTTTATAGTGTTAATTTTTATATTTAGGCCTATAATTCACCATGAATTTACTTTTACATGCAGTGTGAGATATGCATCAAGGTACATTTTGTTCTGTATGTATATCTAATTGTTCTGTCACCATTTACTTAATGACTTACACTGTCCCATTTAATTGCTTTGGTGTCTCAGTTGAAAATAAATCAACCATATAAATTTAGGTCTACTTCTGGACTCTCTATTCTGTTCTATTGACTCATTTTTCTATATTTATTCCAAGGCCATGCTAACTTTTCAGTTGTAGCTTTATAGAAAGTATTAATGTAAGGTAGGTAGGCTCTTCAGCTTTATTTTTTTTTTCTAGATTGTTTTGGCAACTGTAAATCCTTTCAATTTCCATATACATCTTAGAATCTGTCAATTCCTACCAAAAATGCTATAATTTTGATAAGGATTGCATGAAATTTATAAATCAATTTGGGGAAAATAGACATTTTTATGGGAGAAAATATTCCAAGCCATGAACATGGTATATTTTGTCTTTTATTTAGGCTTTCTTTTTCTCAGCAATATTATGTAGTAGTTTTTACTGTATTGCACACTTTTCAGTATATTACTCTACAGTTTGTGCACATTTTTGTTAAATTTATTCCTAAATATTTTATATTTTTAATGCTAATGCAACGATTGTTTTTAAATGTTCATTTCTGATGGTATAAATAAATAATACTAATTTTTGTTTACTGACCTGTGTCCCATAACCTTGCTAAACTCATTTATTACTTCTAGTAGTTGCTTCAAAGAGTTCTTAGAATTTTCAACCAAATAATTTTGTCTGCAAATAAGAACAGTTTGACCCCATCCAGTGTTTATAACTTTTATTTCTATTGCTTTCCTTATTGCATTGTCTAGGAATGCCAGTATCTTGTTAAATAGAAGTGGTGGGAGTTGATATCCTTGCTTTTTGCTTCATTTTAGGAAGGAGGTTTTCAATACTATCAAATATCTTACCTACAGAATCTTCACAGGAGTATTTTATCCTTACACAATGTATTGTATTTTTTCAGTATTTCTTAATGCTTAAGGGTCTAATTCGTAGCAGAAGCAGAAAGCCTGATCTCTACCTGTTGTTCCTGTTTGAACTCCATAGTAATGCTTTCTTGTCCTGTAATTAAACCTTGTTAACCTTATTTGTTTTTGACCATTTTTCCCCTCCCTTTACACTTTTGGTCACCCAGGTACTTACCGTCACAGCATCTCTGACTCTCTGTGCTGGGCCTTTCTCTGTCTATTGCCCACAGATCTGCTCCTGCCCTGCTCTATATACAGGATGTGCTTCCCAGGCTCCCAGGTCAACTGGCTTTCTACTGGGCTCAGCTAATTTACGAGAGACTGGAGGGCTGCGAGGGAGTGCGTGGGCATTGCTTTCCTCCCCCATAGCCTTATGGGGTATGTCTGTTAGCAGCTGCACCCCATTGTGAATCCTGCTCTGGCCAGACAGACGCACCTGAGGTGGTCCCAGCTTCCATTAGATGGAGCTGTTTCAGGTCCCAGGTGGCCTTGCTTCCTTCTTTTGCCTTCAGACTAAGGGCAGCGGTAATTTCCTGCTCTTGCAAATCCCGGGGATATCTGCTGCCTCATTGTGGCTTCTGGTTCCTTCGCACCCATGGGACCCTCTACCTGCAGTGAGTTTCATTTGTGTAAATGCTTGAAGAGTTTTTAGTTTTCCTGGTTAAATGCTAACAGACACTGTCTCTTACAAATTGTCCTGTTCTCAGATTGTCATAATAGCATCAATGATTTATGATTATGATTCTTAATGGGGGGTGAGCAACCAGTAAAATATGCAAGCTTTTCATTTAGTTGTTACATAAAATGAGATGCAACACCATATATGTTTTATGTAGCAAGAGCTACTTACCCGTAATTTAATAAGTAGATTATCATTATGAGACAGGGTCTTGCTCTGTCCCCCAGGCTGGAGTGCAGTGACGCAATCACAGTTCACTGCAACCTCAGCCTCCCAGGCTCAGAGTCCTCCCGTGTCCGCCTCTTGAGTAGCTGGTAAGTGCTACCATGCCCAGCTAACAATAAGTGGATTATTAAGGGTTATTAACATTTATTATACATACAGCGAAATTCTTTTAACAGCATTGCTGAAGGGAAACATTTCTGAATATTATAGTTACTCATAGCTGTCAGCCTCGATATATTAGATTATCAATATAATTTTTTGGAATAATTATATTGTTTCCCTGACCAGCTTGTGGACTTCAAGTCTTACACATACTGAAATCATGTTTAAAGCTTTTGGAAAATACAGGTTCCTGGAACCTAACCCAGACTGACAGTATCTGACTCAGGAGAAAGGAGGCCAGGGTGACACCTTGGCATTTAGCTTCTCAACCTCATGAGGGGTGTTTGGGAAAACAACATGACAAGTGGAAGGCTAAGCACAAGCACTATTTCCAAGGTCCCACTGGGTTGACTATTGGATTCTTGTCTTTTTACTTCTGAGAAACTTACAAGGACTGTCATAATTGCTGGACCTGATATAATATTAAAAGTATTCACATCCACGTAAGGCATTTGCGGTGTGAGAGGTGCCCCAATCACTTCCTTGAAGCCTTCATCTGAGGTTTACTACAAAAACACTTAGTCATTTTCTGAGGTGTGACTATTTCTGTCTGATGGACAGGAAGGGGGGAAAGTTTTACTCATATGAATTAATAAAGAAGTTCTGGAAAGATCTTGTATTTCCAGAAAATAAGTCAACCTAGTAACACCACGAGCCCCGTTTGTACTTGTTTTGAATGGCATGTAACTCAGGTTTGGTCTGGGTGAGAAACAGGGTCACAAACAGTATTTTCTGAATATGAATCCATTTTCAAGCTTCCTGAAAGCTCTTCCTGAGAGCCCGTGGGGCTTTTTATACCTGTTCACTGTGGGAGAGATTTCCAGTTGCCCTTCAATGATTATTTTTTCCCTTATCTTCCTTAGTATTAAGACTTTTTTTTTTTTTTTGAGTCTCACTCTGTTGCCCAGTCTGGAGTACAGTGACACGATCTTGGCTCACTGCAGCCTCTGCCACCAGGGTTCAAGCAATCCTCCTGCCTCAGCCTCCCGAGTAGCTAGGATTACAGGTGCATGTGACCATACCTGGCTAATTTTTGTATTTTTAGTGGAGACAGAGTTTCACCATCTTGGCCAGGCTGGTCTTGAACTCCTGACCTCATGATCCACCCACCTCAGCCTTCCAAACTGCTAGGATTACAAGTGTGAGCCACTGCACCCAGCCGGTATTAAGACTTTTAGATAAACACACAGCTCCCAGAATAATCTGTCAATGCATGAAGGTGTGTCCAAGCACTATGCATGTGCTCCCAAGGAAACACGGTGGAAAACCTTAATCTGGGACACAGAAAATAGATAAAATTTAATCTCTTTGATGTTGTAAGAGAAGCCAGAGAAATATCTAAAGGTAAACAGTTTTAGAAAAAAATTTATCTAACTTATCTCTCAGTTAATCTTCCTCTCTACCTAATTCCTAAAGCATTCAAGGTGTGACTGGGTAGACACTGTCATTTATTAGAAATACTGACAAGGTATTGACTCTTTAAACAAAACAATTTACAGGAATACTTGGCTAGTCTCAGATGAACATGTGAGGTAAAGTTTGAGATAGGCTTCTAATCATAGGTGCCCAGTCCAGTGATTATTTTTCCAAACACACACCTACATGCACAATTAAAATTGACCTACATAAACAGTTTGATCTTGCTTTTGGGTCAGTTAACATCATATTGTGAGCATTTTGTAATTCTTCCGAAATTCTTCAAACTGATCCCATTGAAAAACAAAGACATCGTGTATTCGACTTCCCCTTTATTGTTGAATATGTCTGTTATTCTCACTCTTTATTATTAGAAAGCATGCTGCGAAGGGAGAGTATCAGTCACCATCTTCCTGGCTGGCTCGTGCAGTTTGAGAAGGCAGCAGTCGTGGGAAGGGCAGGAAAGGGTGTCAAGAAATGCCATTAAGGATCAAGTCACAGAACTGAGAGCAGCCACTGGCTGCCATAGAGAGCAAACACAAGCACTACCTACCTCAAGTCCTATTAGTTTGTCTTTTTTTTTAGACAGAGTTTCACTCTTTGTTGCCCAGGCTGGAGTGCAATGGCGCAATCTCAGCTCACTGCAACCTCCGCCTTCTGGGTTCTAGAGATTCTCCTGCTTCAGCCTCCTGAGTAGCTGGGATTACAGGTATACACCACCATGCCTGGCTAATTTTGTATTTTTCGTAGAGATGGGGTTTCTCCATGTTGGTCAGGCTGGTCTCGAACTCCTGACCTCAGGTAATCCATCTGCCTTGGCTTCCCAAAGTGCTGGGATTACAGGTGTGAGCCACCACACCTGGCCCTTGTCTTGTTTTTATTTGCAACCAAATTGCAATTCATCATCATTTCATTCCAAATTACTGGAATCCCAGAAGCACCTCCTGACTCCTACCTGTCGAGCTCTTGGTTAGAACCTCTATTACCCATAGCAGCAATTTATTTTGCTAGATATGATAGTGAATATTACACATATTACATTAATGCTGCAGACAACCCCATGGTATTTTGATAATTATTCCTATTCTACAGAGATGAAAATGAAGGGTCACTGCTCAGTGTCTCGGCTTGTAGGTCAGGCAAGCAAGCATCTGATCCTGAACCTCTGTCCTTGGCACCGTGCCACCACCATGCTGGTAGTGTTACTGATGCTGGATGGGGGCTGAAATCGATTGACTGGTAAGCTGAGCCGAAAGGACACCAGGCCCATCAGAGAGCCAAGCTGAGAGTCAAGCTAGAAATAAGTCTGTGCTGGCCAATTTACTACAGGCTCCACTGAATGATGACAGCATGAGCTCAGGGACAAATAGTGGTGGCGGCCCACTGCTGTTTCTTCAGGATGGGCTTTCTCCACTCTGCCTGCATGCTTGGGTCACTACAGAAGCTTAAAGAAGTTTCCTCTGCATGTTGTACACACAGTCAGTTTTGATCGAGCTGGAGCATCAACAGCTTTGACAAGCTTCCTGGGTGATTTCAATGTGCCCCCAGGGTTGGGAACCACTTTTTAGGGACTTCTGAGACTCTGAACTAGTGGTTGATAAAAGTGCTAATGTGTCCTGTAGAAAAACACTTTTCAGCAGGGCTCGGTGGCCCATGCCTGTCATCCCAGCACTTTGGGAGGCTGAGGTGAGCAGATCGCTTGAGGTCAGGAGTTCAAGACCAGCCTGGCCAACATGGTGAAACCCCATCTCTACTGAAAATACAAAAAAAATAGCCTGGCATGGTGGCACATGCCTGTAATCCCAGCTACTCAGGAGGCTGAGGCAGGAGAATCACATGAACCTGGGAGGTAAAGTTTGCAGTGAGCTGAGATCATACCACTGCACCCCAGCCAGGGTAACAGAGCAGGACTCTGACTCAAATAGAAAAAAAAAAAAAGAAAAAGAAAAGCACTTTCATCACGTAAATTAATCTTATTACTTTAACAAGGGTCCCAGAAAGATGCAGCAGTGGTTAAACAGGTGATATACAGAGGAACTCTGGTGTCTATTTTTCTGTTGTGAAGTCAGAGGGACAGGAGCCTAGTGCTTATATGCACAGCAATGTGGGAGGCAGATGTGAGAAAAAGTCTGGGATTCACAGATTTTCATTTCAGCTTAGAAGTTCCTTAGCAGTAAAGCTGTCAGTCTGCCCGGTGCGAAATCCTGTACGTCATGAAATCACTCACTGCCACCTGGTGTTATTTTTTTTC
>NW_016107802.1:1392113-1450061 GCF_001604975.1 Cebus imitator
TCCCTCCCTCCCTCCCTCTTTCCTCTCTCTTTCCTCCCTCCCTTCCTCTTTCCTTCCTTCCTTCCTTCCTTCTTCAAAGACTATAATTTAAACGTTAATTGCATTACAGAAACATCAGCACCGTTGGTAGGCCAAATATCTGGGCACTATGGCCTTCCTAGCTCCTCATGGAGGTATAAGTAACGTTCAGGGGTCAGTGCCTCTGGCCCAGTGAGGGTGGTCCAGGTGAGAAGGGCCCTGCAGTGCTCTACCAATGAGGCAGCCCCACCGTGTGTGTACGTACAGGCTTTTAAATCAGTTTTTAAACGGTGCGATCAGACCCATGGCAGGTCTAGCCCTGGAATAATTAAGAATGCTGAAAGCTAGAGGGAAATGAAAATAATGGGAGACTAGGGGACAATATTTCAATCAAATATGTGTAAGTAAAATCAGCTTCTTCCTTGGACTTTTTTTTTCTTCATTCTTTTTACTTTTAAAGATTTTTTTTTCCCAATAGGGAAGTTCAATTCTAGCAGACCTCTGAGAGCCACCCCTCAGGGCCCTGCGGGCTGGGCAGGGTCCTGGTCTCCAGCCTCGGGGTGTGCAGCTAGCCTGACCATCACCACCAGCGCAGGACCCGGTGGGGGATCGGGTCAGATCCTACCTCCCGGGTCTATAAGCAGAAAATGTGGCTCATAGAAAACCAAAGTGAAGCTGAGCCCCTTCCCGGGAGCTTCCCCTGCCCAGTGGTTGCCCTCTGGGGACTGGGACGCACGCTGTGGGTCCAAGCAGGAGACACAAGGAAGGTCCCCGGGGACGGGGGTGCTCCCTAGTGGTAGAAGTGGGAACTACACCCAGAATTCTACCTAGTTAACTGGAAGCCCCAGGCAAGCAAATACGCGTTTTTTGTTTGTTTGCTTGTTTATTTTGTTTTTTTGTTTTCCTCACAAAGGGTTATTGGGTTTATTAGGGTGAGGATGCAATGAATTTTTAAATATCTGACCAGCTTTCAGTGGTAGTGTGTGGGTTTGGGGAAGAGGGAAAGGAAAGCAACCCTCTTGAGGCTGGGCTGCTAAAGAATAAGGGAAAATTACTTTTCCTGAATAGTTCACACTAGCTTAAAAAAGGATAAATTTATTTTCCAATAACTTGATTTAATATAGAACTGAACTGAAGCAGTATATGGGCATTTCTGCTATAAGATCATAAAATACTTCGCCTGTTGCAAAATCATGTGCTAAAACATAACAAGCCTGTGGGAAAAAGAATGTTGCAGATTTTTAGCCACAGTACTGAAAAACCATTAGCAATCCTAGAAAGAAGAATCACAGTTAAAGCAACAGTTTTAATCCCTGAAAACCAAAACAAAGTTGTAGGTCGCTGTGTTAGTCCATTGTCACACTGCTATGAAGGAATACTAGAGACTGGGTACTTTATAAAGGAAAGAGGTTTAATTCCATAGTTCTGCAGTGCTGGGGAGGCCTCAGGAAACTTACAGTCATGACAGAAGGAGAAACGAACACATCCTTCTTCACATGGCAGCAGCAAGGAGAAGTGCAGAGTGAAGGGAGAAAAAGCCCCTTATAAAACTATCAGATCTCATGAGAAAACCATCAGCACTATCACGAGAACAGCACGGGGGTAACCATCCCCATGGTTCCGTTACCTCCCCCAGGTCTCCCATGACACGCGGGGATTATGGGAACTACAATTCAAGATGAGATTTGAGTGGGGACACAGCCAAACCATATCGGTAGCTTAACAGAAGTGGGATAGCCACATACTAAGCAGGTCCAAGAAAGAACAGGCGGTAAAACTGACTTGAGTATCAGAAAGTGCCTTGAAGGAATGTTGAAGGTACCAAGGCTTTTTAAACTCTAATATGCATATGAATAACCTAGGGGTGCTGTTCAAATGCAGATTTTGATTCAGTCAGCCTGGGATTCTGCATTTCCAACAAGCTCCCCTCAGATGCTCCAACTGTGAGCTTTTGGAGCATACTTGAGTCATCTGAGTATGCGGTGCTGTGTTGAATCCTCTATGCCTGGCTGTGTTCAGCTGGGCTGGTGGACTTCCCATGAAGCTATTGCTATTTGGAGGCACAAACCCTAACCTGCTGATAAAAACCGTGAATCAGCATGGCTTTTCTCCCATTCAGATATTCCTCAAATCATCCGTCATGGATGAGTTAATTTAAATTGCAGAAACACGCATCGTAGCAAAACAGACTCTATTTGGGCCTAGGAACTTCTTAAATTTCCTCAGAGATAGATGTCTACTCTGCTAGTCCTTAGAATTAAGAAACGTTAGGGCTGAAAAGAGACATGAAAGGCAGCCTGTTGAACACTTTCATTTTATAGCTGATAAAAATGAATGAGGTCCCTGGGTCACCCAGCTGGGCGAAGGCCCACGTGGGACTGACCCATTTCCCCTGCTGTCTTTCCACTCCATCTGTTGAGCATGGCATTTCTTAGGAAGGAGATAGGTTTATTTTAGAGGTAATTTTTATGTATTCTCCAGTTTTATAATTATTCCCACTGATTCCACTTCTTTTAGAGTTGGTTGTTAAACATTTACCAACCACGAAACTGTTCATAATCTAGTGTGAAAGAAAAACATGTGAAAATCAGGCAATGACACAGTGGCTATTCTTCCTGTGTCCTCAAACAAAGCTTCTGTGTCGGTCAGGGACATGTGTCTCTTTAGAAAATTCCCCTCTCATATGTTGAAATGTACCAGAGTTGTCTTGACTGCTCAGGCTTGCAGGTGTAAAAGGATTTCTTGGGAAAAATCACAGGAACAACGGAAGATATGGAATGGTGATTTGGAGAGGAGAAATCTCCTCTTGCTTGTCGGTTCTTAGTGGTAAGCTTTCTGTACTGAATTTCCCTAGGCACATTGTACTTTTGTGATTTGCAGCTTCAATACTTTCTCCATTTTGGAGACATTCCCTTCTACCTTTTAATACATCTTTTTGTCAATCTGTTGGATTTTCTGCTCTAGGTACAATAATATTCTCATGTGTTTTCTATTTATTACTTTGTCTCTCTTTTTTTTTCTATTTAATCTATACTGGAGTGTTTCTTTTATGTCATTAATTTGATTTTCAGAGATGTCTATTCTGTTCCCAGCTTTTTCTAATTAATTACTTCCAAAGGGATGTGGTTGTGGTTGACAGTTTAATTTCTCTAATTTCCAATCTCCCTCTTGTTTCATCATCTTATCTTCAGGATGCTGTTTTACTGAGTCAATACTGTTTTAAAGTTATTTGGTAGCAGAAACCAACTGTGAAGAATCAATTTATAACTTCTCCTAGGTTAGGACCCTAATTTTCCCTTGCTGTGGGTTGTATGTGTGTGTTTTTAACTGTGTGATGTCAACATTATATAACGTAACTTTTCTTTCTGTCTTATATATGATTAGACATGCTAACCATATATAAGTTAAGATTATTTCCAGACATGCTATTTGCTCACAAATGTAATTGATAAATAACTATTTGACTCTCTTCCCACTTTACCTGACATCAGCTTCTTTTTATTTCTTTTCCACGAGTACACATAAAGGAAATGTTGTGTTCTACTGACTTTTATATAGTCAAGGAGGATGGGTTTGGGAGAGGAATGGATTCAGGTGAGTAAGTACAGATAATTGGTAAGGATACTCAGGCTCTACACTCCTTCGGAGACTTTTTAATGGTAGCCAGCCTCCATGATGACTCAAATGGCCCTCAACTCACAGTATTCACACTCTAGCATTAGCCTGTTCCTAGTCCGAGGGTTCTGTGTGACCAGCAGCATGTGGAAGACTCAGAAAGATCTCCTGCACGTGGATTATACAAGCTACTGCAGGTGGGTTGATTGGAATCCATTCCTGTGAAGAGAGGCTGTCCTGAGTTTGAATCGTTTCTTCAAATCAGTATGTTTCCCTGGGCCTTCACTCCTGTTAGGAAGAGTTCGTCTCTATTACTCACTCTGAGGACTAGGGAAGAAGAAGGTGCACAAGACCCAGGAATGTGGATTTCTTTCTCCATTTTGTCCATTTCCCTCAATAGACGTTGCCATTATTCTTTGGTTAATGTATTAGTCCACCAGGGCTGTGATATGGTTTGAATGTTTGTCCCCTCCAAATCTCATGCTGAAATGTAATCCCCAGTGTTGGAGGTGGGGCCTGGTGAGAGGTGTTTGGGTCATGGGGGTGGAGTCCTCATGAATGGCTTGGGCCGTCCACATTGTAATGGGTGAGTTCTTGCTCTGTTAGTTCATGTGCGATCTGGTTGTTGCAAAGAGCCTGGCATCTTCCCCCACCCCTTGCTCCTGATCTTGCCATGTGATTCGTCAGCTCTCCCTCTGCCTTCTGTCATGACTGGAAGCTTTCGGGGCCTCAGCAGGAAGAGATGCTGGTGCTGTGGTTCCTGGACATCCTGAATAACTGCGAGTCCATGAAAACTCTTTTCTTTATAAATTACCCTGTCTCGGGTATTTCTTTATAGCTGTGCAAACATGGACAAATGCACACCTGCCATAACAGAGTACCACATGCTGGATGGCTTACACAACAGACGTTTATTTTCTCTCTGTTCTAGAGTCTAGAAGTTCAACATTGAGATGTTGGCAGGGTTAGTTTCTCCTGAAGCCTCTGTTCTTGGCTTGCAGATGGCCACCTTCTCACGGCACCCTCATGGGGTCTTTTCTCTGTGTGCATTTCTGGCATCACCCTGTGCATCCTGATCTGCTTTCCTTGTAAAGACACAAGTCATATTGGATCAGGCCACATCCCAGCTGGCCTCGTTTGGACTTAATCACCTCTTTAAAGGTGCTGTCTCCCAATACTGAAGTACTGGGGGTTAGGACTTCAACATATGAATTTTGGGGGGACACAGCTCAGCCTTCATCAGTTAAAATAGTAGATGACACAAACTCACATTGATATGATGCTTTTCAGATTTGGGAGTCATAGTAAAATACCCCAATAACACAATAAAATTAGTGATTGGATCTGTTCTTTGCCAAGCCCCCATTCTTAAACAGGGAGAATAATTCCGAAAGTTCTTATCTTCTGGCCTGGGAGGGGAATGTGGAGGGAGGGATGAAACAGACAAGCCCATCTTGGAAAGAGGGCAGGAGGAGGATGCGTCCCCCCAGCCTCAATAGTCTCCTGGCCAATCTTCTCAGGTGCAGATGAACAGGAGATCCCTGGAGCTGCTAAGTGACAGAGTCCAGAATCATCTCCATCAATGTTTAAGCAGGAGGAGGTAACTCTCACCATGTGGCGCCAAACCACAGCTGGGATTTGGATTGGACAGGTCAAAATCCTTAGTGGAACGCTCTGAAGGTGACCTTGCATTTTATATGAGTAAACTTGGGGGCTTCTATGTACCACAGTAGGTTTTACTGGGAAGGCTTTACAGTATTTGTAAGTTTTGAGGGGGATTTTGTAGACTTCTGGACAGAGAAGGGAAGGGATTAGGAGATGATCTTTGTGGTGCCTCTCTGCCAAACTCCAGGGATAACTTCAGGACAAAACTTGAGGGATAAAGATAACTCTGTGTTTTTGTAGGTTGCACACAAAGAGAAATTTGTGGGCAGAACTTAAGTGCAGGATATATTAATTAATTTACTGTTATGCATCATTTGAAGGATCTTTCCTGTGTGTAATTTCCTCAGGAATCCTCAGGAGTCTAGTATAAATATTGTCCACACTTTACATATGTGGAAATGAGGCTCAGAAACATGGGTTGCTCACCCTCAGTTATGTAAATTAGTGAATGACTTCAACCAGGTTTTAGGACTCCAATTCTGTGCCCTTTGCACAACACGATACCACCTCCTCACCTTACATTCTCACTGGTGACTTGTCCACCTTGTCCGTCTTTTAACCCTCCTGCTGAATCCATTTACTCAAACATGAAAACTCTGCTTCCAGATCTCTTTCGTCCTTTTACTAATTGCTGTACTGTCACGTGTCTTCAGCCCTTTCAGAAAGCAGAATGTTTATTCCTTCTGCCAGTCCTCTTCTTCTCTCCATTCTTTTCCTTTCATGGTGGTCCTTCTGCAGAATCTGAGATGCCTGCTCTGGACTTGACTGGCATTTAATTGTAGAACATTAGATCTCTGAGAAAGAAACACAGAGGTCAACTGATCAAGCCCTTCATGTTGGAAACGAGGCATCTGGTTCCCATGGAAATAAAGATATGAAGTCTGGGTTTTTACAAAGTCAGAGAAAAACCCCAGGACAAGATCGCAGCGCTTCTGAATCCATTCTGTTTTCTTCATCAACTTCTGCTTATCAGTTCAAAACACGTGATGTTCTTTTTATAGTCAGTGACTTCCCCTCATCAAACCAAAATACTTCATTTCCTGTTGAAATCCAGGGACCTTCTGCTCAGTAGAATGGGTGTTGCATCTGATGATGAACACTGACTACTTTATAGTCTTGTGCCTGTGTGAGAAAATTTCCCTAGGTATCAAAATATTAAGCCAATGACCCAGTCCAAGTACCGTTTGAGAATTAAAAAAAAAAAACCAAACACCAAAATAATCAAATTAATTAACATATTTATTCTATTTAAATATACAGTCATCCTCCACATCTGTGGATCTCACATTTGTGGATTCAACCAATTATGGATCAAAAATGTTTGGAAAATATTACTCAGCCTCACAATCTTCCTCTGAAAATTCACCCGGCTATAGTTTCTATCCATTTCCAAAATTTTCACTTAGGGAAAATATCTGTTAATCCAGAAGAGTGCTTCTTCCCTGTGTCCTCAATTCATTTGTGTAGTTCACTATTCATCCACCCAGTCCGTGAGTTACTAGCTACTCTTGCATTGGTTGTAGTGGCTTGTGAATCAGTATTTCATTGCTTTTTATGGTTGAATCCTATTCCACAGTATGAATATACAACATTTTGTTTATGTATTCATTAGTTGATGAACTTTTGCATTTTTTCCCACTATTCAGCTATTACCAACAATTCTGCTATGAAGATTGTATACAAGTTTTTATACAGACATTGTATGTGAGTTTTTATGTTGTGGATTCTTTGGGATTTTTTTTATATGCAAGATTATGTCATCTTCAAATACAGGGAGTGTTACTGCTTTCTTTTCAGTTCTCTTAGGGATATACCTATCAGTGGCTTGTGGGTCCCAACCTATGTTTAAGTTTTCAAGAAACTGCTGGGCTATTTTCCAAAGTGGAAAACAGCCTTTCTCTTATAGCTATCCTAGTGAGTATGCAGTGTTTTGTTGTGATTTTAATTTGCTTTTTCCTAATAACTAATTGTGAGACCATCTTTTTATGTGTTTATCGTCCATTTGTATGTTTTCTTTGGAGAAATGTCCAATAAAATCCTTTGCCCATTTTTAAAATGGGTTATTTGTCTATTGTTGAGTTGTAAAGGTTCTTTTTATCAATACCAGACCCTTATCAATCTATAATTGGAAGTATTTACTCCCATTCTTTGGGTTGCCTTTATATTTAATCTTAACACTGTTCTTTGAAGCACAAATGTTTTTAATTTTGATAAAGTTTAATTTATTTTTTGTTGTTGCTTTGCGTTTGGTATCATATCTAGGAAATGATCTCCTAATCCAAGGTCATATGGATTGCCATCTGTGTTTTTCTCTGAAACCTTTACAACTTTAGCTATCACATTTGATAAATTTTAAGTTAATTTTGTGTTTATGTGTAGGTATCAAACTTCATTGTTTTGCATGTGGATATCTAGTCGTTTCAACCTTATTTGTTAAAAAGACAATTCTTTCATCATTGAATTGGCACTCTTGCAGACAGCTGATAATAAATGGCTTATTTCTATACTCCATTTTGTTTTATTCTATTTGCTCTGTATGTCTGTACTTATGCTAGTACCATACTCTCTTGGTTATTGTAGCTACGTCGTGAGTTTTGACGTAGGGAACTCTGTCTCCCAACTGTTATTCTTTCTCGAGATTGTTTTGGTTACTCTGGGTCTATAGCATTTTCATACACATTTCATGATCAGCTGATCTTTTTCTGCCAAAAAATGGCAGCTGAGATTTTGGTGGAGACTACATTGAATCTATAGATCAATTTGGGAGGTATTGCCATTTTACAATATTAAGTATTCCAAAATGCAGAATGTCTTTGTATTTGTCTAGGCTTTATTATTGTCGTTATTAATTTTGGAGAGAGAGATAGGCTCTTGCTATGTTGCCCAGGCTGGATGGACTTGAATTGGTGGGCTCAAGCAATCCTTCCACTTTAGCCTCCCATGTAGCCAGGATTACAAGTGTGTGGCACCATGTTTGGCTGTCTAGGTAGTCTTTAGTTTATTTAACAATGTTTTGTAGCTTTCAGTGTATAGGTATTAAATTATTTTTGTTAAATTTGTCTGTCAGCATTTTATTATTTGTGATGGTATTGTAAAATAAATTATTTTCTTAATTTATATTTTGTATTATTGATTGTTAGGGTATAAATACAATTTATTGTGATGTATTCTGAATTGATATTGTATTCTGAAATCTTGCTGAAATTGTTTATTGATCTAATAGTTTTATTTCTTGGATTCTTTGGGATTTTTTGTATACAAGATTATGTCATTGTCAAATAGAGGCAGTGTTTCTGCTTCCATTTCAATATGGATGCCCTTTGTTGGTTTGTTTGTGTGTTTCTTTCTTTTTTTCCTAGTTGCTTTGGCTAGAAATCTAGTATAGTGATGACTAGAAATAGGTAGAGAAGACATTCTTGTCTTGTTCCTAATCTTAATGGGAAAGCTCCCAGTCTTTCACCAAAATAAGTATGATGTTAACAGTGGATTTTACAGATGTTCTTTAGGAGGTTGAAGGAGTTCCCTACTATTCCTAGTTTGTTGGGTGTTTTTAATCAAGAAAGGGTGTTGGAGTTTGTCAAATGCTTTTTGTGTAGCTATATTTTAATTTTTGAAAAAAGGCTAATCAAGTGCTGCAGTGAGAAAGGGGGGAAGACTAGAACAAGGAATTTTATCTGTAACTGATTGTGAACACTCAATTGAGATAACTCACTACCTTTGGACTAGCCTTATGCATTAAGTGATGCTCATGTGTTTTTTGTATTTTATTCTATTAACACAGTCTATTGCATTGATGTATTTTCATATGTTGAACAAACTGCATTTCTAGGAAAAATACATTTAGTCATGTTTTAAATCTTTTTAATATGCTAATGGATTCAGCTAGTAGTTGTTGAGGATATTTTTGTCATATTTATAAGAGATTATTGATCTGTAGTTTTCTTTTTTGTGATATTTTTGTCTGGTTTTCTCTCAGGATAACACGAGTTATTCCCTTTTCCATTTTTTCACAAGAGCTTTTGAAGCATTGGCACTACTTCTTCCTTAGACAATTATAGGATTCACCAGTGACTTTATCTGGGCCTAGGCTTGCTTTTTGTGGGAATCTTTCAATTATTAATTCAATTTCTATACTTATTGTAATTCTAGTCAGGTTTTTTTGTTTTTTTAAGTCAGTTTCATTAGTTTGTGTCTTTCTAGGATTTTGTCAATTTCATCTAGGTTATGTGATTGGTAAAATTGTGCATAGTATGTTTCTTGTTATAATCTTTTTCTTTCTCTAAGATTAGTAGTACTGTCCCATCTTTAATTCCTGATTTTAATACTGTGAATCTTCGCTCTTTTTTCTTGGTTAGTCTAGCTAAAGGCCAAAGGTTTATCAACTTTGTTGACATTTTCCAACATTTAGTTGACTTTCTCTATTATTTTTCCATTCGCTATATTATATGTTTCTGTCCTAATCATTATTTTTCCTTTATTAAATTTGCCTTTGGTTTAGTTTGCTCTTCTTTTTCTACTTCATTAAGGTGTTAAGTTAGGTTATTTTTTTGAACTCTTTCTTCTTTTTTAATGTAGGTATTTGCCGCCACAATTTTCCCTCTGAACACTGGTTTCATTGCATCCTGTAAGTTTTGATATATTGTGTTTTCATTTTTATTCATTTCAAAGTATTTTCTAACTTCTCTTTTGATGTTGTCTTTTACATATTGGTTATTTAAAAGTATGCTTTTAAATTTACACGTATTTGTGAGTTTCCAAAATTTCTTCTGTTATTGATTTCCAACTTTATTCCACTGTGGTCAGACAACATACTTCATATAATTTCCATTCTTTTCTATTTATTGAGAATTTTTGGTCTAATATATGGTTTATCTTTAATAAGGTCCAATGCGTACTGCAGAAGAATGTTTATGCTACTATTTTGGGATAAGTCTAGTTGGTTCATATTGTTTTTCAAGTCTTCTGTTTATTTTCTTACTGACCTGTGTCTAGTTTTTCTATTTATTATTGAAAGTGGAGTATTGACGTTTCCAACTAGTTTTGTTTAATCTTCTACTTCTTTCTTCAATTCTGTCAGTTTTGTTTCATGTATTTAATTCTACTGGTTTTGTCTCATGTATTTTGAGACTCTGTTGTTGGATTATTATATGCTTGTAATCATTAGATCATTTCTTAATGATTATTTTTCTGATGTTAGTATAGCCATGTCAGCTCTCTTTTGGTGACTGTGTGCTAGATCTTTTTAAAATCTTTTTAACTTCAATCTATTTTTGTCTTTGATTATAAACTGTGTCAACCCCTTCAAGAGGAAGTTTCCAGGAAACTTCTAGGCAAATGTGCAATATTTTAATTTTTTTTTTGAGACGCATCACCGAGCCTGGCTAGTGTTTCATATTTTGACTTGGGTGTTGGTTACACTCCATGCTTACATTTGCTAAACCATATCAAACTGGACACTCAACAGCTATGCATTTCATTGTATATAAATTTTTTGTGTCATAAAATCTTCCCTGCATCTCTGTGAAATGTTTGATATATGCAAAAACTGAGACTCAGTATAGTGAAATGACATTTTAGGGTCATATAATAACTTTGTGTTGGATCCAGAATAAAAGTGGGGTCTTTGGACTCCTGTTTAATGACTCAGTCTCCCCAATTATATTGCCAAATTTGTTTTCCATGAAATTAGAGATAGTTCTGTACAAGTATCTACTAAATAAACTCTCTCTCATTATAACTGAAGTGATTACATTGCTGACTGAGGAATAAGAATATTGGCAATTTGGAAAGGAATTCAATACACTTATGAATGCATGTTATGCCAAAGATTAATGTTGATCATCCCAAGGAACAATTAGCAAATCAATTTATTAGCTCTTTATTTACATATCATATATCAATTTTTAATATTTATTTGTTTAAGCATAGTTTCTTATTTATTACTACCTTTCTTTAGTGATTATATGCCTACTTCTCCATGTTTACCTTTTAATCTTACCTACTGCTATAGAGCATCATTCAAAACAATTATTACTTTGCTCTTGTTATCAGGCTAATAGATTATTCTTAAGGTAACAAGTGGTTATGATTTAGAATAAAAATATACATAGGAACACAGTGCCCATTATGTGGGCAGAGTAAGGAAAATTTTGAAGAAATTAGCATGTAACAATATAGCTAATATTTTCCTTTTAAAAAATGCTTGCACCATATGTCTTAATCATTATTTTTACAGATGTGTAAATATTATGAATCCATGTGTTATTTAGTACTTTTAAGTATGCTTTTTTTAATTACAATTTTTTTCAGAGGAAAGATCAAGTTAAATTCAATTCAAATATTTCAGACAATTCAAAATATATTTGGATGATAACTGTATATCAGCTAGATACCTAATAAACTTAATACAAACTCAGGCAAAACATTATAACCTTGATATACATACTTTGGTAAAAATGAAAGAAAGCATTTTGGTGTAATTTAAAGGAACATTTAACTATGAAGTTATTTTATTCCTGCTTAATTAAGAAAATAGAGAAAAATCATTAGTGATGTTTTGAGATTTTGACTTTAAAGATAAAAGACAGACTAAGAAAGTCAGCGGTAACAATTCCTGACATTTGTGTTTATGTACACACACTCCACACAATTATCTGTTCATTAAAAAACAAAACAAAACAAAGCATGCAATTCTTATTCATGTCCAGAGTTGGTTTGTGCAAACGCAGGACCTGTTCCAAGCTAGGCTGATGAGTCTCTTCCTTGGGATATTAGGTCTGAAGCTGGGAGTCTGTTTGGTATCTGTTTAGTGCCTGAAGCAGTTAAATGGTTTCCTGCCATGTGGTTCTGCAGAACAAGAGAAAAAACCAAGTCAGATGTGCAGATATGAGCAGAGCGGAGAGACAGGAGACAGAGCAAAGGACACACCTTATTTAGGTTCCTGGTTTTAGTTTTTTATAAGGTTCAATTGCATTGTCATTCTCAGGTTCTCAATGACATATTCACATTTTCATAATAAATTATTTTTCTTTAAGCCGGTATAGATGGCTTAAAGGATAGAATGATTTTTTGAAATAAAAATTTAAAAAATATATTTGGATATATTTTAGTATATCTAGAATACATGCTCCCATGGGAAGACTTAAAGACCTGTCTAGAAACAAATGAAATGTCTGCTCATTCTTTAGGTGATGAATTTGCAACACAAATATAAAGTTACCCTACATTTGATAAACCCAATAAGCAGCACATTCATTGGAGGCACTTGTGAGAGCTTGGTTTTGAAAGAAATAAGATGGAAAACAGACAAAGGCAGTTAAGACACTTCTCAAATGGTTGAGGGATTTCCTTCCATGTGGCATTTTCAAAGAAAGCCAGTGAAGTAGATGCCTGACATTTGGGAGGAAAAATTTACGATTTACAAGAGATGTATCTAGAAATCATTGAGATACTCCATTTCTAACCCGCCATGACAGAATACTTTTCTTAGCTTCTTCACCGGTGCAGTGGGGTTAACAATACCTACTCACTGAATTTACTGCATAGCCACAGTGAGATTGTGTTACAATTGGGATGCAATGAAGCCTAGTTGCATAGGGTCCCTGAAGACCCCAGGGACTGACTGCTGTCTCCAAATCAAGCCTCCACAAAAGGACACGTAAAACACCCTTCATGTATGACTCACAAATAGCTGAGGCATGAATGTTAGCTCCATCATGTCAAATCTGTCTTGTGGTTGTAGAATTCAAAAAGCCTCTAAATGTTTGGCAATGATATATTTGATTCTGCATAATTCTTCTATCTAAGCAGACAACTTCCCATATGCAAGGCCTTACGTACAGAAGCCAGATGAACCCAGCACATTTTTTTTCTCCCCGAGGGCCAGACATTGGTATACTGGACAGAGACAC
Source organism: Cebus imitator (assembly GCF_001604975.1). Taxonomy (NCBI): domain Eukaryota; kingdom Metazoa; phylum Chordata; class Mammalia; order Primates; family Cebidae; genus Cebus; species Cebus imitator. The sequence goes on from NW_016107802.1 coordinate 1,405,322, forward strand.
TATTCATTAGGGACAGCACACCATCACTCAGGGAACGGCAGTGCAGTTTACCAAATGAGACTATTGTGGCCATATGGATGGCTGGGAGACTCTGTCTTATTATGGGCCTTTGCTATCTTTATTTATCAACATGTAACTGGACATCCCCTCCTCCACTGCATTTCAGGAGTCTGAGACGGAGAAGTCATCTGGTGTTCACCCATATCACAGCTCTAAGTCACTTGTGTGTATTCAAAGTGCATTTCAAATGATCCCATAAATGTATTTAGATATGCGCATTGCCTTGAAAATTATGTAGTGCTATTTTGGGTAAACTTTGTGTAATAACCTGATGCTTATTTGCTATAAAAAATTCATCAGTTTTTTTTTCTTCTACGATATTGAAGACTAAGGGTGTCACAAGAGTTTTATTTATTTTGCGGTAACTATAGGATAGTCGTATTATTTTGATGCCTTAATCTAGCCACAGCTGTGCAATATCCAATTTCCAGGAGGGAACGAGTAGACTCAATGTCAGAGGATCGTAGCTCCCCCTCCTGGCCCTGTGAGATTTTAAATCCTGCTTTTCTCAATTCTTTGCTTACCCACTTTAGTCTTAACCCCTTGTAGTCATAAAGGGAAAGCCATCTGAGGATTCTCAATCTTCATTCTTTGGGCCGTCGATTATGAGCTTGTCAGAGCCAAGACCCTTTCTGTGAAATGAAGTTGTCCAGATCAACACCTTAGAACTTTCTGTGATGATAGACATGTTTTATATCGCATTACCCACTATGGTAGCCATGGGCGCCTTTGGCTAATGTAACTGAGCAATGGAATTTTTAGTTTTACTTAATTTTAATGAGTTGAAAATTAATAAGCCCAGGTGTTTCGTGAATACCGTATTACATAGTGCAGTATAGACACTATACTGGGTTCTCTCTATAAATGTCTCGTTCTGCTGGGGTGTTGCCACTTCAATCAAACTTACCAAGTTTCCCCAATCTAGAGAGGGAAAGGACAGTCGCACCACACTGTGCCCAAAGTACCCTTTATTCTTCCTTCTGGAACACTTCCCAACACTTGCTTCTTCAGGGAGCAAGGCATGGCTATGAGGCACGTGCAGTTTATAGTTATTGTCTGTGCTGTGGTACAGCGTTGCCCCAGCATCCTTCAAGTAATAAAGCCAGGTCTGAATGTTTCAGATGTAGTAATCTGCAGAAAGGTGCTGGCATTGGCTAGGGTGACACATTTCGTCACAAAAGAGCTGGAGAAAAGGAAAAGTCGGACATGTAAAGGTGGGCATCTTGACTTTACTACAGTCCTACCTATTTTTGTAGAAGAAATGAGAGCTATTTCAGGGTAATCCTAGCGGTAGTGCCAAGGGGGTTTCTTCCTGAAGCCACCCTGGAGAAACACACCATCTAAGAAAAAACAGTGTCCCAGTTTACCCACAGGCCTCTTCAAATAAAAAATTCTAGATCTTCCCCAAGTAAACTTGGTCCTCATAAGAAATGAATTTGTATGCCGCTAAAATTGAGGAGTCTTCATTTATTTTAGAAAAATAATTCACCAAAGGTTTCCTTTACATAGAAAGTCCTTCTAAGGCATTTAATAATGCAATAAATAGCATGACTTTTTGGAGACATCATGTGAAAAGCAAAGATTGCCCTGTATTTTATAAACCAGCAACTAATGCTCTGAAATAGCCCCAAAGCCCAACATGGCTCAGTGTCCCTTCAGGTTTCTTCAGGGAGCTGCCTATAACTTGGTAACAGTGTTACTTAAGATTGAAAATTATTTTGAGGCAGTTTTTATGGAAGACATGAGACAAAGAAGGTTTACTGTGTTGTGTTGTATTGATTTAATCTCATTCTACCACACACTGAAATTGTTGCTTTTAAGGAAATAGACACATTTTACTGAGGGTTTCAAGCGAGCTGAGATGTATTTTGCTAACAGATCAAATTTTCAACTTCAGCCCTTTCCTTCATTCAGATAGAGAAGAAACGGAATCATTTACAAGACAAATAAAAGGGGGCCATAAAGGAGGTGGAAGTCAATGTACACGTCTTGCAATTGTCATTACCAGTCTCTGACACAAGAGGGAAGCAGAAATTAACTCAAGAAGACGTCTCCCTATTTGTAATTCAAGTCATCCGCAAATAGTCCATCATATGGTAAAATGGACAAGCATTTAAAGAAAATAGTTTAATGCTCTCATTATGGAACAGTTTATTGTTATTTTAATATTGGAAAGAACTCCCAATACCTGTTTTGCTGCCAAAGGGAGTTTATGGAAAACAAGGCATATAGGATTTAAGAGATCAGAATTGTAAGTAAAACAAATTTGGAGTCAAGTTGGGGTCAAGTTCATACTGACTGGGTAACCTTGGACAAACCACTTAGCCTCTCTGAGTCTCTGAAACAGGATGATAATATCTGCCTATATCCCATAATTATTGCAAGAATTACATGAGTTAACGTGTGTAGAGGGCACATATTTCCAACACAGGTGAAGTGCCCCATAAATGGTAGCTGCTATGATTCCTTTTTGAAAATCCTTGAGATAAATTATTTGTCACTCTTGTTTTTGTGAGATTTTTTTCCAGCTCTATTGAGATACACTTGACAAATACAAATGGTATAGATTGAGGGTTTACAATGGGATGTTTTGATATGTGTGTACGTTGTAAAATGATTACCACAATCAAGCTAATTAACATATACATGAGCTCACATAGTTACAATATTCTTCTGTGTGTGGTGAGAACACAAGAAAATCTCTAAGCCAAGTTCTACGATACAATACAGTATTATTAGCCCTAGTTACTATACTGTGCATTAGATCTCTAGGATTTATTAATCCTGCATAACTGAAACCTTATATCTTTAACCAGCCATCCCCCTATGTCCCTCTACCCCAGCTCCTATCAAACACTTTTCAACTGTCTGCTTTAATGAATGACTTTTTTAGATTCTACATATAGGTGAGATCTTGCAGTGTTTGTCATTTTGTGTCTGGCTTATTTCACTTAGCATAATGTCCTCCAGGTTCATCCATATTATTGCAAATGGAAGAATTTTCTTCTTTTTTAAGGCTGAATAATATTTCTGTGTGTGTGTGTGTGTGTGTGTGTGTGTGTGTGTGTGTGTGTGTGACATTTTCTTTATTCATTCACATTCATTTGTCTATGGACACAAGTTTACATATCTTGGCTACTGTGAATAATTCTGCAGTTAATGTGGTAATGCACGTCAATCTCCTTGACATACTAATTCCATTTCCTTTGAATATATATCCAGGAGTGAGATTGCTAAAGGTTATGGTAGTAGAGGTTTTAATTGTTTGGGGAACTGCCATATTGTTTTCCATAATGACTGTACTAATTTCCATTCCAACTGTACAAGAGTTCCCTTTTCTCCACATCTTCACCAACATTAGTTATTTTTGTCTTTTGATAGTAGCCATTAACTCAATACTTTATTGTGGTTTTTGGTTTTCTGTTCCCTGATTATCAGTGATGTTGAGCATCTTTTCATATACCTGTTGGCCATTTTTATGTATTCTTTTTAGAAATATCTATTCAGGCCCTTTGTCCATTTTTTAAATTGGGTTACTTGTTTTCTTGCTATTGAGTTGTTTGAGTTCCTTATATATTTTTGATATTAACACCTTATCAGATGAGTGGATTGCAAATATTTTCTACCATTCTGTAGGTTGTCTCTTCACTCTGTTAATTGTTTCCTTTGCTTTGCAAAAGTTTTTAGTTTGATGCAATTTCATTTTGATGCCTTTCTATTTTTGCTTTTGTTGCCTGTTCTTTTGAGTTATATTACCCACTCCCCAAAAAAATTCATTGCCAAGGCCAATGTCAAAAAGCTTTTCCCCTATTTGTTCTAGTATGTTTATAGTTTCAGGCTTATGTTTAAGTTCTTAATTAATTTTGAATTGATTTTTGTAATACGAGGTGAGATAAGAACGCAATTTCATTCTTCTGCATGTGGATATTCAGTTTTTTCTCAAGACAATTTACTGAAGAGACTATCCTTTTTCCCTCTTGTGTGTTTATTCTATATTTGATTTGAGTTCTATCTTTATTATTTTCTTTCTTCTGCTAACTCTGGGGTTAGTTTTTTTTTTTCCCCTAGTTTCTTGAGGTATTAAGTTAGATAGTTTATTTGAGATATTTCTTCTTTTATAATGTAGGTATTTATTTCTATAAACTTCCCTCTTAGTATGGCAATCATATACAAAAGTCTAAATGTTTATTTCCCCTACCCCCACATATGATGCTATTGCTGTCACAATTTATGCCTTTTTTATGTTATATATGTATTAACAAATAATTATATCTTGGTTACTTTTAATATTTTTGACTTTTAATTTTTACACTAGAGTCAAAAGTGATTTATATACTACCATTATAGTATTAGATATTCTGAATTTGACTATATACTTACCTTTTTCAGTGAATTTTATACTTTCATATGTTTTCTTCCTTTTCCCCCTCCCCGTTCCCCTCCCCCTTCTTCTTCCTCCCCTTCCCCTCCTCCTCCTCCTCCTCCTCCTCCTCCTCCTCCTCCTCCTTCTCTTTCTTCTTCTTCTGATGGAATCTCGATCTGTCTCCCAGGCTGGAGTGCAGTGGCATGATCTTGGCTTACTGCAACCTCCGCCTCCAGGTTCAAGTGATTCTCCTACCTCAGCCTTCCCAGTAGCTGGTATTACAGGTGCTCACCAACACACCCATATGATTTTGGTATTTTTAGAAGAGATGGGGTTTGGCCATGTTGGCCAGGCTGGTCTTGAACTCCTGACCTCAGGTGTTCCACCTGCCTTGTCCTCCCAAAGTGCTGGTCTTACAGACATCAGCCACTGCACCCAGCCTCATTTATTTTCTTGTTACTAATTAGTATCTTTTTATTTCAACTTAGAGAACTTTCCTTAGCATTTCTTGTAAGGTGGTTCTAGTGGTGATGAATTTTATCAGCTTTTGTTCGTCTGAGAAAGTCTTTCCTCTTCTTCACTTCACTGTGAAAAACTATCTTGCAGTTGTAATAGTCTTGGTTGGTAGGGTTTTTTGTTTGTTTGTTTGTTTTTTTCTTTTTTCCTTTCAGCACTTTGAATATGTCATCCCATTTTCTCCTGGGCTGCAAAGCTTCTGTTGAGAAATCTACTGATAGCTTCACAAAACTTCCTTTGTATGTAATGAGTCACTTTTCTCTTGCCACTTTAAAAATTGTTTCTTTGCCTTTGCCTTTTGAAAATTTAATTATAACGTGCCTCAGTATAATCTACTTTGGGTTGATCCTCCTTAGGGATCTCTGAGTGCTATGAATCTGTATTCTATACCCTTCCCAAGATTTGGTAAGTTTTCAGCTATTATTTTAAAAAATAAGCTCTCTGCCCACTTCTCTTTCTTTGATCATTCTGAAATTCCCATGATGCATATTTTGGTTCACCTGATGGGGTTCAATAATCCCATTGGCTTTCTTTCTGTTTACTTTTTTTAATCCTCCAACTGATTAATTTCATATGACCTGTCTTTCAGTTCACAAATTCTTTTTCCTGCTTAATTGAGTCTGCTATTGCATTTTCTTGATTGCATTTTCATTCATTCATTGTATTCTTTAACTTCAAAATTTTTGTTGGTCTCTTTTTTATGGTCTCTGTCTCTTTGTTGAATATCTTGTTTTGTTCATGTTTTGTGTTTCTGATTTTGTTGAGTTGTGTATTCCGTGTTCTCTCATAACTCACTGACCTTTCTTAAAATAATTATTTTGAAATTTTTTTCAAGCAATTCACAGCTCTCCATGTCTTGAATGGTTACTGGAGCTTTATTAGTTTCCTTTGGTTGTGTTATGTTTGCCTGATTCTTTGTGATTCATGTATTTTTGTATTGATATTTGTTCATCTGACAGAGCAAATACTCCTTGTCTTTAAGGACTGGTTTGGCAGGTATAGACTTCCAGCTGTCAGAGACTCAAATTGATGCGGTTATCTCTGGGATTGCAGTTGAGTGGTGATGGAGCTGGGTACATGTGCCTGCCACTGGGTCCATAGTCAGATCGTGGTTAGCAGGCCTGTTACCAGGATGCATATTGGTGTGGTTCCTGCCAGATTCCCCAGATGGATGGGAATGCCATTGAGACCACAGTCAAGCAGTACTGAAGTAGGTCGTGGTGCCACTTCTGGTCCACAGTCAAGTCCATGGATGTAGGCCTTTATCAGGAACACGGATGAGTGTGGCTCCCCCTGTGTCTCTGAGGAGGCTCCTACTGGATTTCTGAGCTGAAGGGACTGCTTCTGGGACCATGTTAGAGAAGGGCTGGAGTTGGATCATAGAGCCTCTTTATGATCTGCAATCAGGGCCAAACTCAGGGGGCCTGCCACTGGGAGCTTGGACAGGTGTGTCTCCCACTAGGTCCCTGGGTAGGCAGGACTGCCCATGGAGTGTGGAAAAATGGGTCTGGAATTGAGTCAGAGGGTCGTGTCAGGATCCGCTGCTGGAGCTGAGATCAGTAGGACTGCTACCAGAGACATGGACAGGTGTTGCTGTGTTCCTGGGTGGCCAGAGCTGACTCTGGACCATAGTAGAGCAGGGATGCTGCCAGGTCACATGGTTTCCTCAGTATGTGCATCTGGGTCTGAGGTCCAGAGTCTTGCTCTGTCGCCTGGAGTGCAGTGGTACGATTTTGCCTCACTGCAACTTCTGCCTCCCAGGTTCAAGCTATTCTCATGCCTAGTCCCTGGAGTAGCTGGGATTAGATTACAGCATGAGCCACAATGCCCAGCTAATTTTTGTATTTTTAGTAAAGAAGGGGTTTTGCCATATTGGCAAGGCTGGTCTCGAACTCCTCAAGTAATCCACCCACCTTGGCCTCCCAAGGTCCTGGGATAATGGACGTGAGCCACTGCTCCCAGCCTGTGAGTGTTTTTCTAGGGCTAGATGCCAGGAAGCAATGCTAGACATGATCATGTCATCACTTTGGAGCCTACACCAGCTTTCTACTGAAACTTCCAGGAGATAGATATTTTTCTTTTTAAAATCATCTGCGTCCTCTTAAACATCTCTGTACATGTGTATTCCTGGTTTATGTTTTTTTCTAATTCCAGTTCATTGGAAGAGCAAAGACTGTTGACATTGCCAGAGTCTGGGAAACGGTCCATCCCTCCCTGGCTTTGGTTACCACCAATTATTTTGGTTCTCCTCCCTCAATATTCAGTTTTCCTTACCCTTGGGGCAGTGGTTCTTATACAATATCGAAACACTTCAGATATATAGAGCATTAGCAGTCAAAATTTCCATCAAAGGGAGAAAATAAAACCACTTTTTTTTTCACTCAGTCAAACTCAACATCGTCACCCAGTCTAGAAAATATGCTGTCCCTGCAGTTCTTGCTGATTACATTTTACTGCTGCTGCCTTCTCTCCTAAAGAAGAGAAGAGAACTATTCTGGAAACTATAATTGGATGGTATAATCAGTTATTATTTCCAAGGGAGGTCAAAGGTAGTCATTAGTTTTTGTCAACTAGTGGTTCAATAAAACCTACCTATGACAATGCACTAGGAAGCCATCTTTTTTAGTAGACAAAATTATTTCATACTCAATCTTTGTTCTCTCTCTAAATATCATGTCAATGGAAACAAAAACATATTTCTGAAATAAATGGTGGTTTTATCAAGACTTTATCTTGAGATACATATAATTCTCACCTTGCTTGGTTTAAATAATAAGCCCTATGGAGGCAAAATGGTGTGGTTGACATACAATTATAACTTAGAGGGGGATGGCATGGGGAGAAATGCCAGACATAGGTGAGGGGGAGGAAGGCAGCAAATCACACTGCCACATGTGTACCTATGCAACAATCTTGCATGTTCTTCACATGTACCCCCAAACCTAAAATGCAATTAAAAAAACCTGAGCCTTGCACCATTTAAAGGCTTGTTCCAAAACCATCAGATACCCTGAGAGAATAGATGTACTTCAAACTCCCTTTTTTCTGTGAGTACCATTGACATTCATGATTGTTCTAGCTTAGATGCCAGAAAACAGTCAATAATTACTTTGCGTTTCAGAAAGAAAAATAGCATAGAACTATTAGAGGTATGGTAGGATTGGGGTTTTCTGCCTTTTGAAATGGGCTGAACATGAAACAAAAAAGCAAGAACTATAAACATTTAGCAGGAGATCTAACCAATTTTTGGAAGAGAAATATAATAAAAGTTTTAAAGGGTTATTTGTTTAGAAACAATAGTGAGCCTGAAACCACAGCTCGATCTACCAAAACAGCCACCCGGTGGATCCTCACAGAGAGCCCGTATCTGACCATACCAGCTCAGAATCAACTGGATCAATCCACTGATTTTGAATCTATCTAACAAAGATTACAGAGTAAACAATTCTTCAAACCACAGGATATTATGGTGGGTATTTTGTGTTTTGTTTCTGTCTTTAAAAAGTGATTTATAAAAACAAAACCAAACCCCCATCTCTCCTTTTTTTCTTCTATTCCTTATTTCTGAACAACATCCACTTCCTTTTCTGCTCTTGTCTACCTTTGCAATTTCTGGCACATATGTGCTATGCTGAATGCCAGGTTTAGGTCAACAGATGCTGTCATGAAAAACAGGAACTAGAAAATTAGAAGATCTCAGTGCTTTGCAATGCTTATTAGCGCAAAACTGCAGCAATATGCTTTATATTTTTTAGTAGAAGGCTCTTGGGGCAAGTCTACTCATTGGCTTATGGACTTATTTTTACTGTGAAGTGGATCATTCTGTATAGACCTGTACAATTGATTAAGAGATGAGTTTATAGGACTTAAAAATAATGATCCCTGGTGTATTGTCAAAAAGAAAAAAAAAAACAAAAACAAAACAAACAAACAAAAAACTAAGAATTTAGGGAATGGTAGAAATCAAGATTCATCTGGTATGTAGTTTAAACTCCCTTTCCATGTAGAAATCCTCCCAGCAACATCACATAATCGTTGAGCTTTGGAGTTGGCAACGACCTTAGAGAGGTAACAGTGCAAATCCTAGAATCTACAATCTCACATGAAAATTCTCTGCAGAATGCCCTAGCTGGATGGATGCTTAGCAGCAGCTTAGTAAATTTCTCAGCATGGAAACCTGTGCAAGACACACCATCATATTTTAAGAAATCTCAATATTTAGAAACGAACGAATTTTAGAGAATTGTCCTGAATTGAACTGAATTGTATTTCAATGGAAACAAAAACATATTTCTGAAACAAATGGTGACTTTATCAATATTTTTGTCTTGAAATACGTGTAATTCTCACCTTGCTTGGTTGACATAATAAGCTCTATTGAGGCAAAATGGTGTGTGTAGTTGAGATAGAATCAGAACTGAAATGACAACATACTTGAGCCTTGGACTGTTTATAGGCTTGTTCCAAAAACAAGTGAATTGTTCTGTTCCGAGAGCTGATTTCTAGCCTCTTGATGAATCCAAGCATGGGTTCCGCCTCTGCCTTCTGGAGCCTCACAGAAAAAGCCTCATGTCCCTTTAGTGTGCCTGGTTTTCAGACAGCTGAGGTCTCTTGGAGCAGCCTCCACAGAGTTTTCTCCATTTCTGAGTCATCCGAGTTTTTTTATTTCCCATTCCTGGATAAGGGTTCTTCTTACCATCCCTCTTCATTATCATGCTGACTGTCTTCCTGGGTGAGCCACAGCTTAACTGTGCTCTTCCTAAAATGATGTGTAGGTATGACCACCCTGCAGAGATGACCTGATTTATAAAATGCATCCTTTCTGCGGTACCCTTTTGTTACATTAAATTAACAACATCCTTCTTATATGACAGTTAACATTCTGTCTAAGAATATTTTCAGCAAGGAAACGCTTTATGAATTAATCTGTGCCTCTTAGCTTATGGTAAACCGTTCTGCTTTTTAATTCTCAGTTCCCTTCAAGCCACTTCATGTAAGTTATTTGACTTCTTAAAGAGAGAGACCAGTTTCTGAAGCAGTGCCCTGAAACATCCGCCGTCCCAGAGAATCAAATCTAACAGTAAGGAAAGAAAGAAGAGACTGGATAAAAGGAAATGATTGTATGAACAGAAACACACTCTTTTTAATTTAACTTAATTTAAGTTCTGGGGTATATCTGTTACATAGGTATACATGTGCCATGGTGGTTTGCTGCACCTATCAACCCGTCATGCAGGTTTTAAGCCCCACATGCATTAGGTATTTTTCCTAATGCTCTCCCTCGCCTTGCTCCCAACGCCCTGACAGGCCCCAGTGTGTGATGTTCCCTACCTTGTGTCCATGTGTTCTCATTGTTCAAGAAACACATTCGTTTTAAAAGTCAGTTGTAAGGAGCTTGGAACAAAAGGTGCAAAAACACAGATATATTAGGTCAGCCAGTGGTAGTACTTAGAGACACGGAAGCAGTAGAGATTTGAGGTGTTGTTCCAGATAACACAAACACCTCCCACTGATTAACAGCTTGTTCTATAGTTCTGTTTTAAAATTCTTTTATGACAATTTTAGACAAATAGTGGAGGTTGAAGAATTGTTTTTTTAAAAAGACCCCTAAAGAGAATATAACTAAATGTTGATAATGATTGTTATAAATAACATTTTTTCTGATTTTTATGGTTCTACATTTTTAAACTTTTTTGAGCATGTGTTACTTCTGTAATGAAAAAAATGGACAGTGTGATAGCCTTTTTATTCACTTCTCTTTAGCCTGGTATATGTGGAGAAGAATGAGTCCACTTATACAATGTGTAGAAAAACTTTGGGTACTAACAAAACTTTCAGAGAAAACAAGTTTTTGAAAATGATTTAACTCTGAGGTTTTAAACACACTTTAAACTTTTCCTTTGCTAAAAAAAATCATTGAAAACAAGCTAATGGTCTCAGGAACTGTTCAGTTTAAACATTTATAGAAAAAAAATTGGATCCTCTTTTAAAATCATTCCCTTATTAATAAATGTCTGCAATATTTTGGAACACAGATTCAAACACATTCAAAAGCGTATTTGATTCGTTGGCTTGGGAAAGGAAGAACTGGAGCCTGTGAAAGAAACCTTGCTTTAGAGAGCTATGAAGTTGTCCCTCCCTACATCAAATTTCTAAAAGTAAGATGCTTACCATGAAATATGTATGGTTTTCAATTTGAGGCTGAAGTTATATAGAACAATCCTGCAAGTAGACTACCCTACCTTTAAGGTCAGCAAAATTAACATCCAGCTTGCACAGCCAAAACTGGCCTCTCCGTGGTCATCAGTGCCCATCATGTGCCTGCTTCTGGCTCCATTACCACAGTCTCATTTATTCCTGTTGCATTGAAACGAAGGGAAACGGGCTTCTGGACGTGAGAAAATCTTCCTTAGTTCCTTCATCTGCACAGTGAGGAATTCAGATCAAATTTCTCCCAACACCCCTGCCATATACAAAATTCTAGCTTCTTAGGTTGCAATGTAGAATTTTGGAATTGCTCATAGACGCAAATGCCTAAGGAACTTGCAGCAAAACCCTGGAACAGAAAAAGTGTGTGAAAATATGTAGTTTTTATCTTTGGCATTTTGAATGTGCATAATCATAATAATTAGTCATAATTGTTCTGTTTTTTTAACTCTGTTCTGTACAGATAGGGGATCACACTCTTTCAGATTTCAGAGGCAACTTTACAACTATCCTCTCTTTCATCCTTAACATTTCTTTCTCTTTTATTCTTCCACATTTTATACTCTTTATGTTATCTCTTTCCTTTTTCATTCTTTGTTCTCTTGTTTTCTCTCTTTGCTTGACATTTTTTTTCTCTTTTCTTTATTCCTACCTTAGGTTTTATGAAATTAGTTGTCCCTTGGGTACAATAAAGACCATAAAAGTCTTGGCCTTCTTGAGTTAAAAGAAAAGATATTATTTTTCACAGCCCAAAATTATAACCACTTAAATGTTTGGCAAATGGGTACCATCTCCTGGCCACTTAATTAAAGTGTTATCTGAACTGTGTAGGTCCCACTATGCTTTCTTTCCTTGCCAGTCATCTGAGTGTTCATTTTGCTGTATTTCCCCCAAAACCTCTTCCCATAAATAGATCTGATGTTTTATGAGCATCTCATTCTGTTTAGGGCCTGATATTTATACCACGGAAGTGTGGCTTGGAGAAAAGCTTTCTGGATTTTCTACTTGTTTTATTTATATAATCAAATCAAGACACCATAAGGAAGAGTCAATGGCGAGTCCTGAATTAGGGAAGCATATGACCCTTCTCTGTTCCATCTGCTTCCACACATCTAGAGAATTCTTGGGCCGTTAAGATGGGTTTACACTTCTGGAATATCCACCTGTTCAGTGACTCAGAAATGCGAGCATGGCTGAGGGGACGACATGGTCTAAAAGCCTCCTAGGTGATGTGAGAAAACAGCTTGAGCAAAAACAAAAACAGTTGAGCTCTCTGAAAAGTTCAGTAGCTAATTCTGTCAGTCTCATGGGTACTGCCATCAAAAGAAAACAAAAAAAAATAGAAAAATGATTGGGAAATGACAAATTTGAAGACCTTATTATCTTCATTTCACAGAAAATGCAGGGTAGCAGTATGTATATAGGTTAATTTCATCAAGAAAAGATGGCAATATGGCTTGAAATTCAAAAAGAAGCTTATAGTCTTCTAGAATAATCTAGATTCACATCACATACACCTCTTCTTCTACACAAGCTTCATTACCAAAAAAAAATTGCTAAGCTAGACATTCTTAGGACTATTTCTCAGAAATATTCTTGATAGAGGAAGTGATCGATGGATGAATAAATGTGTGTGTGTGTGTGTGTGTGTGTGTGTGAAAGAGAGAGAGAGAATGGTAGAGAGAGATAGTGAAAGTCTAATGACAAATACGTTCGTCTAGATCTTTCTTTTAAAGAACATGTTTTTACCTTTAACCTGCCAAGAAAATGTCCTAACTCCTAGGGGCTCAGTGGTTACTTTTGTTTTTAAATGTCAAATTCCACATGTGCTTCTTATGATTTATATCTAAAGTCTAGTGCCATGATCACATTGAGACAGAAAAAAAAAATGCCTTTGAAATAACAAGTTTAAGGTGTCCCATGCTGCCAGACCCCCCATGGTGAAACTCTCCATTGTTTCAAAAAGCTGAGGTTTCTGGCAGAAAAGACATACACTATTTTTTTTCATAGTTGATATGTAGATATTACATAAATTTAATGAGTCCTGAAACAACAGGAAAATCTTCAGGTCACATTGACTGATTGGGTGATTTCTGGTTCCTTGGCTTGCAAATCTCAGAAACTGTTTTAACAGTGGACACTTGTGGCTTGTTTTGTGCTAAACCACCCCAACAGCAATTTAGTGGTTATTCAGCTACTAAGGCTCTTGCTTTACGGCTTTGAAAAACCTGGCTTTCCCTGTCCCTTTATCTACTGAGATAAAATGCTGTTGGAAGGTTACGACAGATGACAAATGGTTTCTTTTCGCGTCTTTTCTAGCCCCCCCATATGTTGGTCAACACGTGCCTTTTCTCTGCACTGAATGTTTTTAGAATGCTTTGCCTGCCTGCAGGCATTTTATGCTTATGAATTTCACATCATTTCTTAACCATCCCTGCATCTCCTTTCATTCTCCGAAGGAGGCTAGAACTCTAGGTCCTCAGAGTTTACAGCTTCATTGCAGTAAAGAGGATGAGGGTGGGAGGGAGAGCGTGCCTCTGGGGGTATTCTAATGTTCACATCCAATCTTGAATTGAGAGCAGTTGCCTGGGAAACAAAACCTCCAAAAAAATCTCATTTTCACATGCATCTTCAAATCTTCAAATGGCAGGACGTGCTTCTGTGTTCAAAGGAAGTCCTCGAAGTCTAAGGGTCCAGCAAGTCAAGGTTTATTATGTGCCCAACTCAACTTAGGAATCTATGGATATTTTTTATCACACTGGTAATCAAATAGAAGAACATACGTATATTAGAAAGAGACACAAATGAAAAAGGTTAAACTGGTTTTCTCTGGTTGTATGAGTTGAGAGGCGTCAGGGAATAGCAGAGAGGATTCTGCAATGTAGTCAGAAGACTCATTTTCCAAACATACCTCTAATTGGTAACTTAAATGTTAATTTGCAGTGGGAGCTTGGGCTGTGTATCACAAATAAACCTCCCAGGCCCTGTTTTCTTAATTGGTAAAGAGAAGTTTGGTATGGTCTCAAGATACTCCACTCCCCACCCCACATCTTTGATCTAATAATTATCTGATCTTTTGGGATTACCTAAAGGCTGTTGACATCTTTCTACAAACATTTATTGGATATTCATGATGTAGCCATGTAGGAGAGGAGAAAACTTCTTTCTGTCCTCTTAGGTTCTATGACTGGAGCTTGCAAATCAAACTGATAAAAAGATTAAGAGGAAAAATGTTTTATTCCAAATGCATGTGGCAGCTTTGCAGAAAAGAAGTGAAATCCCAAAGAAGTGGTTAAGTTTGAGAGGTTATATACTATTTTAACAAAGGGTGATACATTGTGAAGAAGTGATGAAAAGGGGGTTTTAGGTGTGATAAATTGTGGAGCTATATGTAAAGACAAGGGTTATTTAGCAAGATTTTTTTTTTTTTTTTTTTTTTTTTTTTTAGTGCAAACTCAAGTCTCCAGTGATAAGTGTCATGAGTCATTCTCCTCTTCCTGGTACAGGAGAGGGAGGAATCTTTACAAATAAAAATGTATGCCCTGTTTTTGAGGCAGAAAGGGGAAGGGCAGAGAACTCTTCCTGCATCTGCTGTTTCTCCAGTACCTTCAGCTCAAATAATTTTTATGTCAAAGTGGCATATTTAAGGGTGGCATATTCTGATCCTTTTTATTAGCATAGTTCTGTGTTTTTGTTTCTTTTTTGGCCCTTTTGTGTTTAGGCTAACTTATTGGTTCATTATTTGATTCATCAAGGGCATTAACTATAAAAGTTATTTTGTGTGTAAAACATTAAAGAAAGGTATAATTTTTCAGAGATTATACCAATCAAGTGTATTTATTAGGATATTTTTTTCCATCAGAAATACATTCAATAGCAATGTTGATTATTCTAGAGATAATTGCCGTAATGAGTGTGTGTGTCTGCCACACAAAACCAATGTTTGGAATGGAAATTATGTTTTCCTTCTAAAGGGCAGTATTATGTATTTTGTTCTTCAAAAATGTAATCTAGTAAAAAGAAAGCTTCATTCTCAGCCTGTGGGAGGGAAGGGCAATGAACTGGCTGGTTCCATGTTACCATGCAACAATTTATTCTGAGCTATACAAACAAAAGACATTTTTCTCAGAGATACCCTTATTAATCAGTTTATTATTAAATGGGTCAGAATTTGCCTTTTTGTGAGTAGTATCATTTTTTCTCTTCATGTTGCCAAAGTTGTAGTCACGTTACAAGAGAGCTCTAAATTAACAGCACAGGCATGCAGCTTCTTCAAGAGTAGGTAACTTTATTCAGATGAATTCTGCTTCCTCTGCCTGGCCTTGCTTTACCTCTTATCTCCAGATGTCCAAATTCAACCTATCACTTAAGATCTATTTCAAATGCTCTCTGCCCATCACCTCCTTTGAAGCTTCTCTTCCCTCTTTAAACTGCCATAGGAACAATTTTTTCTATATCTCTCTTACAGAACATATCACTTTTACCATGTGTGCTGTTACTTAGTTGTGTGACTTACATTGTCTACCAAAGTGAAAGTTTCCGAAGATACCATCACAGACACCAGCACAGTGCCTCACCCAACATGGTCTCAGTAAATAGCTCAAGAATAAATGAAAAGGGGGAGGATGACACAGTGAGTTTGATAATCCTTGGATAGGTTAGGCACCCTGTTGATTATGTTTGAAAATTTCTTCCTCACTTGTTTTCAATGGGCAGATGCTCATGGGACATGAATTACTGTCAACAACAACTCAAGTGAAATTTAAAATGCAGAACAGTAAACATTAGGTAACACAATAAATGGCAAAACCAAATGCATAATTTAGTCCAATGTGAGATATAAATAGTTTAGAGGCCATACTTTCATTTTTGGATTATTTGTTTGACTGATCTCTCTATTAGCCTGTGGGATAGAAGTCAGCTCTTTGTTTATAATGTACAGCTGTGTTGGAGGTGGGGAACAGCTATGGAATGAATGGTATCCTCTCCAAAAATTCATATGTTGAAGCCCCAGTTTTTAATATGACTGTATTTGGCAATACAGTCTTCAGAAGGTACCTAAGGTTAAATGAAGTCAGAAGGAAAGGGACCTAACTTGATAGAATTGTGTCCTGATAAACAGAGCTCTTCCATGCAGGGACACAGTGAGAACACAGTCATTTGTAAGCCGGAATTGGAGCCTTTACCAGAGACCAAATCAGCTGGCACCTTATTCTCGGACTTCCCAACCTTGTATAAGCTGCCCAGTCAGTTACGTATTGTTGTGGCAGCCAGAGATGACCGAGACAGGACATAAACAGATGAAACCTTTTCATTGGGAACCAGGTGCAATGGTGTGCACCTGCAATCCCAGTGAGTCAGAAGGCTGAGGCAGGAGAATTGCTTGAGGACTGGAGTTTGAGGTTGCAGTGAGCTATGATCATGCTACTGCACTCCAGCTTGTGTGACAAAGTGAGACTCCATTTAAAAACAAAAACAAAAGCCCCAAATAACTTTTCCCATGACTGCTTAAATTCACTTGATAAAATGTTTTTGACTATGAACACCAATAGTATAATCAGGGATTACTTCAAATGGATCCTTTGTACAGGGAGGGCCAGGAGAAAGAAGGCTATGGAAGGGCGGTTGATTATCTGGGTATTTTCACAAATAAACTCTTGAGTTTCCAAAAAATAACTGCAGGAGCATTGCTGAAATTCAGGGAATTCAAGCCTTCCTATGGATGTGAACAGAAAGGATCAATTTCATTATCATCTTACAGTTGCCAAGAGAAATAAGTCATTCAGATGTCATGGTATGCTATAGAGGAAATATTGACAAATGTACACTCTTGGATCATGGCAACCTAAAATAAAATCTGGCTGGGTGTGGTGGCTCACTCTTGTAATCCTAGCACTTTGGGAGGCTGAGGCGGGTGGATTGCCTGAGGTCAGGAGTTTGAGACCAGCCTGGGCAACATGGCAAAACCCTGTCTCTACTGAAAATGCAAAAAAAGAAAATCTATTAAAATAGTAAATACTGCTAAACACATTAATAGGGAAAAAATGTGGAGAACCAGCGTATTCCATAGAAAGATGTTTACTCTGAATTTAAATAGGGTGGCAATTCACCTTGTATGACACCCAAAGTTTTATTGCTTTTGTCAGTCAAAAAGAGTAACCAAAATGTTGACTTTTACAAGTTCCCTACAGATTAGGAAAGCTTTTCTTGTAATAAAGATTCTGGCCCTGAGAAGTTGAAATTTCAGAAAATCTGCAAATGTGCTGGTCTTGATGTTGGAGACTTCAGTAATTAAAGAGAGGGTGCTCTTAAACCCAGTGCCCTTTCTGCTGCAGAAAAGATGGGTCAACACAATACTGTCTTCTTGCCAGTGTGAAATAATCAAGCTGCTAATTCCACCTCTAGATAGGCTTTGGATTTCTAATATGTTAATATTCTTTTATTAAAATTATAAATACTGCTCTTCCTAATCTACTTTTTAAGGTTTTTAAAATTTTTTTTTTTTTTGAGACAGAGTCTCACTCCATCGTCCAGGCTGGAGTGCAGTGGCATGATCCTGGCTCGCTGAAACCTCTGACTCCAGGACTCAAGCAATTCTACCACCTCATTCTCCCCAGTAGCTGGGACTACAGGTGTGTGCCATGATGCTTGGCCAATTTTCACATTTTTAGTAGAGAGAGGATTTTGCCATGCTGGCCACACTGGTTTCGACCTCCTGACCGCAAATGATCCGCCTGCCTTGGCCTTCCAAAGTGCTGGGATTACATGCATAAGCTACCACACCCGGCCTAAGATTTTTATTGAATGAATCAATTTTTTTTTAAGAGATGAAATCTCTCTCGCTATGTTACCCATAAAAGACTCGAGCTCCCAGGCTTAAGTGATCTTCCCACCTCAGCCTCCTGAATAGCTGGGACTATGAGCATGCACCATCATGCCTGGCTAATATGTTGCTACGTTTAGTTGTTAACATGTACAACAAGATTATCTTTATAGTGGGTTCCGTAACTCTGTAAGCAAGTCCTATCTTCTCAAGGGTTGAACTTCTAGTTCCAGATCGTTTTCCTATTTTAAAAGAAATGCCTTTGCTATGTCTATGTTTTAGCCTGTGATCTTCAACGTTTCCAAGGCTAGAACTAAGAGGCTCTAGGAGATTCTATCATCATTTGAAATGTGAGACACTTTTATGTGGTTTTATCCAAAGTAAAATTGTCACATCTAGTCTTGAGACATGCTCCTTCTATTTTTTTTTTGCAAAGCCTAAACAATTTCTTTTAAAAAGTACTGTATGAAGACATTTGTATAAATATCTTTTTTTTTTTTTTTATTTTTTTTTGACATTTTTTCACTGTTGCCAGGCTAGAGTGCGGTGGTATGATCTTGTGCAGTGGCACGATCTTAGAAACAATTCTTTTTGCCTGCTGTCTCTTGGCCTTGAGATGTAGCCTTTCACTCAGGCAATAGATTTTATGCCCTGAGGAATGTGGCTTGGATGTTGTTGTGTATTCAGTAGAATAAACTTGAACCACTGATGCTGAACAGTATAAAACTGTCACTGGATTCAATGGTTACCTCTGAGTCAGGGCATCAGCAACAATAATTTTTTGTTTAAATTAAAATTTTAAAAAATTTTAATTCTTCTAAAATTTTAAAGTAACATTGAAGACTTTTTAAAAATTATCTTTCTTTCTTTGTGGTTTTCCTTTAAAAAAAAGTTATTGTGACAACCCAAAGACGTTTAGTAGACGATATAATTTAGGCATCTACTTTTCTTTTAAAGCAACTTGTAATCAAGTATTTTCATGTGAATTATGTACTTTAAATCTTACTAAAGGCCTAGGAAGTAGACATGGAAGATATTTTTACCCCTATTTTATAGATAAGGATACTTGATTAATTCCTCTGATTGAAGTACTACTTGTGGCTGAAGTCAGAGCCTAAATGCTCTGGCTTTAAATCTTGTTCCTTCTACACAATTTGGTAGGTTGCTATAATGCAGTGGTTAAGGATGTGGCTGTGTGGACGAACTGCCTGGTTGTGGATCTTAATGCTACCTCCCGCTAGCCATGTGGTCTAAGAGGCTGTTGTATTGAATATTTCTGAGCGTCAACCTTCTTCTCATCAGTAGAATATCATCAGCTATGGCACCTGTTGTAAAGCTGGTTCACTGTGCACTAAGTATTCCAACACTGCAGCATTCTGCATCTGGGGCTGCCGTTTCTACCACTTGCACTGGACTGGTGAGAGTGAGCCCCGACATAAGTTAAGCAAAGTGGCTTTATGACTCATGAATGGGCAGCAAGGGACAGGAGAAAGCTAGGAGTCATGGTGAGCCAGTCCCCCAAGGCTCAGAAAAGCTGTCAGGGCAGACACAGTCTCATATTGCACTGCTGCTGGTGGACCCAAAAGGCTCTCCATGCTGGATCTTATGCTCCAGGGGAAACTTGACTTCTTGGGCTAAAGTGTTGTAGGAGGGATGGAAACAGAATTCAGGCTATTTCAGCCAGTGCTTCCTCATCTCAGGATGTTTCATCCATGGCACGTTCTCAAGTTATTCTGAGAACTACAAGTGACAAAGGGGGAAGAGATGTGTCACCAAGGCCATCCAGAGATCTGCTCTGCACCTTTCTCTTGAGAAAATTGTGAGGATCAAGTAACTGAATATCCTTCTTGATTATATTTGAGGTGAACTCAGTGGGGTACAACCATAAACCTGATCCTCTTCTGCCTCCCACTGTACCTTCCAATCCAGGTCTGGGTCAGTTCTTGTTCTGTCCCAGCAGGCAGGTCTTATAGTTTTCTGGTCCATTTTGGTCACAAGAACCTTCTAGTTTCAGTAATTGAAACACCCAGTGCAGTGTAATAATGCGTAGTTAGAGCTCTTGTTCTACTCAGAGCTTCTCCCTCTGTCAGTGTCACTGAGACCCGGAAGGCTGAGGTGGAGTGGGGAGCAGTGTCTGCCATTTTCTTAGCCCCTCCCTGCCGCACTCTGACTCTCATTCTCAGTCCCTTCAGGGCAGGTAGGGGACAGAGGATGAGGAGAGTAAGTGGCTGGAATTGTCTTACTCTAGCAGTGATGCTCTCTGGCTCTGCAGATGTCCATGCAGTTGCTGTACCATGGAGTTCATTGGAGGGTGGTGAGATGCCCAGTAAGCCGGGGCCACCCCACAGCAGCTCCTGCATATGCCAGGCAGCCTCTTCAATGCTCTTTTCCTTCCTTGGGCCTGTGAAGATCCATCCTTTTCTGCCTTCCTTGTTTCCCAGGCAGTCTTCCTGGACAAAGTCCAGTGCAAAGAGACCCACTGGTTCATACACACTCACGCTTCATGTCACCCCGCATAGCTAGCTGGGAGCAGGTCTCTCCCATGCAGTTCTGCATCTTTTTGTCCTTTGCAGTCTTGAACCTCTGCACAGGATGTCACGGTTATAGCTCCCAGGCTTGCGTCACACACCCATTGCCTGTGTCTCCCAAGCTCCTGAGAGCACAAATAAGTATGTCCCCTTGAAACCCCTCTCAGGGGTTTAAGGTAGGCAAGAGAGAGCCCTGAGCAATGGCCTCAGCATGCCAACAGTGCTGCCCAAGCCCCCTTTCTCCAGCCTCCATCCGGTTTCTTACACATTCTCTGAGACAGCAGATCAGCAAACCATTGCAAAACCTGCTCTCAGACACCACATTCCAAGGTCTGGACTTTGAAATGGGGGACACTTGGTATTTCCCCACTCCCAAACATCCCTTTTTACATCTGTTGTGTCACGTCTAAAGCACTTATAAGCTGTGTTTGGCACATAAGTGCTCAGTTAATGTTTGCCATGATTATTTCCCAAGTTCTGTTGGTATCTCCTTGGACACTTTGTCTAAATTTTATTCTGCCTCAGTTTGTCAGGGTTCTGGACAAATGCTCACAGGGAGGACTCTGGCCTCAGCTTAGGTTGGGCAAGAACAAACCGCCCCCCTGCCATTGGCCAAGCTGCCCTTTCCAGAGGAGACCTGAGGTTGCACCCACGTAAAGAGGCAATTCCAATGCACAAAATAAATGCAATTATAGCTGTGAAAATGTACTTAGGAAGGGCATAAAAGGGATGCTTACCCCTGGCTGAATGCCAAGTATAAACCTGCAGTAGCTGGAAAACAGAAATAGAGTCTGCAAAGACAAGTTGTCAGGAGCCACAAAAAGGGGGCCACTCAAGAAGCTGCGGGGATCCCAGGTGGTGGGAAGAGCCTTACAGGGTCAGAGGTGAGAGCTAGTGGGGAACCTTCATCAACCTGGAGCAGGCCCATAAAGCTGGAATAAAAAGTGAGAAAAGAAATACCTTTACAAGTGAGGCTTGCACCGGAGGGTGCATGTCTCTGGGCTGGTAACACAAAAGATTTGTTTCTTCATGTTGTACATTTGAAGATAATCAGATTGTGTTTGCTAAGCATTGTGAGCTTCTTGGATGAAAAATGCAAGATGAACCTTGGATGAGTATCCATACACACAGTCATCAGCCAGCAGGTAGGATTCAGCCTCTGTGTTGAATCATTTCCACGTTGCACCGAAATAAGTAATACAGTTCTCTTGGCAGCAATTTTGTTTTTAAAGTAAGTTGGGATGAAAGCTGGTGCCTAGGCTATTTATCCTCATCTGAAACGTGTGCAAAACAACACAGAAAATACTCTTTGGTATTTTCTGGGGAGGACTCCTTAATAAAGCATTTATTTGCACCTGATTTCTCTTTGTTTTTACCGAGTTCATTTAATTCGACAGATCATCTACACCTCAGTATAATGCCATGGAAATCAGTGAAGATGCATAGTGCTGAGGGCATTTTCTGTACCAATTCAGTCACTGTGGTTGGCATATCACTGAGTTTGTCTTAGTCGGCTGACACTGGCAGAACAAGACACACAGACCAGGTGGCTCCAACAGCAGACATGTATTTCTTGCCATTCTGGAGGCTGGAAGTTCAAGATCAGGGTGCCAGAGCCATTTTCTCCTGAAGGTTCTTTCCATGGCTGGCAGACTGCTGTCTTCTTGCTTTGTCTTCCCACTGCCTTCCTCTGTGTACACACATTCCAGGTGTCTCTTCCTCTTCTCATAAGGACACTTGTCCGATTGGCTTAGGGCCTGCCCTTATGCTGTCATTTAACCTGAATTACCTTGTGAAAAGCCCTGTCTTCAAATACAGTTATTGGGATTTAGGGCTTCAACATGGGAAGTTTTGGGGGACACCATTCTTTGCAGGGCTGTTCACAAATGTTCCATTTCTTCTCCTGGGCATTTGGCAAGATTGCACATCCCTGCTTTTTTTGGACTTGGTTGTGGATGACTTACTTTGTTCAATGAAATGTGTGATGAAGAGATGTGCAACTGACTAAGAAGAAGCTTTAAAATCCAGAACACGAATCCCACTGATATGGTTTGGCTCTGTGTGCTCACCCAAATCTCATCTCAAATTGTAATTCCCAGGTGCGGAGGGAGGGAGGTGATTGGATCCTGGGACCACTTTCCGCCATGCTGTTCTCATGATAGTGAGTGAATTCTCACAACATCTGCTGGCTTTATAAGGGGCTCTTCCTCCTTCGTTTCCTCCTCTGTCTCACCTGCTGCTGCGTAAGATGTGCCTACATTCCCCTCTGTCATGACTGTAAGTTTCCTGAGGCCTCCCCAGCCATAGGGAATTCTGAGTCAATTAAACCTTTTTCCTTTATAAATTACCCAGTCTTGGGTATTTCTTTATAGCAATGTGAGAATGAACTAATACATCTACATTCCCTTCTGAAAACAGTAGTTCTAGGCTGGGTGTGGCGGCTCATACCTGTAATCCCAGCACTTTGGGAGGATGAGGTGGGCGGATCACCTGACGTCAGGAGTTCGAGACCAGCCTGGCCAACATGGTGAAGCCCTGCGTCTACTAAAAATACGAAAAAATTAGCCAGGAGTGGTGGTGTATGCCTGTAATCCTACTACTCAGGAGGCTGAGAGGGAGAATCGCTTGAACCTGCGAAGCAGAGCTTGCAGTGAGCAAAGACTGTGCCACAGTACTCCAGTCTGGGCTACAGAGTGAGACTGTCTCAAAACAAAACAAAACGAAACAACAACAACAAAACAGTAGTTCTGGAGGTACACAAATAAGATGAAGTCTTCAGTGGAGCACTGCTGGCTGATGCTGTCCATGTAGTGTGAATGCAACATTCTCTCCTCTCCCTCTCTCTCCTCTTACCCTTATAATTAATTTGCCGAAGAAGCCAGTGTGTTTGTCCTGTAGGGTTTTCCACAGTCAGGATTTTGTTGATTGTATTCCTACGAAAGTTTGTTTAGCATATTCTATGCTCCCCTATATTTACTATAGTTTGATAGTTTTATATAGAGGCATGATATGCATTATTTTACAAATTACTGCATGATGACATATTATCCTTCCATCAGGAGGCCTGAGACACAGGGCTCTGTCTTCCTGTGATATTAGCAACCGCTGATAATTATTGTCCAGGTCAGTGGTTCTCAATCTTGAGCATGCTCCAGAAACCCCAGAGGGCTTAAGCCTTAACCTGAGTTTCTGATTCAATAGGTCTGATTTAGGCTCAAGAATGTACATTTTTAACAAACTTTCAGGTGATGCTGATACTGCTGGTTCAGGGACAAGACTTTGAGAACCACTAGCCTGAATCTATGATTTCATTAGGGGCTGCAAAACAGTGATGCTCTATTCTCCCCTTCCTTCTTAAGCCATTGGCTGGAATGCTTCTATTAAGAAGAAATCTTCTAAATCCTCTATTTGGTGGTCTTGAGCTCCAGTTTGTAGAGGACGGGCCACCTCTTGTTTAATTCTTTTTATTTATCCATTTTTGCAATAACGAGATGATTAACCAATATCCTCTAAAGGTAGCCAATGGAGTTTGTGTGTATGTGTGTGTGCTCGTGTGTGTGTGTGTGTGTGTGTGTGTGTGTGTGTGTGTGTGTATCTGCATGCCCTGCTCCATTGCAGTTATTTTAAATGACATTAAAGTTGTTCCATCTTTAACCACAGGGACCCTGGGCACATTTTTGAGCCTACTTCTTCTTTGACAGGCATCTGGTCATTGGTTAGATGGCACCTTCTTGGGTAACACTCTCACATCTCTTGTCTACCATCCTCTCTACTTCAATTCATTTTACCCGTTACTGGTGTACCATTAATATTTTTTGGTGATTCTCCTGTCATGTCACTACCTGCTCAAGAAATTCTCAGTGACTCCCTAAATTAAATATCACCCTTTTCATTGCCATTTGATATGGTTTGGACCTGTGTCCCCACCAAAATCTCATGTTCAGTTTTAATCCCCGGTGTTGGAGGTAGAGCTGGTAGGAGGCGATTGGATCATAGAGATAAGTTTCTCATGAATGTTTTAGCGCCATCCCCTTGGTGCGGTTCTTGTGATGTTGAGTGAGTTCTGACAAGATCTGGTTGTTAAAAGTGTGTAGCACCTGCCCACTCCTCCTGCTCCTGCCATGTGAAACATGTCACTCCCTCTTTGTCTTCTGCCATGATTGGAAGCTTCCTGAGGCCTCCTCAGAAGAAGTTGCTACACTTTCTGTACAACTTGCAGAACTGTGAGCCAATTAAACCTCTTCTCTTTATAAACTACCCATTCTCAGGTATTTCTTTATAGCAGTGAGAGAATAGACCCATACCCATTCCAAACCTCCCCTTGTGTACCAATCTGCCTTCTAGCTTTATTTCTGACCCTCTTTCTCCCACCCTGAAGAAACACAGTGAAGTTACACTTCTGTCTTTGTTTATTCTATTCTCCTTACATCAGATGCCCTTAGCTCTTTCTGTCCTCTCTCCATCAATATTTATTCTGCGGTTCAACATAAACACCTCTCCCATCTAAGCCTCTTCCTGAGCTCCTCCGTTGTGAAGCCAAGCTGTTCTCCAGCATTTTCCTGCATTTTGTGCTTCTCTTTAGAGCTCCGTCTCTGTGCTTTGTGTTACAATCATGAGCATCCTTGTCGATGGCACTCTGTGGAACAACTCATTTCTTTTGTTTTCTTTTTTCACCTTTATTTC
This sequence comes from Cebus imitator, assembly GCF_001604975.1. Classification (NCBI taxonomy): domain Eukaryota; kingdom Metazoa; phylum Chordata; class Mammalia; order Primates; family Cebidae; genus Cebus; species Cebus imitator. Next base: position 1,430,502 of record NW_016107802.1, read on the forward strand.
TTATGTGGCAACCCTGTTTTCTAACTCACAGGTAAATGCAGTAAATCTGTATTTACTTCCTAAATACAGATTTGTAGAATTATATAGACTATGAATTATTAGCCATAAACTCAAATAATATCTTATTTATTAAAATTGATATGAATTTAGAGATTCACATATCTAACCATGTAAATATTTATATATATGTTAGAGCTATGAATTCCAAGGCACTAAACCTGCCCATGTTTTTCTGATTCATTCAGAGAAACATCAGAATTCTGCAGAGAGACAATTTACTGAGCCATTATGCTCCCTGTTTCCAGTCAGTAAGGTAGAAGGATAAATGATTCTTTCCCTTTTCTACCTGTCCTTCCTCTCACTCCAGGCTACAGAGATGCCACCTTCCTTAACACATATGGTGGCTCCATTGATCTGACAGAGTATAGACTGCTTGGTCTGGGTCTGTGTCATTTGAATGCAGTTGTGCTTTGACTGATCCACTTGGCTACAACTTAAAAGGTAAGGTTTTTGAAAATCAGCTTTCAGGAGTAATAGGCGAGAAAACTCACCTACCTTGGCTGGGAGCACCTTAGAGAGCACCCATACTTCAGGGTCCTGCACACTAAAAAGCCAGAAGGAAAAAGCAAGTGAATAATTTGTATGTCTGTTGCTATGACAACTAACCCAGTCACTTTGGTGAGGATGTGGACAATTATGCCAAGGTAGGGATTCTCAGCCACGAGCCCCCTGAGTCACGCTACCAAAGAGAATGCTCCAAATCCCCGCCTGGCAACATGGAAAATGAAATAAGTGCACTGGAATTCACATCCTGTTTTAGGGAAACACCTGTAAGAGATGCCACAAGGCACCTAATTATAAGTGCCAGCAGCCAGAATAAATTGCCATGGTGTGTCATTTCACCACGTTCAAACAGCACCCATCTGGGAGGCTCCAAAGACTACTAAGTCTTGCCCATGATCACACTTGGGGAACTGCTGAGACGCATAGAGAAAATGACCACTTTCCTTCTCACAATGCCACCATCTCCAGGCGGCAGCCAACAGCTTATGGAGGTTGCTGGAAGGGAGCTTAATTTTAGGTGCCGAATAAATGTGAGGTTCCATCTTACTCTCCACGTCATGATAAGGTGGAGTCCTGAAAATACTTCTGCTTGTGATTGATTATAGCTGTACTGTTGTCTGAGCTGTGAAAATGGTTATTGAAGGATTTGAGATTATTGGTAGAGTTTTCCTGAGAATCCACTAGGGTTTGAAATATAAGCCTTCTACTGAATATGAATCCTTTGAGGGTAAAAAAGGCCAATATTTTATATCTATATCTATCTATATCTATATGAGACATATATGTATTATGTGTGTATATATATACTTGTATATATACATTTTATATATATGTATGTATAATATATATATTATACATACATATATACACACACATATATAATGTATATATACATATATATATATATGTATATTTGTATATATATACTTTAAGTTCTGGGGTATATGTGCAGAATGTGCAGGTTTGTTACATAGGTATACACATGCCATGATGGTTTGCTGCACCCATCAACCTGTCATCTACAATAGGTATTTCTCCTAATGCTCTCCCTCCCCTAGCCCCCACGCCCGACAGGCCCCAGTGTATGATGTTCCCCTCCCTGTGTCTATGTGTTCTTATTGTTCAACTCCCAATTATGAGTGAGAACATGCGGTGTTTGGTTTCCTGTTCCTGTGTTAGTTTGCTGAGAATGATGGTTTCCAGCTTCATCCATGTCCCTGCAAATGACATGAACTCATCCTAAAAAAGGCCAACATTTTTATCTTGTGAAGAAAGGTAGATTTGTTTTTACCTCTTGGGTATGGAACATGTTATCTGTAGAAGGAACAAAAGTCAAACATATGATGTACCAATGAATGACTTTCATTTGATTTTGAAAACACCACCAAGAATTTCTAATGGAAAGGTGAAAGTGTTTCTGAAAACGGTGTGCTCTGTGTGTGTGTGTGTCTATGTGTGTTTGTGAATTTGTGTGTGTGTGTATGTATGTGTGTGTGTGTATGTGTTTGTGTATTTGTGTGTGTGTGTATGTGTGTTTGTATATTTGTGTGTGTGTATGTGTGTGTGTATGTGTGTTTGTGTATTTGTGTGTATGTGTTTGTGTGTGTGTTTGTGTATTTGTGTATGTGTGTGTGTGTGTGTGTGTGTGTGTGCGTGTGGTGGGGACAAGGGCAGAATTGAAAACCTTTGGGAGGCATAAAGTCCAAAGTGTTGGAATTGTTATTTTCTTGGTTTCTTCCTGAGGTGCTAAATTTTAGCACAGCACTGCTCACTCCTTAATTAATGATTAAACAAATTCAATTCATGATTTAATTAAACAACTAATGAATTTGTGTATGCAGGAATCATTACTGTGGTGTCTGAGGCAGGCCTCTAGGGCATGGTTAGCTCAGCGCTGCACAGCTTGGCAAACAGGACCCCGAGCTGTGCACGTGCCTCCCTGCTTTAAACACCACACCCCTGCTACAGACCTCCTTTTATTTATGAAGATAGCATTTTGGGTATCTTTCCTAAGGAATGTATGTTCTGAAATGTACTCCCAATAGTGACTATCGGTTTAGCTTTTTTTTTTTTTAAAGCTATTTAGGCCCATCCTAGAAATGCTCATGGATACCTCACTTTAGAAGGACGAAACACAATCTTGTTATATTTTTAGATATTCTCATTTTACCTTGAAAGCGTACCCTTCACATCACATACAGCATACATCCAGCTTAAAGGCCTCTCTGTGAAATAGCAAATTTGAAAAGAAATAGAGTTTTCATTACTTTCAAGTGGAGGTCCCTTCCTTGGGGTAACTAAATGCATTTCTCTCTCCTGGGTGGGGGTGCTATTTTGGAATAAATGGAAGAGACAAAAGAAGAAAGGCAACAGATACGTGTGGAAACTTAAGATCTGTCTACTATTTTTGATTCATTAGCTTATTTGAGATATTTTCACTTTGATTTTCAAGGAGAAAACCTGGGTTTCGTGAAATGAAGCATCTTGCCCAAGGTCACTCAGCTTCCATGCAGCATAGCTGGAATCGCTCCCCATGTCTGTCTGAAACTGTGCTACGCTATCCATTTAAATGGCATCCAGCATGTGCCTAATTGATAGCTTTGGGATCTAATGTACTTTACAACATCTTGTTTTCTAAGGTAGGCAAACATTTCCCTTGAAATCTCATGGACACTATTAATTTGCTTAGCAAATCATTTTATCTCTGGCTGGTGCCAAGGAAAACTGCAGCGATCCCTGTCTTAATGATCGCTCACTTCAAATTAGTGAAGTCCCGTCTAATGAGGTTATGCTACAGATCTATACAAAAGAGGTAGAGGCTTCAGAACTGGGTTACTCTTGCAGTGCGAGCCAAATTTAGAATAAAATGTTGATGAGAAAAAGCAAAGGGATATTGGCAATGCCTATTTGGGAAAAAAAAAGCTATAAGCTGTACTCTTGTCTTTTTTTTTTTATGTAGGGGATATGTTTAAAAGACTAATGTGGATGTTTTATGTCATTTTCTGTGTATCTATATTTTGAAGACTGAGTTGTCTCTATTTATTACTGCTTTCATTCTGTGTGGACAAGTCATAGATTTTCTGATTTGATCTTCATGCCAATTCTAGCCTTTCTGTACAAGAAACTAGCTCAGTGGGAGTAAATGAATTAAAATGAGCTAGTGGAGGCGTTTTAACAAACTCCTGAGTCTACATTTATTGATTATACCTGGACGTTTCTAAACTGTGCCTTTTTGCTAAACAGACTCAGGGCAAAACCAATGTGAAATACGTTAGTCAACAGCTGCTGCGTGCACAGAACACAGAATCTGGGAAGCAGAGATCCTCTTAGGGTAGGCAAATGGCAGAGGACACATTTGTGTATGAAAAGTACACAAATGCCAGAATTCTTAGCTCTTGATAAGACCCTGTTCAGTAGCCTGGACAGTTCCCAAGAGGAGACGCTTCTGGACTTGAGCTTCCAGAAAGCAATGTCTTGGGGGTGGATTAAATCTTGCCATGAGAAGATAGGGCTGGGTCAGGGTGGAAGAAGAACAAAGTTCCTGTTCCATTGCGCTCCTCAATCTCTAAACTGCGTCCCAGGAGAAAAGGCAAATATTAGGTTCACTGAAGTAATCTAATTCTCAATCAAGGTATGCAAGAAATTCTAATGCACTTTTATTTGTCCTAGTTCTTCAGTTTGGGAATCCTTTTGTCTTTTATTCAAATGCAGAGTCCTTATAATTTGTTATTATTTAACCACTTCTTGATGAAGAAAGGCAACAGATATGCATGGAAACTTAAGATCTGTCTACTATTTTTGATTCATTAGCTTATTTTGATTCATCACCTAGAAATAAATTTCTCTTGGGTCTTAGGGCCAGAAAAATTTGTACCCTTGGGTAATAACTAATTTGTTTTGGTTTCATGTACAACATGACTCTGGCATCTGATCACATTATCTTAGCAACTGAGCTCTGTCACCTGTTTTCCTACCCTTATTTCCATGTAAATTTCCATCCTCTACATTTTAAAATATTTTATTATAGTGGCAGGGCCACTGAGAAAAGAAACCTCAGACTATCCAAATATAAATTTGTATTTAGTAAGGTGACTCAACTCAATTCCTCTTTGTATGAGCAAGGTTTACAAATATAAACACATATACACATAGAAACATATAAAAGGCCTGGACATTTCACTCGGGTCTTTTGCTCCATAAATGGAACATATCATGAGTGTGCTCGATGACTCTTTCCTCTAAAAATTCATAATCATTTCTCTTTTGCTTCTCAGTGAAGATCTCTGCAGGCTTCACACCAAGAGAATCTTTTCTTTGCTGTTCTAGACCTTGTCCTCCTGTACTGCTTTAGGGTTTCCGTAGGATGGCTGATTGACTAGATATATATCATAATAACAGTGGCTATAATTGCTAACACTCACCACTCACAATATGCTTTATGAACAGGGGGTTCACTCTTCCTCATACCATTCTGCAACATATGATTTAGACATTATTTACAAATGCAAAATAAATGTTTACCGAGGTCAGGTAACTTGCCCAAGGCTACACTTGTAAGTTGTGGTACAGGCCCATCTCACACCAGTTAGAATGATGATTGTTAAAAAATCAGGAGACAACAGATGCTGGAGAGGATGTGGAGAAATAGGAACGCTTTTACACTGTTAGTGGGAGTGTAAATTAGTTCAACCATTGTGGAAGACAGTGTGACAATTCCTCAAGGATCTAGAACTAGAAATACCATTTGACCCAGCAATCCCATTACTGGGTATATATCCAAAGGATTATAAATCATTCATTCTATTATAATGATGCATGCACACGTATGTTTATTATGGCACTGTTCACAATAGCAAAGACTTAGAACCAACCCAAATGCCCATCAATGATAGATTGGATAAAGAAAATGTGGCACATATACACCATGGAATACTATGCAGCCATAAAAAAGGATGAGCTCATGTCCTTTGCAGGGACATGGATGAACCTGGAAACCATCATTCTCAGCAAACTGACACAAGAACAGAAAACCAAACACTGCATGTTCTCATTCATAAGTGGGTGTTGAACAATAAGAACACATGGACACAGGAGGGGAAACATCACACACCAGGGCCTATCAAGGGGTGGGGCCTAGGGGAGGGATATCAGGTGGTGGGGTGCTGTGGGAGGAATAACATTAGGAGAAACACCTAATGTAGATGATGGGGTGATGACGCAGTAAACCACCATGGCATGTGTATACCTATGTCACAAACCTGCACGTTCTGCACATGTACCCCAGAACTTAAAGTATAATAATGACAATAGAGCGGTGGTATAGGTCTCACACTCATCATGTCATGGTGAGAGCTTTCCCATATGCGTTTTTCTTTCTACTCTACAAAAACACCCAACTTACCTTTTTAATAGGAGCCCTTGTTTTTCAAGTCCCTGTTCCGAAATTTTCAAGACATATCAATGTTATGACTAAAGAGCAATGTAATCTGAGCACCTGTTTATGTTTCACAGTGCACAACTTTTAAGTGTCATTCACATATGACCACGATGTGAATGGCGCCCCCTAGAGTTGTGCTCTACCTAGCCTGTGGAACCTTTCATGGGTCCTCTGGGAGAAGACAGGCTCTCTCAGAGGTTCCATTCTGTTCTTAAATGGGATACAGGTATCTTTTATATCTGAGACTCTCCAAGTAATTTGAAACATGGCTCAGAAATGTCCACTTATGATTCTTTTCTTCCCTTTTGATTTTCCTTGTAAAACTAAATGAACTCCAAACAGCTGAGAAAAAGTCCTAAATATAAAATGGAGCCATTGAATGTGCTCTGAAAGCATATAGAAAATTCAGAATTGGGTAATTGTGCTTTCATTCATTCAAATAAACTCTTAGAAGAAAGCCTGATGCTTCCCTTACTAAGGAAATCTTCCAGGGCAAATTGCCTCATTTCCTCCACTGACTTTATGTTTATCCCTCCTGGAGCTCTCACGGACCCCACGTCATCATCCTTCAGTGGCCATGCCAGGAAGTGCTTTCTGTAATTGCTGGAATGGTCTTTTGCTACCTTTACTTGAGCACAGTTGCAGAGACATTTCCATAGCTTCTTTATTTTCTATATTGAGAAAGAGGAAAGGCAACTTAGAGCTACATCCAAGAAGAGGTATCTCACTGATCTCTGGTTAGCAGAATATATTTCCTATCCCCGATACAAACATGTGTTGGTCACAAAATAACCCACTCGTGTAATCTTGGAGTGTCTTCTAAATTTTCCATGCTTATTAACCCCCAAACACATTCCTATTACTCATATGATCAGAAAGCATTTTATAGTCCACATCTAATCCATCTGTTTTTATGATGCTTCCCTGCTCTTAACAAGCTGATAATACAAACCAGAATCACACCACAATAAAACATGCAAAGGCAAGTGGCAATTTAGCAGCAAATATTGGTATTACACATAGACCTGCGATGAGTAGATTTTAAGCGTCAGGATTGTAAAGTACATATATAATTGGCATGGATTTTAGAGAGAGTAGTCATTATAGTTTCGTGTTTAGGCAGGAAATTTGATGATGTTAGCAGTTTTTTTCCTTCTCAATCTAGAAAGGTTTTGGGGTGGGGATAAAGAGAAATAGACTCAAATTGATTAAAGGAGGGTCTAGTTTCAGAGCATGTGGAAGTGCTAGCAGAATGATGCAGACACTGACAGAGTAGTAAAGGCAATATAAAAGTTGGAGACAGGGTTTTCAACTGTTTACTTATAGGAAAACTGAGACACCTGCCTCACTGTGTTGTGGAAGGGCTGAGATGAGAGAAAGTTCATGAATCCCTGATGTGAGAAGTTTCCAGGGAGAACAACGTATTTTCAATAAGATGCATAGCTAAACTCCTTTGGTTCCTGGAATCTTGATTAAAATATTTCTTTTCTTTCTTTCTTTCTTCTTTTCTTTTCTTTTTTTTTTTTCCTTTTTCTTTTTTGAGACAGAGTCGAGCTCTGTGGCCCAGGCTGGAGTGCAGTGGCACAATCTCGGCTCACTGCAACCTCCACCTTTCGGGTTAAAGCAATTCTCCTGCCTCAGCCTCCTGAGTAGCTGGGATTACAGGCACCTGCCACCATGCCCAGCTAAAATATGTCTGTAAGGTGCTCCCAGGGTACTAAAGATGACCAGAAGTTGCTACTAACAACTAGTGGATATTGAAAAATTGAATGAAAACTACGTTTATTTTCATTTGCAATTTACAAAAGCGTAAGTGCATATTGCACTGTGGTGGGGAGGATATTATCTATTTTCGTTTCTGCTTCATTAAGTAACTGGTTTAAATTATGTTTTAAGAGAAATAGAAAGGAAAGAAAAACTTCTTGGCAGGACGTGGTGAAGAATGGCCTCTTTTCTGGTCTGCTTTTCTGCTCCCTCCATGCAGACCCAGTTCTGCTGATCCTTTTGTGTCACTCTTGCTGCTCTCGGTCTTTGCTCACCTGCACTTGGGGACCACGTACTCACCTCAAAGCTCCCCCTCTCAGACTATATGCAAAGGGAATCTCACACATAATCACCATCATTCGTCTTTTTAAGTAGGCTTTCCTTCTCCGATATGCTCTGCAAAACACCACCTGCCGCTAAGCGCTGGTTTCCGGGAGAGCCTCGTTCTGCGTCGCACAGTGTCATGATCTGCCATGTTCAGTGCTGCTCTGAACATTCTGTGTCCTGAATCCGTTTTGGACTAAAAATAGGCCATTGCCATTCTTTGCATATTTATGTCGCGAGTGCTTACTTGGATTCTCAGTTAAGTCTTGCAACACTCTTGATGCAATAGCCCTACTGTTATCATCCCCACCTGCAGACGGGAACAATGAGACAGATGAAGAGAAGTGGCAGGTGCAAGGCAGGGTTGGATTTAGAGCCAGGTGATCTGAGCACAAATCCTAATTTATTCATGGTCACATTATCTTAATCATTGAGTTGCCTTCTGCACAGCGGCCATGGAAAGGGCCAATTCCAGAACTGTATGTGAGACAAGTAACATCCTTAATAAGATATGGATTGAAATGGATTCTCCATTTGGAACAAACATGGGTGCCAAGATTTTCCCTCAAAACCCTCAGGCCTTTTCCTGATTAACCTCTTCACAACGCCCGATATTGTGTACGCCACAGAAGTACTTGGCGTGTCATGAATATTGTGTAGTGCAGACTTTCCCTGGTTCTTCATGGTCTAGTTTACTAATATTAACCATTGTGATACCAACACGCAGATTTTCCTATTCATTTTAAAATTCATAGTTTGGGCCGCGTGCAGTGGCTCAAGCCCATAATCCCAGCACTGTGGGAGGTGAAGGTAGGATGACTGCTTGAAGCCGGGAGTTTGAAGCTGTCCTGCACAACACTGAGGGCCTGGCACTGAGAGCAGTAAAGCAGGGCCAGTCCCCTTTCTCTTTGCTGTCTTTTTGCAGGAAGGGGTAACGGTGTGCTCTGTGTGATATCTATGCAGCTTATTTTTTTCTGTGGCTTTTGACTTATTTCAGGTTTCTGATCAATCTTCATGGAAGTGGTGATGATGACGATGGGCATGCTGGTGATGCTGGCAGTCTTTTCTGCATAGAGCTGTGACAGATCAGACTGTCTTCTAAGGCACATGGCATGACAACATGTGTGAAATGTTTCATGGTTTGCACAACTCCTGACTACCACAGCTGCCTGCGTCCTCTGACAGCTCAGCACAGTGAGACGACAGCGAGGCATCTGTTCCCGTGAACTTGTAAATATCAAGGTTGGTGCATAACACAGGCGTCTCTGAAGCCCCGTTTCATTCTCGTGTCAGAGGACAGCATCCAACAGTCAGGACAGGCAACAAGTATTTTGCAAAAAGGGTGAATATTCCGGGGAGAGCTGAGAGAGCATTAGAGAGAGCTCCTTTTCCCTGGGCAAGCAGCCGTCATATTCGTGAGCATGCTCAGCAAAGATGAAGTCTTGATGGGCCCAGCTAAGAATGAGCAAACCAGGCCGAGAATACACATATATTTTAATCTTACAATCAAGCTCACCTTAACTGTGAATTTCAAGGAATCGATTATAACAGAGAAAATCTGCATCCATGCCATGGAACCAAGGGATCAAGGGAGGTTGTTTTAATATATATGTGTGTATATATATATATATATATAATATATATATATAAATATTTATATAAATTTATATTTATGTACATTTTATATTTATATAAATATAAAATTCTGCAATTCAACCATATTCTAGTGTGGGCTCCTTATGCTATCTGTACTTCCGTTTATTAAAAGGAGGACAGTTTCAGAAACTGTCAGTGTCAGAAGCTACAGGTGCAGTGACAGCAGCAACCAGACAAGACAACCTTCCTTTGTCAGGAGAACGCCATGTTTCCCAAAACCCAGTGGGGTAAAGGATCCTCTGACAAGTTCTGCACCCAGTTTTTAATGTGGCCAACATACTCTGCAGAACTCAGTTGCTGTAGAAGCAATTTGAAATCTCCTATTTAACCTCCATAAGTATTCAAATATGATTCACCTCAACGTGATAGTCTAAGGTAAAATTAAAACCATGCATTTTATTTATTTATTTGTTTTTAGAGAGAGGGTCTCACTCTGTTGCCCAAGCTGGGGTGCAGTTGTGTGATCCTGGCTCACTGCAACCTCAAATTCCTGGGCTCAAGCAATCCTCCCCCATCAGCCTCCCAAGTAGCTGGGACTACAGGTGTGTACCACTACGCCCAGCTAATTTATTTCATTTTGTAGAGACAGGGTCTCACTCTGTTGTGCAGGACAGTTTCAAACTCCTGGCCTCAACCAGTCATCCTACCTTCACCTCCCACAGTGCTGGGATTACAGGCTTGAGCCACTGCATGCGGCCCAAACTATGAATTTTAAAATGAACAGGAAAATCTGCATGTTGCTATCACAATGGTTAATATTAGTAAACTAGACCATGAAGAACCAGGGAAAGTCTGCACTACACAATATTCATAACGTTCACTTAATTGTCACTCAGTATGTAAATATAATACAGAAAACACATACTTTTTTCTGAAATATAGTTCTGAGCTTCTCTGAACTATATTTCAAAGCCAACTTCCTAAGTACCAGGTTTTGGTGATGCAATTTCTTTTCTAAGGGACACAGCAAGAGACTCAAACTTAACACTGATTTTTACCAGTAGAAGAAAAGGAAGTGCAATTTAACCACTCACACACTGAAAAATTCAGCAGGGCTTTAAGCTGTGTGCAACAAAATTAACTTGAGGCAGTGAAGCCAACTATATTTTGAAAAATTAAAATTTAGCAGCCCAGATAGGTTTATTTTTTCCTTCTCTTCATCTGATGTAGTTTCTATTAAAAGTTGGAGGACCAACGTTGACAGGCAGGATAGAAAGTGATGCAGAAACAAAAGCAGCTTGCTGAGGGGTCCTGTGCTGCGTGCGCAGCCTTTCCGGCCACCGATCACCAGACATGCTCGAGGACACTCACTTAGGAGGCTCGCCAGGACCCTTTGAGTGAGGACATAGAAACACGCTCTTCATTTTATATTAGAAAAATAGTGAGAGTTCAACTGACCCATAAGGTCTTATAAAAAACAATAAATTCCTTTCTAGATCTGAATTTCATGAATTAGAAGTCAGTGAGGAATTGGTGCTCATTGGCATCCTCTTGTTATGCTAATATTTTTTATTATTCTATTCTATTCTTTATTTTTTAAGACAGTGTCTCCCTCTGTTGTTCAGGCTGGAGTGCAGTGGTGTGAACATGGCTCACTGTAGCCTCCAGTTCCTGGGCTCAGACAATTCTCCCACCTCAGTGTCTGAAGCAGCTGAGACTACAGGTACATGCCACGAGGCCCAGATAATTTTTGTATTACTTGTTTTTTGTTGTTGCTTTTGGAGAAACAAAATCTCTCCATGTTGCCTAGGCTGGTCTAGAACTCCTGGGCTCATGTCATCCTCCCACCTCAACCTCCCAAAGTGTTAGGATTACAGGTATGATCCACTGCACCCAGCCATTTCTTTGTATTTATTTATTTTTAGTTTTTGTTTTTGAGATGGAGTCTCACTCTGTCACCCAGGCTGGAGGTCAGTGGCATGATCTCAGCTCACTGCAACCTTCACCTCCCAGGCTCAAGTGATCCTCCCACCTCAACTTCCCAAGTAGCTGGGACTACAGGAGTGCACCACCACACTCAGTTAATTTTTTTTTTTTTTTTTTTTGGTATTTTTAGTAGGAACAACAGGGTTTTACCATGTTGGCCATGCTGGTCTTGAGCTCGACCTCAAGAGATCTACCTGCCTTGGCCTCCAAAAGTGCTGGGATCACAGGTGTGAGCTATTGCACCCAGCCATTACTTTCATTTTAATAAAGAGTTTTTCTTTCTTTCCTTTTTTTTTTCTTGATTAGTACAAAATCTCTGATTTTAAAGCAAACTTCCTAGTCTTTTTGTTTCTTTTTCTAGAGATACAGGATAAATAGCTAGAAAACTTTGATACCTGCTTTTCATAACCCCGATTTTTTTTTTTTCTTTTTTTGAGATGGAATCTTGCATTGTTGCCTGGGCTGGAGTGCAGTGGTGTGATCTCAGCTTGCTGCAAACTCTACCTCCTGGGTTCAAGTGATTCTCTTGCCTTAGCCTCCTGAATAGCTAGGATTATAGGCGCCCACCACCACACCTGGCTAATTTTTGGTATTTTTAGTAGAGATGGGTTTCACGACGTTGGCCAGGCTGGTGTTGAACTACTGACCTCACAATCAGCCCACCTTGGCCTCCCAAAGTGCTGGGATTATAGGCCTGAGCCACTGCTCCCGGCCACCCCAGACCATTATAATGCCAGTTATTTGTTTTAATTTGCAAGCAGCACATAGGAGGTAATAGGATGGTGATGAATCCATGGGCCTGGCTTCGGACTGCCTGAGGTCAGATCTTGGCTTCAGATCTTGCTGGCTTGAAGATCTTCAGCAAGTGAAGACAATATTATACTTACTCCACAACAGTGTTGTGAGAATGAAAGGTCAATGCATTTTTTAGACAATATGTAAGAATAAAATCTGTTTGGTCTCTTCCTTTAGAATATTTAGTGTCCTATTTCATTTTATTCCTTTGTATCAGCAATGGTTGGTGGAACAATGTTGGATAGCAACAGTTACAGCAAGCAGAGATATCTTGCCTTTGAAAGTCATAATGGGAATATGTATTTTTTAATATTTCACTTTCAAATATCATGTAAAAAAGAGTTTCCTTTTATTCCTAACTTGCAAAGCATTTTCATCATAAATGAGTCCTGAATTTCATCAAATGCTTTTTCAGCATCAATTGAGGGATCACATGACTTTTCTCCTTTAGCCTGTTAACTTAAGTCAATTACCTGATTAATGTTGCATAGTATTTGCATTACTATGCAAAGTGTTTGCATTACTATACAAACTGGTCGTTATTTTAATATACATAAGATTTAATCATTCATAGTTTATTTAGGATTTTAGCATCTACATGCATATAAGAGGCCTATTAGTTATACCTAAGACAAGTCAGGCAATAGTAGATCAGTGGCAATAATTGGAGACCACCACACAGAAAGGTTAATGGGTAGAAAGGAGAAATATCCAAAGATTCAGTGAAGATTTCATGCTCAGAAGATGTGGCTCAGTGTCCTGTTGTCTAGACTTACGAGGGGGCTCTCTGGGCACTCTGGGTGTAAAGCACTGTCTTCCTTTCCACATAAAGCCTCACAGAAGCCTCTGTGCAGGTCACTGCAGGTTTCCCCAGAGGCACTCCAACAGGACTCAGGGCTGGAGAAACTTTTCCATCAGGCAGGCAAAAAACTATGTTTCTGCTTGGGAATTTTTAAAAAAGGGCCAGGCATGGTGGCTCACACCTGTAGTCCCAGCACTTAGGGAGGCTAAGGCAGGAGGGTCCCTTGAGTCCAGGAGTTCGAAACCAGTCAGGGCAACAAGTAAGACCACGTATCTACAAATTTAAAAAAAAAAAAAAATTAGCCAGGTGTAGTGGCACATGCTTGTGGTCCCAGCTACTCAAGCGGCTGAGGCGGGTGGATCATTGGACCCCAGGAGCTCCAGGCTTCAGTAAACTGTGATTGTGCCACTGTATTCCAGCCTGGGTGAGAGAGCAAGACTATGTCTAAAAAAAAAAAAAAAAAAAAAAAAAGAAAAAATAAAAAAAAAAAAAAAAAAAAAAAAAAAGTGAGCAAGGATATTGTAAACAAAAAAATCTATAAACAGACACAGACCAAATGAACATGAACTTAGATATTGGAACAGCATGGGATGGGAGCAGGTATGCAGGATGTGCATCTAGAACCAGGGGTGCAAATCCTAGGTTTTCCATTTGGTACAGGGATTTCTAAACTGAAGTTCCAGAACTGGACTTTGGGGAGTCTACAATTCCAGATGTTATATGTAAAGTTTGTGTATCTTTGCATTTTTCTGTGGTCAGACTCAATAGCTTTCATTTAAAAAAAAAGGAGCATCACTAATTTACTAACTGTTGGACTTTGGGCACGTTTTCTGACCTTTCGGCTGCCTTTCCTATAAAGTAGAAATAAGAAGCCCTAATTACTTCAAAGACTGGATGTGGCCTCACATGTAGACCCAAATTATAAAAGTGAGACATAAGTATGCATACATGTTATACTGAAATAGATGTTTCAAAGATAAATGCAGAAGGCAATAAAATTTGAACCATTTACTTTGAAAATAAGTTAATGAAGACATCAAAAATATTTAGGTAAATGTAGGCATCTAATTATAGAAAAGTAGGGTTTTAAAATTTTATTATATATAATATACATACACATATTTTCTATCTATCTATCTATCTATCTATCTATCTATCTATCTATCTATCTATCTAATCTGTCTGTCTAACCATCCATTATCTATCTTTCTGAACCATTTACTGAACCATTTACTTTGAAAAAAGGTTTATGCCAGGTGTGGTGGCTCCCACCTGTAATCCCAGCACTTTGGGAGGCCGAGGCAGGCGGATCACCTCAGGTCAGGAGTTCGAAAAAAGGTTTATGAAAACATCCAAAAATATTTAGGTAAATGTAGGCATCTAATTGTAGAAAAGTAGGGTTTTAAAATTTTATTATATATAATATATACACACATATTTTCTATCTATTTATCTACCTATCTATCTGTATCTATCTATCCATCCATCTATCCATGTATCTATCTATCTATCTATCTATCCATCTATCTATCGTTGAATCTTTCTAATCTTCCGCGCCAAAAAATATCCCACCAATATTTTGAAAGTGTACTGGGTTGGATTTGACCTTATCTACAAATCACAACATTTCTTATGCTAATGCAAACATTCCAGCAAGACGTCCTAATTTGTTCACAGCAGAAATACACAGATCCTTTCTTTAATGAATGCAACACAGTGCAGAGGCCACTGGAATTGACGTGCAACCACGAAACAGAGAGAAAGGGAATCTAGAGGGGCGGTCTCCTTTGCTTTGTCTCCCTCACTCTCCTGTCTTTTCCCTGTAACGCAGGCGGCCTGGTTGCCTGAGAGTCTTTTGACTCAGAACCCCACATTTGGGAGGGTCAGCTTTGTTTCCTTTTTGTCTAATTTCTGGTTTCCCAGTGGAGCGTATGAAACTAGATCATTCCACCTTGTGATGTTGGAAGGTCAGATAAGGTGGCCCCAGAGCCATCTTTCATTGCACACACTGTGTTTCCCAACTGAACTAAATTACAAAATTTTGAACAATCAAAGGGAATTACGGTAATGGTAGTAATGTCCACTGTTTTTACATTCTTACTTTGCAATTCTCTGTATTAAATTTCATTTTATGAAATAGTTTCAACTCCCCAAATAAATGTATCAGAGAACTGTTAAAGGATTAGAATCATTTAGGACTATTAAGGATTGAAATTTTCTCCTCTGTGATTATATGATCGAACAATGGCAAAATGGATACTACCAAAATTCTAAGTGCAGTGAACATTGAGGCTTAAAGGGGAGGAAGTCTCTTATACTAGAAGACAAGTAAATTATAGAGAATTATAGAGAAAAGAAGAAGCTGATTAGATATCCAGTTGGTGGAAAGCATTTTAACAGAAGATGGTGTGGGTTAGACATAAAGGAGGAATGTAAGTAATATCGCATTACGTTAGGGGAAAAACACCTAAAAATTTTCCAAAGAAGATCAGTATTGATCTTTGTGTCTTTGAGTTGTGTCTCTGTGTGTAGACAGAGAGAAAGAGAAGTTACAGTATTATATTTGTTAGATACAAATATATGTATTTAGTTCAATTAATCTTCTCTTATTAATTTTATCTTACAAAACATATGTAATAACTTTTCTAAAGGTATCCCAACAGCAGGACCAGCATTTGAAAGCTGAGGTACCTGACTCCAGATTCTACATTCTGAAATTTGCTTTTACAAGAATCTTCTGAGTGAAAAATCAGATACTACTTAAATAAAAGGGTTTAAATATTAGACCCTCAAGGTGTCAGAGTTTAGATTAGAAACCACAGACAAAGCATGACTAATCTTCATCTGGTTTCTTGAAATTGAGCTCTGTCTTCAGGGAATAAAGTTCCTATGTCCTTTCTTGCTCCTGTTTCCAGACAAGTGGGAAAAGTCAGGAAATCTTCACTGCTAGTACAGTTTTAAGATATATAGAACCAGACCCAAGGCAAAAAAATGCTAAAAATTCACTTTATCCATTGGAGTGTCTTCTCATTCAGAAACATTTATTCCAGCATGACATAAAACCATTCAGAGTGCTGACAGCGATGCTTAAGAATTGAGTGTAAAAAGCGTGTAGCATATGACCCCACTTTAAAAAGAGTTATATTAATATCTAAGGAAATTTCCTTGGAAAACATGTGTCTGCAACAAATATGATAGTGTTAATTTCTGGCTAGCGAGGGTATGTGTGGATTGTTATTTGCCTATACTCTGTTAATTTGTATTTTCTAGTTATTTTAAATTTAAGGAATGACGTGTAATAAAACTGGAAGTTTTTAAAAGCAATTCAACAAACAAATGTTGCTAGGCACCAACTTGTGGCCATTGAGCTAGGCAAGAGGATGGAAAGAGATGTAAGCCAAGGGAAAGGTAACTCCTGGGTGGGGAGCTCACTGGCCTCCTCACCTTTGTAGACCCATGTCCTGGGTTGACACAGAGTAGGACTCTATAAGGATTTGTTCAATAAATGAATGAAGAGAGACTGATCAACAACTGACAAAGTGATATATTTTACAGGTGCTGTGAAAGAAGCATACAAGCCAGAGAGCCTACCTGAAGCAAGAAGGGGAAAACCAAACAGGGTAGGAGGGCTGTGGTGGGGGGCGGGGATGCCAGGCGGTGGAGACTTGATTCAGGGTTTGATGCCTAAACTGAACCTTCTATTAAGACGTGAGTGGGCTGGGAGGTTGTGATGCCCAGAGCGTGAGGAAGGAAGTGGGGGGAGGAAGAATATAACAGAGGACAAACCTGGTGAGAACAGCCAGTGCTAGCTCGAAGAAGTTAGGAAAGGCAAAATGAGAAGAGAGAGCGGGGGACAATATTATAGGATGGAGATGCCTCAGAATCTTGGGAAAACTCAGCTGGGCGCAGTGGCTCAAGCCTGTAATCCCAGCACTTTGGGGGGCCGAGGCGGGTGGATCATGAGGTCAGGAGTTCGAGACCAGACTGGTTGACATGGTGAAACCTGTCTCTACTAAAAATACAAAAATTAGCCAGGTTTAGTGGCATGCCCCTGTAATCCCAGCTATTCGGGAGGCTGAGGCAAGAGACTTGCTCAAACCCGGGAGGCGGAGGTTACAGTGAGCCTAGATCGCACCACTGCACTCCAGCCTGGGTGACAGACTCCATCTGGGGTGGGGGAGGGGGGAGAATCTTAGGAAAACTCAACTTTGAGCTTTTACAAATGCAAAAACTAAGAACTACATGTAAAAAAACTTAAGATACTTACATAAGAAAGTGATGAGTCAGGGAGAAAATCAACAGATAGGTGGAAATGTGGCCAGAAAGGGATACAGAACAAACTTTAGGAAGTGGTGTTTCATCAGCAACTCTCACTGAATGCTGTTGCCTTTTGCATAAAAATGCCACAAGCCATTTCTGAGGAGGTAGGATTTTGGAGCTGTTTTAATGGACATTTAGTGTATCTGCCTCTTTGTTTCTCCAAAATAAGTTATTTTTTCTAAAATAACTGTACACATTACCACGATGTCCCAGTAAGAACACACTTGATGAGGACAAAGCAGAAACTTATTAAATAGGTCATATAGTTATACAGAAATTTGGTTGTTTTTAAAAAGTCAGCTGATGGATTTAATTTACTTCTCAATAAATCCTTTAACATCTGTCTAAAGCACTAATTATTTTTAAAAGATCTATCTAAAGCACTAATTATTTTTAAAAGACAGGAAAGAAGGAAGGAAAGAAGGGAGGGAGGGAAAGAAAGAAAATAAAAAAGGCAGGAGAGAGAAAAGAAGGAAGGAAGGGAAGGAAAAAATAAATTTCTTCAGGCCATGCTGTGTGTAGACAGTGAACTCTACCTGTGAGTAAAATCAAGCGTCAATACTTCCTAAAGAATTTTTTTTCAACAAGCATTATTTATGTCTGCGCGCTTTATCCATCATATTCATGCCTGGAGGAAGAGCCCTAAAATGTGTGTTTTTTAATGAGCAAGAATAATAGATAAAACACTCAAGAGTTTAAAGCAAAAAGAAGAGAGTAACTCTGCTGAGTGATGGGGAAAACCTTTTTTTAAGTTTTGATGTTAGAAAGGGGCCAAAGGCAGGATAAAGAGATTGCCTAATGCCATATTAAAAAGGAAGAAGCTCCAGGGTGAGCTTTGGAGAATGGCTCGTCTCTTACGTTCTAGAAATCACTTGTAAATCAATAGTAATTGTACAACAGAGCCTACCACTAATATGCGAAGTAATGTTCCTAACTGCAACAAGAATTTTAATGGGAAACATTTTTTCCTGAAGCGTGTATACAGGTCTCCTGAGAACCTGAGCTATCTCCCGCTCTTTTCATAAAAAGAAGGGGGAGGAAGAGGATCAAAACTGTTGCAATTTCAAGTTCAATATTTCTGCTCTAGTTTCGAACTTCCCATCCTCTTAATCTTAATTGCTCTAATCCATAACCGCGAACTGCATCAGCCTCGCGGGAATGTCTTCCCACAACTTCATGTGCACACCGTCCTCTTCTCTGGCAAATACACAGCATGTCATTTTCTGGATGAGTAGCAGACGCAAAGCATATTGCAGTAAATGATTTTATGCCACTGTTCCCCGTTTAATCAAATCAAAGTAGATATGGTTGATTACATGGACAAAAAGCTACTGAATAAACACGTTTGTTCAGGAGTAACTAAGCATTAGATAACATTATGTAATGTGGAGGTAAGTCACTGCCTGGCTTAATGTTATGGTTTCCATGGCAACGACATCCGTGAAGGGTAGAGGAGTTCAGAAATACTGGTTTCTTTCGGTGCGTAAATGGAAGATCCACATGCACACGACGTTTCTGGTGGCTTGAAAAAAGTCTTCCACTCATTAAAGAGTAATTTTCATCATTAATCAATACGGATATTTGGGACTACCATCTAGGAAAGGAGACAGGTTGGCATTGCCCTTCCCAAGTTCTTTAGGGATAGAGGGTGCTCAGGTAGCTGGGGGAGACAGCTACAGGAATTTTCCATGGGATGCTGCCCCCGGTAGGGTCCATGTGCCACGGATGGGGTTTTCCTCTTTTCCTACAAACAGTGACGGCGATAACAAAACGCCAAAGTCCCAGCCAACTGCTGAACACTGCAGAGGATGGTTCCTGCGGAAAGCAGAAAAGATTAATTATGGCAGGAGGACAGGAGGCTTTGGTTTTGCATTCAGCCCGCGCTTCAGTGCTCTCGGTCCCTTTATCTGCTGCAGCAGCGCAATTACAGCGAGGGTCCGGAGAGGGGAGGGGGATGTGGGGAGGGGGGGTC
>NW_016107802.1:1450370-1481548 GCF_001604975.1 Cebus imitator
AGGGGTGTGGGGAGGGGGAACGGGGTCTGAGGAAGGCGAGAAGGATGCAGGCTCGGGGTGTGGGGAGGAGGGTACAAGGAGGGGAAGGGGTGCAGGGAGGGGAAGAAGGTGGAGGGCGGGGAGGGATAGGGGTGCAGGGAGCTCCCAGCTCCAGCATTATTTTCCTAGTCTTTTATGTCATTTTAGTCCCCCGGATTAGACGAGGAATAAAGTTAAATATACAGGTTCTTCTGAATTGTAAGTTACACCTTAATAAGACTTGGAGAAATCCAATTATTTTTTATTCTGTGATTGAACGGAAATTCATTTCAGTGATCAGAAGAGGGGCTGAGAGCCAGGAGAGCTGAATGCATCTTGTCCCTACACTCTTCCCTCATTTACTCCTAATGGCTTAGGTGTGGTTTGCCCTGGAGGGTGGCTTTTATTTCTAGGATCCTTAGAGGGGCTTTCCAGGCTGAAGATGTTCATTCACTGTGGACCTTCCCGTCTTAATTCATCTGCAGTTGATCTTTGCTACCCAAGTTAGTATTGAAAAGAAGGTTAGTACAGAAAATACTATCTTTCTAGGCTGTGCTTCCTAGATACATCGAAGAGATTTTAACCGGGATTTATTCCATAGCTAGAGCCCATCCATGTGTTAATTTTCCCACATATATTGTTATTCTCGTATGCAGATTCTTTGACTACAGTGGTGCAATCTTGGCTCACTGTAATCTTCGCCTCCTAGGTTCCAGTGATTATCCTGTCTCAACCTTCCAAGTAGCTGGGATTACAGGCATGTAATTAGCCACCGTGCCAGGCTAAGTTTTGTACTTTTAGTAGAGATGGAGTTTCACCATGTTGGCCAGGCTGGTCTTGAACTCCTAACCTTAAGTGATCTGCCTGCCTCGGCCTCCCAAAGTGCTGGACTACAGGCGTGAGCCACTGTGCCCAGCTCCCTTTCCATTTTGTTCCAGATAGCCACTAAGAGGGCTTCTACACGGATTAAATGTGTCCCCACATTTATGAGGCTACCATACTGTTTCCGAAAGAAGGGAAGAAGCCCTCTCCATGGTTCTGCCCTAGAGGTTGAGCACACTAAAGGGAGAAAGAGCTTAGAGTTTCCCCTGAAGATTGAATGCACTGGCAAAAGCATGTAGGGAGGAAAATACAGGCAGCAACTTTATTACACTTCGTGGGAAGCTTTGACTCACAAGGTCCATGAAAAAACCTCTGGCTCTGATGCCATCCCCTTTACCATAAAAACAGTGGGATGCAGGGTCATTTTTGCCAGCATGGAAGTTGTGGCAGGAAATCTATCCTCTCTTTTTCATCTTCCTTATAATAATGAAGGCATAATATTTACCAAATACGTGGTTTATACCAAGCCCCTTCATTTATCCCTCGCAGCACCACTTTAAGGTAGATATTACCCGCCACATCTGCAAATGGGATCAGAGATTATGGTAAAACCATTGCTGGCAAAGGGGGTTAGAGGCATTCAGGAGCTTGTAGAGATGGAGTTTCACCACGTTTGGGGGTTCACCAAAGATCACCTGGGTAGAGGCTGAATAACTCAAAACCTTACTGTTAAATGGCAGCACTACTGTGAGGGAGGTCTTGAGGTAACTCATGAAGCTTCAGTCAGAGCACTTCTGACAGCTCCCAGCCAATGAAAGGAAGTTTCTTAGTCAAGATGTTCCCATGACAAGTGCTTTGAACCTGGTCCATTTTGACCAGAACGAGGAAGGGTTTTTTTTTTTCTTTCAACATTTATTTTAAGTTTCGGGGTACATGTGCAGGATGTGCAGGTTTGCTACACAGGTAAATGTGTGTCATCGTGGTTTGCTGCACAGGTCAATCCATCACCCAGGTATTAAGCACAGCATCCATTAGCTATTCTGTGGAAGGATTTTGTTTCATTTTGAGAGGCAGGGTTTCACTCCTGTTGCCCAGGCTGGAGTGCAGTAGCATGATCTTGCCTCCCTGCAGCCTCCTCCTCCTGGGCTCAAGCGATTCTCATGCCTCAGCTACCTGAATAGCTGGGATTACAGGCATCCGCCACCATGCCTGGCTAATTTTTGTATTTTTAGTAAAGGCAGGGTTTCACCATGTTGACCAGGCTGGTCTCAAACTCCTGACCACAAGGGATCTGCTCACCTAGGCCTTCCAAAGTGCTGAGATTACAGGCATGAGCCACTGCGCCTGGCCTAAGGAAGGATTTTATTTAATACCTTAGTTGTAGATATGACTTTACAGTCTACACAGCATGCTTGTTCTCAGGACAACCCTGTTGGTGGATATTATTATTTTCTTTTAACTGATGTAAAAAAAAAAAAAAACACTCAGGCACCTGTCCAGTTAACTTACCCACCTTAAGAAGCTAGTAAATGAAGAAACAAAAATGCACACTTTAGTCTGGTGTTTGTTCTTACTGCAAACATGGATCTGCTGAGTCTCCTGCCCGAGCCATGGTATTGACACAGAGATGACACATTCCCTGACCTCCTTCACTCAACCAGGGTAAGACTGTGCTCTCTTTACAGCAGTTTGTTTCTATCATGCCATAGGAGAAAAAATATCTCTAGATTATTTTTTGAACAAAACATTTCTTTGCCAAGATGTTCTTCTGTCAGAACTTCTCCAGAAAATTCCAAGACTTACCTGGGAACCAGAGGAAGCCTGCTAGCCCAGATATGAGAATTATAATTTTGATCAACTCCCAGGAATTTTTTGCCAACCTCAGTTTGCTTAGTCTCTCTGAAACACTGCAGCTGGCTTGTCTTTATTCAGTGGATGGCCACGGTAGCGTGTCGTACACAGGTGTAATAAGAAATAGCTTATCAACTCCTGACCTCTGGTGATCCTCCCACCTCGGCCTCCCAGCCTGGCCAACATGGTGAAACTCTGTCTCTACTAAAAATACAAAAAAAATTGACTGGGCATGGTGTTATATGCCTGTAATCCCAGATACTCAGGAAGCTAAGGTAGGAGAATTGCTGAAACTCGGGAAGCAGAGGTTGCAGTGAGCTGAGATTGCATCACTGCACTCCAGCCTGGGTGACAGTGAGTGTGTGTCTACATTTAAAAAAAAAAAAGCTGGGAACAGTAGCCGGCACAGCTGTAATCCCAGCACTTCAGGAGCTGTAGGCAGGCAAATCAGCAGAAGTTGGGAGTTTGAGACCAGCCTGGCCAACATGGTGAAACCCCATCTCTACTAAAAATTCAAAAATTAGCCAGGGGTGGTGGTGCACACCTGTAGTCCCAGCTACTTGGGAGGCTGAAGCACAAGAATCACTTGAACCCAGAGGTAAAGATTGCAGTGTACCAAGATTTCACCACTACACTCCAGCCTGGGAAAGAGTGAAACTACGTCTCAAAAAAAAAAAAAAAAAAAAAAAAAAAGCTTATCAAATTGGCCAAGCTGAGGCTTGCTTGCCATGAGGGCTTCTTGCATGCTTAGCCCAAAGACAGCCTATCCTCCAACACGGGCTACACTGTCACCTGTGCACTCGTTATTTCCATCATATTGTGGAGCTCATTTCCAGGGCCCCGTGAACTGCAATTTGAAACTCACTTACTCTTCCTATCAACTGTTCTCTCTCATTCTCTCCTCAATGAGAAAAATAAGACATGGTTCAGGGCCTGTCCAGAAGCAAGGGGAAGGAGAACATTAGGACAAATACGTAATGCATGCAGGGCTTAGAACCCAGGTGACATGTTGATGGGTGCAGCAGACCAACATGCTGATGTAACGAAACTGCACGTTCTGCATATGTTCCCCAGAACTGAAAGTAAATTTTAAAAAATTTTAAAGTAAAAGAAAAGAAAAATATGGTGTTAAAATGTATGATAAAAGGATGGTAATTATTACCAGTATACTCTTTAAAGAAGCCAGATTTTCAGCCATTTCTAAAATAGGTATTTAAGCCACCTATGTGGCTTACGAAGGCAAGTCTCTTCATTGTTTGTGGCTAATGGTAAGGCAAGTACATTCTCCAGGAAGCAAAAAGAAGCAGCCTCTTCTAGACTAGAACTTGATTCAAATTTTGTTGTCTGAGCACGCAAAGGGAAAAACTTTCAATGCTTCTGCCAAAAATAGCTTGTTTTTATTCCAGCCTCCAAAGAGAGTATAGGTTGTTAATTCTTTAGATACTGTCTACTTTTCTTCAAATGATGCTTTTTGAAGAGACCAAGTCATTTCAATAATTTGTGTATGTGGGTTTTACCTTGAGCGTTGTGAAACCAAACGTTGTTAGCATCAGCGCACTGGCCTTTGAGATCTCTCCTATTTGTGTGTCCCGTGATGAACTGGGGCTGTTGCCGCTGATTTTCCATTGGCTGGCTCAGCTAACAGAGCTTCAATAAGTTCCAGCTTCTCATTCATTCTTGTAAAGGTGCCGAAGAAGGCAGGGAGGTTGTTTGGCTCACTATTATAAAACTTCTCTATTACTAAGAGTGGCTGGAGAAGGCTCTAATAAAATGCACAGAGAAAACTGTAACACACTAGCTTGCTAAAACTTATGAGTAAACAGATAGCTGGGCAAAGGAGATTTGACCTGCAGTTTTCTTAACGAGAACGTAGGAGAAAGAGCAGGTCTGAAGTAAGATCGCCTTGCTTTTGAATCTTGGTGCCATGATGTAACAGTTTAATGACAGAAAGAAGCTGCATGACCCAGACCTCAGATTTCCATACATATAAATTGGGCACTTAAATGCCTAGCCGGCAGTACTGTATGGATTTACCACTTATGCAAAATACCAAGCACGGTGTAGGTACCAAATATTTCTTTATCCTTCACCATCACTATTGATGAGTAACATGTCTTGTTTAGGGAAACTCTGCAAGTTCTTCCATCTTCCTTCTCTAGGAGCTCAGGTAACAGTGGACAATCCATCCGCAATGGAGAGGACAATAGTCGACTCACAAACACTGATTCTATTTTATTGTGATGGTCTAGGATGAGGGTGGCCCTTAAATTCAATCTGGCCCTTTGCTTGTTTTGCTAAATAAAGTTTTATTGGAATACAGCCAAGCTCAATGACTACATGTTGTCTATGGCTACTTTTGTGCAACAACAGAGTTACATAGTTTTCAGAAATATTTACTCTTTGTTCATTTACAAAAACAGTTTTATAATCATTACCAGTGATCTCTGATCTAGGGTAATTATTTCCAAGTTTATGTGAAAATATTGATGGGTCTTGGATCCTCAAGTACAACATTTGTATAATTCAAATACCCCATGTTGTGTACAAATCCCCTAACAAAGGCAGAAGCTCCATCATCTAAATACTTTGAAAAAATATAAAGAGAACTATATATAATTACAGGAGATGAATCTTATTTTTTTTTTTATTTTTTTGAGACAGAGTCTCGCTCTGTCATCCATGCTAGAGTGCAGTGGTATAATCTTGGCTCCCTGCAACCTCCACCTCCCAGGCTCAAGTGATTCTTGTGCTTCAGGCTCCTGAGTAGTTGGGATTACAGGCGTGAGCCACCATACCCACAATTTTTTTTTTTTTTTGTATTTTTAGTAGAGCTAGGATTTCACCATCTTGGCCAGGCTGGTCTTGAACTCCTGGCCTCAAGCGATCCACCCACCTTAGCCTCCCCAAGTGCTGGGATTACAGACATGAGCTACTGTGCCCAGCCGGGGATGAATCTTATAGCCATTCTGCCAGCCTTTTGAGAAATTTATTCTGTTTGTGGCAGAATAAACATTAGCTGCTCAATGTCCTAGCTCAGTCAACCTAAGACCACCTGAAACAAGCCTATAGCCTGGCACATTTGGGTTTATTGACCTAATCCAATGGGGTAAATAATCCTAGAGGGCATCTCACCAAACAAAGAAGAAATAGAAGTATTCTAGGATTCTGGGCGAGGGTGGGGTTTAGATGAAATTTGAATGAAGTAGTGTTTTGATAGGCTCACAGCGAAGTTGGGTAGTATAAAGGGGTCAGTATCAGATCTGCACTGAAAAATGGACCCAGGGTCCTGTTTCCATGGAAACAGTGCAGTTGTGAGATAGATGTGGAAACCCATTATCTGAAGCTCTGCCTCTGAGTTGTAAATCTAGACTGTTTCTCTGCATCAAAAAGCGACTAGGTTTTCCAGCCAAAAGTGGGGGTTTCATTTTTACTGATACAATTCCAAACAGCAAAGCTTTGGAGAGTCCACGATTTTAGAGAACAAAGTTTCTTAGTGAGTAAAAAAGGAGTCGTGACTCAAAGAAGGGGCTGTTCTGACCTGTTAGCATTGCAGTATGTTCTTGGGAGAAATACTGTTTCTTGTTACTTTGAAGCTGGCTTATCTGTGTCTGTTATTCCAGCCTGATGAATGGCCAGGCAGGTATTCACTTCCTTGGTCTGAGCTGATTTTTACTTTCTCATCAGAAAGTAATGATGGTAGGGTTGGAAGGTGGGGAGGCAGAGGGAGGTGAGTTAGAACACAATTAGCGAGGAACTAAATTCAAAGCAGGTAGGCTAAAGGGAGCTTTCCTACAAACTTCATGAATATGTATTGAGTCAATGAATGAATAATCGTTGAATGGTTGTGAAGAGTCTCAAACATAAAGGAGCAGTAACATGTTAATGACTCTAATATTATCAGTTAGACGCTTACATAGAATTTTATGATGCTCGTTTTGACATTTAACCATAAAAAAGCATGAAAAGTTCCGATAGCAGACCATCAGATGTATTATGAATTTCTCCTTTAGATACTCCTGGAATAATTTTAGGGTTATTCTTCATAGTAACAACTGTCAGGCGGAAACCAAAGTGCTGAGTAACGGCAGTCTACCTGCAGGTTTTAGTTCAGCGATTTTCTTTTTTTAATGGTTTGTATAAAATTTAGGGGGTGCAATTTTGTTACCTGGATATGTTGCCTAGAGGTAAAGTCTGGGCTTTTGGTGTAACCATCACTCAAATAATGTATATTGTATCCATTAAGTAATTTTGGTACCAGAAAGGGGTCCTGATCCAGACCCTAAGAGATTGTTCTTAGATCTGCCTGCAAGAAATAATTTGGGGTGAGTCCACAGAATAAAGTGAAGGCAAGTTTATGAGAGAAGTAAATTAACAAAAGAATGGCTACTCCATAGGCAGGGCTCCACGAGGGCTATGGTTGGCTATTTTTATGGTTATTTCTTTTCTTTTTCTTTTTTTTTTAAATTGCATTTTAGGGTTTGGGGTACATGTGAAGAACATGCAAGGTTGTTGCATAGGTACACACATGGCAGTGTGATTTGCTGCCTTCCTCCCCATCACCTATATCTGGCATTTCTCCCCATGTTATCTCTCCCCAACTCCCCACCCCCCGCTGTCCCTCCCCTATTTCCCCCCTCCCCCCTTGACAGGCCCCAGTGTGTGATGCTCCCCTCCCTGTGTCCCTGTGTTCTCATTGTTCAACACCCGCCTATGAGTGAGAACATGCGGAGTTTGATTTTCTGTTCTTGTGTCAGTTTGCTGAGAATGACCGTTTCCGGGTTCATCCATGTCCCGGTTATTTCTTGATCATATGCTAAACAAGGGGTGGATTATTCATGAGTTTTCCCGGAAAGGGGTGGGGATTTCCCCCTGGAACTGAGGGTTAGACCATATAGGGTAACTTCTGGGCATTCCCATGGCATCTGTAAATTGTCACGGCAGCAGTGGGAGTGTCTTTTAGCATGCCAATGCATTATAATTAGTGCAGAATGAGCAGTGAGGACGACTGTCGGTCGTCTTCATTGCCATCTAGGATTTGACAGGTTTTGGCAGGCTTTTTTATTGCATCCCATTTTATCAGAGGGGCCTTTGTTACTTCCTATCCCATCCTTCCTAGGGATATCCCATCCTTCCTCACTAAGAAGTGAGACATTCTCAGTCTCACTTCCTGGGGACACAGCCCAGCAGGTCTCAGCCTCATTTTACCCTTAGTCTCACTTCCTGGGGACACAGCCCAGCAGGTCTCAGCCTCATTTTACCCATCTCCTATTCAAGGTGGAGTCACTCTGGTTCCAATGGCTCTGACAATTTCTCATCCCTCGCTCCCTCCCACTCTTCATCCTTCCTAGTCTCCAATGTCTATGATTCCATACTCTATAGGTCACAGATTTTAGATCCCAAGAATGGCTCAATTCTTGAAGTCACAAGGTTTATTTCCTGAGCTGTTTCTGAAGGACAGGATGTCCTAAATACTGTATCAGAAATGTGTCAGGAGATAAAACTTGTGGCTAGGAACTGATAACACCAAGTCGGAAATCGTGGCCTCTGGGTCCTCTCACTTCCTCCCTGTCTCACCTGAAGGAAGTGCAGTGGGGGCTGGTAGCAGTGGCATCCTCTATCCTTTCCCGGCTCCCAGCCTTCATTCATTCTCTGAGTGATCATTGGGTTTCTCTCTGTCCTCTGTGCCTGCAGAAGTCAGGATTCCTTGATAGAAAGAAGCTTTCGCACTTTTTGTATCCAGCGTGCTTCCACCTTTCACCTCAAAGCCTTTGATGCCTTCCATATTCATCTGGCTGGGGAAGAAATTTACCCCCTGTATTAGTCTGTTCTCATACTGCTAATAAAAACATACCCAAGATTGGGTAAATTTATAAAGGAAGGTAATTTACTGGA
Organism: Cebus imitator; assembly: GCF_001604975.1. Classification (NCBI taxonomy): domain Eukaryota; kingdom Metazoa; phylum Chordata; class Mammalia; order Primates; family Cebidae; genus Cebus; species Cebus imitator. The sequence continues at coordinate 1,458,954 of NW_016107802.1, forward strand.
CTCCCAGTTCCACATGGCTGGCGAGGCTTCACAATCATGGTAGAAGGTGAAGGAGGAACAAAGGAACATCTTACATGGTGGCAGGTAAAATAGTGTGTGCAAGGGAACTCCCCTTTTTAAAAACCATCAGTTTTCATGAGACTTATTCAGTATCACGAGAACAGCACACGAAAGACTCATCACCATAATTCAGTTACCTCCCACTGAGTCCCTCCCATAACGTGGGAATTACAGGAGCTATAATTCAAGATGGGATTTGGGTGGGGACACAGCCAAACCATATCACCCACATTGCTAACTGTCATTAGCAAAATGTTCATTTCTCTGAAGCTGTTGATCCTTATTTGTTCACTTTGAAATGATCTCGATGTTTCCAGCTTTTCCTTTTCTCCTTCTGTCTTCTACAAATCACTACCAGTATAAATTCCCTTCAGTTTGGAATCCTTTTTTCAGCTTCCACTCTCCATCTCTGCTCCCTTAGCCCCACCCCTCCCTGAAGCCTCTGGTCCAGCAAGACCCTTTGCAGCCTGAGGACCATGACCTGAATTAACTCTACCTCCTACCTTCTTCCAAGGGAAGCAGTCCCACTCCAGGAAGTATTGACACAAATTATAAAGTGAGATGGGCAGGGGGTATTCCGAGCTGTGTGTCCAATCGGGAAATGTATCACAGGAAGGAGGCAGCAAGCTGTGGGAAAATACAGGAAATGAGAATCTGCTTCCCAAGCACCCTGAGTCATCTTGTTTAATGGGAAGATTGGTGTCAGCACTTGGAGCCAGGGGAATGCTGCAGGAGGGAATTAGCTTTGATTAGAAGCAGCTGGGAGCAGAGAGCGAATCCCTGAGGTCCTAGAATGAAGGATAAGGTGATCTTGTGAAATACAGTTCCATACGCTCAACTTCACTATTAAAGCTAAAACAATTGTTTATAATATAAGATAAATTTTAAGAGGGAAGAAAAATCCTAACCCATGGAAACTAATTAGCACCAAACCACATAGTAATGAAATCTGGGACTGATAGCCACGTGGGTTTGTTAGGGACCAATAATGCCAGACAAACTTAAAGTCTTGTTTCTTGAAAAGAAATGTGCACATCTATACACATATATACAGCCCAATACACTGATGGTTAGAAGAAACACAGCAGATGTTATCTATCTGGACTCTATGAAAACACTTGATAAAAATGTCTCATGAAATTTTACTTGCAAAACAAGTTCAAATTGGCTGGAATAGGAAAACTCTGATACAGCTCGAAACCTGCCTCCAAAACCATAAACCAAATGTAATGGAACTGATAAATAAATGGCAGCAGATCTAGCTGCAAAAAGGTGTTTAGCAGAATGCCCCTGGGGTAACTATGAGAATGGAGTATATTAAAAATCTATATCAATGAATCAGAAGAACTAGCCACAGGATGCACATGAATTCTTCCAGGAATATGAAACTGGTTGGTTTTAGAGGAAGCACAGAGGATCAAGTCTTAGTGCAGAGGGATACACAAAGAGGTTAGAAGTGTGCACAAGGAGGAAGGAAGGAAGGAAAGAAATGGGATCCACCTGGGAAAATAGCAGCCTGCTGATCTGTAGAAGATTAGGTTGTGGAACTACAGAAGGAGGAAGATTCAGCGGGGAGAGGAAGGAACAGATTCAGCAGGGCTTAGCAATGCTGTTCAGTAGACAGCAAGGGAGAAGTCAGGATTGCCGGGCCTGGAGTTTACAAAATTTGGGGGAGCCTTCCTTAAGCGAAAGGTAAGTTATTAATTTAAAATTAGGTACAGGACCTTGAAAGGGACTGGAGGAAAGGAGGGACTGGAAACATTAAGCTGATTGAGTTTCATGGGGAATCTGCCTAAGCTGGCTGAGCCTATCATGAATAAAGGATTTTCTCTTCCTGGTTTGAGTAAGAAGAGAAATTTGTGTGTGTGTGTGTGTGTGTGTGTGCGTGTGTGGGTGTGTGTGTGTGTGTTTGTGGGGGACCTAGGGACTGATGGTTCACTAACTGGGTGCTATGGTCTGAATGTCTTTCCAAAATTCTTATGTTGAAATCCTAACCCTCAAGAGAACGGTATTTGGAGGTGGGGCCTTTGGAATAGGATTAGATTATGAGGGTGGCTTCCTCATGCATGGGATTAGGGCCCTTATGAAAGAGGCAGGAGGGAAATTGTTTCCCCATCTACCTGTGAGATTACAGTGAGAAGATGCTTTTCCATGAAGGAAGTGTGCCCTCAGCAGATACCAAATCTTTGATCTTGGACTTTTAGCCTCCAGGCTGAGAGAAATAAGTTTCTGTCATTTATAAGTGCCCAAGCATACTAAGACATTGGAGAGCAAGAGAAACTTAGGGAAATTCCAATATAAGTGTCAAAGTTACATGCATAATTTTGTAGATATTTATTATATATACAAATACATGATATGCATATGAATTTATTGCTTTAAAGGTGTTTGGAGTGGAGTAGGAAAACCAAATTTATTTTACACACAGATGTGTAAAATAAATACATATCTGTATTTAGGAGTTTCCTGAGAAAAATCTGTGTTTGCATATAAGCCCTGGGTCACAAATAGTATTTCCACTTGTATGTACGAGTGAAGCTTGCTGATGCAGAAGGCAAAGGTAAGGTGTCCTGGAAAACCACACAGGAGGAGGTGGTTTAGAAATAAGTCCCAGATTTCCCTTGGGATTCAGGTTGGAGGTGGGGAGATATTTCAAATAGAAAAGACAGGTACTAAAGCACCAGAGGTGGGAGAGGGAAGTTTTGTGCAGACACGCCAAGGTGGAATAATCTTACTTTGGAATTACTTAGAACAAGAAGTGAGGAAGAAAGGGGTGTGTTAGCAGGTGAATCAAGAATTTAGTGTTGTAGAGTGGAGATATATATACATATATACACCATGGAATACTACTCAGCTATAAAAAGGAATGAAATAATGGCATTCACAGCAACCTGGATGGAGCTGGAGATCATTATTCTATATAAGTCAAGTAACTCAGGAACGGAAAACCAAACATCATATGTTCTCACTTATAAGTGAGAGCTAAGCTATGAGGACAGAAAGGCATAATGGACTCTGGGGACTTTGGGTGAACGGTGGCAGGAAGGTGAGGGATAAGACCACACATTGGGGCCAGGCGTGGTGGCTCATGCCTGTAATCCAGCACTTTGGGAGGCTGAGGTGGGCAAATCATGAGGTCAGGAGTTTGAGATCAGCCTGGCCAATATGGTGAAACCCTATCTCTACTAAAAATATAAAAATTAGCCGGCATGGTCGTGTGCTTGTAGTCCCAGTTACTCAGGAGCCTGAGGCAGGAGAATAGTTTGAACCAGGAGGCAGAGGTTGTAGTGAGCTGATGTTGCACCACTGCACTCCAGCCTGGACAACAGAGTGAGACTCCAACTCAGAAAAAAAAAAAATTACACATTGGGTGCTTATATACTGTTTGGGTTGGTGATTGCACCAAAATCTCAGAAATCACCACTATAGAATTCACCTATGTAATCAAATACCACCTGTTCCCCCCAGAACTATTGAAATAATAATAATGATAATAATAAAGAATTTAGGGTGGTACCAGCAATTGGGATGTAGATATGTGTGTGCATTTAATGCTAGGTGTTTTAAAGAAAAGAAAAACCCTTTGAGCCTAGAAAATGTGGCTGCCATTGCCCACCTCCTGAGAAAGCACACAGGGAGCATGGGGAGAGGGGCAGAGTGGAAGGCTGAGTGCTCCCACGCTGGAAGCTGACTGCTCCTGCTCCATGCCTGGTGCTTTATGTAAAGTCCAGGTTCTGTCTGTGACGTGAGCAGAGAAATGTGAAGTAGAGACCAGTGTAGCAGAAGAGGTCATGGCAGACGTTGACAGATGACATCTGGATTAAGTGGAAAACCACTTCTGCTGGGCTCAGGAGGCAGGGTCAGCATGCAACTGTTTAGGTTAAACCCTTTGAAGCTGCTATTTTTGTAGGTCAAAGATGGTCAAGTTTCACAATTTCATGATTCAAACCAACTGGAAAAATAGGTTGATATGGTTTTGCTCTGTGTCCCCACCCAAATTGCATCTTGAATTGTAATCCCCATGTGTTGAGGGAGAGACCTGTAATCCCCACATGTCGAAGGAGGTGGTTGATTGGATCATAGGGGCAGTTTCCCCCATGCTGTTTTCATGATAGTGAGTCAGTTCTCACGAGATCTTGTGGTTGTGTAAGTGTTTGAAAATTCTTCCTTTGCCGCACTCTCTCCTGCTGCCTTGTGAAGAAGGTGTCCATTTCCCCTTTTGCCATGATTATAAGTTTCCTGAGGCCTCCTCAGCCTGTGGAACTGTGAGTCAATTAAGCCTCTTTTCTTTATAAATTACCCAGTCTTGAGTATTTCTTTATGGCAGTGTGAAAACAGATGAATACATAGATTTTCATGTAATAGCAAATGTGGGACCCTGTATGTGATAACAAGAAAACCTTTTCTTTTTCCTTTGAGCAAGTATGAAATTTGGCCAAGGACAAGAAAATAGAGCAAATGATCTTTCTCTGTCTTAGGTGGGAACTAGATTAAAGTAAATATGGAAGGCAGAAGCCACAGAGCTGCCAGCTGTACAGCTCTAGGCAATATCATAGGACCTTCTCCTAAGCACTGGGGGCAGCTGCCTCCCTGTGGCCTGTGATCTGTTCTCCAACCAGGACAATGGCCTGGGGAACCGGCAAGTCCATTAGCTTCATCTCACTCCAGTTCAAAAGATCTTTAGCTTTGTTGTCTATGACTGTCAGTTCCTAAGGGTGTCAGTTCCCTTCCCGGAAAAGCCTGAAGCTTAGAATTGCACTTTATTTTTTATTTTTAAAGATGGGGTTTCACCATGTTGGCCAGGCTGGTCTTGAACTCCCGATCTCAGGTAATCCACCCACCTCAGCCTCCCAAAGTGCTAGGATTACAGGCGTGAGCCACCGGACCGGCTTGAAAGAATTGCACTTTCAAGCCCTAGGCTAGTTGATATACCCTATGGCAACAGAAGTTGTTGGGAGTGGGGTGGTGGTAGGTTTTTTTTTTTTTTTTTCTTTTCTTTTTGTTTTTTCTTGATGGAGTCTCACTCTGTCACCAGGCTAGAGTGCAGTGGTGTGGCTCTGGCTCACTGCAACCTCCTCCTCCCAGATTCAAGCAATTCTCCTGCCTCAGCCTCCCAAGTAGCTGGGACTACTGGTACCTGACACCATACCTGGCTAATTTTTGTATTTTTAGTAGAGACAGGGTTTCACCATGTTGGCCAGAATGGTCTTGATCTCTCGAACTTGTGATCCGCCCAGCTCAGTCTCCCAAAGTGCTGGGATTACAGGCATGAGCCACCATACCTGGACAGGTTAAAATAATTTTTAAGAGTTATTCCACGAAGGAAAATTTGGATCAACTCTGGTTAATGAGATTCTTTTAATTTTTAAAAATTGTAAAAATACACATCATATAAAATTTACCATGTTAACCATCCTTCAATGTATATCGTTCAATGAATGGTGTTAGCTATATTCACATTGTTGTGCAATCATCACCATCATCTATCTGCAGAACTTTTGTAGCATTTCAGACAGAAAGTTTTTCCTCATTAAAAAATAACTCCCTGTTCTCTCTTCCTCCAGCCCCTGGCAAGCTCCATTCAACTTCCTGTCTATGAATTTGACTACTCTAGGGATCTCATGTAAGTGAGATGGTGCTGTATTTATTCTTTTGGGACTGGCTTATTTCACTGAGCCTAGTGCCCTCCAGGTTCTTCCATGTTGTAGTATGTGTCAAAATGTCCTTCCTTTTAAAGGGGTGAATGAGTTTTTAATTTAGATTATTTCTTTTTAAGGAAGGAAGTAGGATCTGGCCAGGTGTAGTGGCTCATGCCTGTAATCCCAGCACTTTGGGAGGCCAAGGTGGGTGGATCTTTTGAGGTCAGGAGTTCGAGATCAGCTTGGCCAACATGGTGAAACCTTGTCTCTACTAAAAACACAAAAATTAGCTGGGTGTTGTGGTGCACGCCTGTAATCCTAGCTATTCAGGAGACTGAGGCAAGAGAGTCTCTTGAACCCAGGAGGCACAGGTTGCAGCGTGCTGAGATTGTGCACTCCAGCTTGGGCAGCACAATGAGACTCTGTCTCTAAATACATAAATAAATAAATACGTAGGATGTGCAGCATTTCTTTACTTGTTTGACCAGGTAACCATTGACTCCCTAGAGTAGCTCAAAGCACAGTGCTCCATGAGACACAGTATGAGAAATTCTGATCCAAGTCTTCATTAAATGGATTCTGTCTGACTCACCCAGGAAGTGGGTGGCCTGATAATTCAGCGTCCTGTGTGGTGGAGCATGCAGGTGTGTCTGTCTCCCTCTCAGGGTGCTGCAGCATCACCTCATGATGTTAAAGGTATGTACAGAGCCAAAATAAATCTCAGGGCCTTTGGCTAATATAGCCTATTCCCTCCATTCTAAGTAACGCCAAGTAATGTCTTTGTGTCTGGGTGACACCAGCCAGCCTGTGATTCTGCTTGCTGGTTTTCCACACATTGGAGCTGGAAGAGTTGGCTTCCCTCCATGATTTTATCAGCGAGGCATAGCTATATACTACCTTGGTAGGCAGGTAGGACCTGTGTCCCTACTGCCTCCACCCAGTAGTCCTCTCCTTGAGCTTCCAACTCACTGTCTTTCTGCCTCCTGTCACTTTAGAAAGGATCTAGGGGTTCTCAAGTTATGGATTTCTAGAGCATTCTATCATTTATGGGGGAAAGTGGGGTGGGACAATTGTTCTTGATGGCTCTCATTGTCTCTTCTCATTCCGTTTTTAATTTATTCCGGCAATATTTTCCAAGCACCTGCAATGGGTTGTGCGCTGTGCTAGTTGTTGGAGATTCACGGTAAATGAGGCAGATAGATCCCTGAATGCATGGAGCTGGCAGAGTAGGCGTGTTCCAGGATCTGCCCCAATCAGTGCTCAGGTCCCCCATGCAATACACTAATACACTAATACGAGTCTTGGTTCAGAACTCCAAGGTGCAGAGACCAGTCGCAGGGATTCACAATCCCTTTATTCCCCTAAAAGTCCATTGCTAAGCAAGTTGTAGGTGTTAGCTGACTTCAGCCCTCTGCCCTGTTTCGTGTGTCTGCTTGTTTGTTTTGGTTTTTCTTTGGTCAAACACTCCTGGACCTCAGAAGTAGAGTAGCTTGCTTGATGGTGGCATCGTTCTGCTGGGACCAGGCAGTGATTCTTCCAATGGGAGTTTTGTTCCGGATTGTTAGACGTATGGAAAAGATCAGAACATCCAGGGGCACTCGGTCCTGTCCCCGTCCCTTCATGGGCTGCACATTGTTACTCTAACAGGAACATTAAAAACAATAACAAGGAGAAAGAAGCATGTTTTCTAAATGATGAGAACTTTTCATAGGGATAGGCTTGTGTGCTCTCTTCTCATGAGACAGATGGTGGCTTATCTCTGGGGAGGGCCACACATGTCTTGTGCCAAACTTAAAAATGAAGAAGTCTATTTTTCTCATTTAGCTCCCATGAGAAGGAGGGATCTGTCTACGTGGAGTTCACTGGAGACCAGAGCACCCTGTGTAGAGGGTTTCCCAAGAGTGGCCCATGGCAGGGTGAATGCATAAATCAACATGCAATTATGAAAAATGTCATGAGTGGTGAAGGAGGGAAGGGGAGAGGAGAAGCTCTCGCCTGGACTAGAGGAGAGATCAGGAAGGGCGTCCCAAGGAGAGGAACATGTGAACTCACTCATGTAAAATCACACTCTCAGGGGCTTGAGAGGGGAGACGAAGAAATGGTAAATGGATCCATGCTTCGGGCACAGCAGGTGCCGAGGGGAGGAGAGAGAGTGACGCTTTTGAGGAGGTGAACATCGTTCCACGTGCCTGCCTGAACTGTGGGCTGCCAGGCGGGAAGAGGCAGCAGAAAGGGCTGAGAAGGAAAGCGAGGTATCCTGAGAATTGAATGCTGAGAAGTGTTAATTGTATCCCAAGGACCACAGACCCCTGTGAAGGGTCTCAGTAGGGGAATAATCTTAGGGGAATTGCGTATGACCGGAATCACCAGGTGGCTGGATTACAGGCTTATAAGAGGAGTAGAGAGGTCCACATATGTGGTGGAGGGTGTGGTAACCCCAATACGAGATGGCAGTTGCTTAAGAAGGGAGGAGAGACAGAAAAAGAGTGGATTCATTTGGGATATATTGAAAAGCAAGCAAAGACGGCACTTGCTGCTCAATCACATTTGGGGGTAAAAGACAGTTATTCCCAAGCTCAGCCTCTTACCTAACTGGGAGGTGCTCATGTCCAGGAGAAGACAATAGGGCTGTAAGTGAAACTACCCACATTTATCTTAACAGCTTGGAGATAAAACAGTTAGAAGGGGCTAGGGCACTGCATTTTCTTTCATGTTCAAAGCTGTTGATTGCAACACTGTATCATCCGTAGGAATTAGGAGATGGAATGGACCTCTGAGGATATCTTCATGCAGTGGGTTGCAGTGCAACCTTTAAGTATACCTGCAATTAATGTGTTACAATGACATCCATAACAATTGTAAAGTAAGACAGCAAGTTGTAGAACATGATGAAAGATTGACACAATTTTGGTTTGAAACCTAAGTAAATGTTTGATGACAATAAACAGACTCACATAAAACTACCAACAGTGGTTCCCTTTGGGTGATGGGATTAGGAGGTAGAGAGAGGAAAAAAAAAAAGGAGTCAAAATAGGACATTTAATTTTGAGAGAGATGCCTAAACACGCACATTAAATGGCTTTAGAAAGACTTTGAAAGGAATTAAAATGCCCTATTCAGTAATGAGTTACTAGTGTCTTATGTTGCCAGTTTTCAAGTCATTGCTGCAGAGAGGCAGATGGAAATTACATAGAAAAGGCCTTGGCAGGGAAGTGGTGAACCGAAGCAGGACAAGCCCTAGCCAAGTTCCCGTCCAGCTTCCAGAGAAGCCCTGTGTCCTAGGTGACTGTGCACATCTGTGTGACACACCCACACAATGCTGCTCTGAGCAGAGGGACTCCAGCCGGGTTTGACTCGGGATGCTGCTGACTTTGTTGAAGTCAAACTGTTGGCTGAAAACTGTGGGTAACTACAGAAGAGGTGAGCAAAGAGAGACAGAGCAAAAAGACACGTTGAGAAAGAGTCAGATCTGGGATTTAGGAGCTGGGAGTTATTTGGAACTTTTGCCTATTTCACCAAACAACTTGGGTTGAAATCATCCTTGGATTGGCTGTGACTTTCAAATCTGCAAAATTGACTTAGACATTACAGCAGAGCACACTTTTCTCGTGGGACTTCACTACATTCTGCTTGCAGCTGAGCTGAAAACACCCAAAGAAATGCTTTATCCTGCAACATTCTGTATAATTTTATTCTGTTTGAAATTTTCCATCATCTGTAAAGAAAATAAACAGCTTTCTCATGAGTAGTGGGCTTGGGATAGTATAACTGTAATCAGCCTCAAACCTTTCAAGTTTTTCTGCTTGTCTTTTAATTCCAGCCAGCGGTCCTGGCTTATGACCGTATCCTTTCTTTGTATATTGATCTTGGTCTGTAGCAACTGTCTGATAAACTAAAAAATCTTGTGTTTATCATCTGCCAGGTTTTTTGTTGTGAGGTTTCAATTTTTTTTCCCTTTACAAGCTGTTCAAGTGTTCTAGCTATAGACACCAGATGGTTTTTCTATTCCCTTGATGCTTCCTTGATGCGGATGATTGTTCGGAGATGTTCTAAGGCTGTATCAGGATAGGATAGTTTCTATAGTTACTCTAGTTAGCCTCACTGCGTGTATGCCTTTGCCAGCATGGACAAATAATCTATCAAAGTCTGGAAACCACTTAAAATAAATGGCCCTGTGTGTTTTGAAATCAGGTGAGGAAACCCCAGGTTTCAAGTAACCATTAATAAATAATTATCCTTTTGTTAATGTATCCTGCCAATTCCTTGATAAGAAAGAGCTGATGGATGATGTAGCCGGTTCATAGCCTCCTGTTTATTAGAAAGTGTTCATCTGGTACTTTCTACAGATGGAAGCTTTCAGGGCCACATGAGATGTGTACTGTGTCCACACCACATTTAGTACTTGGTAGGTAATCAACATTATATAGGGGCAAGGGTTTTCCCCATAAGCTTTAGCCCAGAGCTTAGCCTGTAGATGCTCATTGAACATGTGCCTGCAGATTGGAGATTCCTGATTGGTGATGCTGGAGATGGCTTTGGATGAAGGTGATTGACAGAGGACAACAGCAGCAGAAGGAGTGGAATCTCCTCATGATCCTGACCTTGTGCATGGCCTGAGATACCCTGGGGATTCTGGACATAGAAAGTGTTCAGTAGTCAGTCGGCAAAGAATATTTCAACAAGCTTGGAGAATGGCGCTCAGCTCTTACTGACCACTTGCCCTGTGGCCAGAAGCCACCAGGAACACACCTGTAGTTGAACAAGCTGGGTTTATTACAAGTTGCAGTAAGAGAGCACACACAGCTTGGGAATTGCAGGGAGACTCAGAATAAGAAGATGTTGAAAATGACCTACTACGGGGCTTGGGCTTTGGTTGGGTGATTTTCTGGAGGGTTTAAGGAAGGTTTTCTCTAGTGGGGAGTTGCCAGAGGCGAGGGGTGATTCTGTGAGGAGGTATCTCAATACAACTTATCTCTAGGGAGGACAGACTACAGTGAGACCAAAGCTGGAATTGGGAAAGAGGTAGCAGTTGTTTACTTAGCAAGAGAGGAAGATGTGTGGGATTTAGTGTGATCTGGCCTGAGTGGACATTCTGGGAAATTATTTCTGTCCAACTGGAGAGCACGTGGCTTAGCTGGAAGCATCGGGCCTCACGATAACATGGAGGCTGTGAGATGAGGTCCCATTTGTTCCCTGGCATGGGCGGAAGTTTGTTTTCTTTTTCTGATGTCGTTGACACAGTCCAGAAAATAGCTAGACACCTTGCTCCTGATTCCACTGCCTTGCCCTTTGCCTCATCTCTCTCTGCCTTAAGAATGGCCTTACTGGCCTGGCACAGGGGCTCACGCCTGTAATCCCAGCACTTTGGGAGGTTGAGGTGGACATCTGAAGTCAGCAGTTTGAAACCAGCCTGGCCAACCTGGAGAAACTCCGTCTCTACTAAAAATACAAAAATTAGCCAGGCATGGTGGCGCATGCCTGTAATCCCAGCTACTCAGGAGACTGAGGCAGGATAATTGCTTGAACCCGGAGACAGAGTTTGCAGTGAGCCGTGATCACTCCACTGTACTCCAACCTGGGGAATAAAGTGAGTGAGACTCTGTCTTGAAAAAAAAAAAAAAAAAAGCATCTTACCTGAGGCTGAAACACGGAGACCCCCCATGAGCCTCCCCTTCTCTTCACACAGGGATGGACAGGACCTCTAGGTTAGATGCTGACGGTGCCTCTCCTGTCTGCACACTGAGACAGTGACCTGCCCGGGACTCTGTCCATTTTCTGAAAATTTTATTTATAATTTGTAAATAATAATTGCATATATTGTATACATGATGTTTTGATATATGTGTACATTTTGGAATAATTAAATCCCACTAATTAACATATCCAGAAACTCACATGCTTTTGTTTTGTGGTGCAAACATTTTAAAAATCTACCCCTTTAGCAATTTTGAAATGTACGTTACATTATCATTAGCTATAGTCACCATGATGTGCCACAGAGCTCCAAAACTTATTCCTTTTAACAAAAACTCTGTACCCTTTGCCCAACATCTCCTTATCTTCACCTCCTCCCCACAGCCTCTGGCACCCACTTGAGTCCTTCTGAATCAGACTTTTTTAGATTCCACACGTAAGTGAGACCACGTGGTATTTCTGTGTCTCTGCCTGGCTTGCTTCACTTAGCACAACATCTTCTAAGTCCATCCATGTTGTCACAAAAGACAGGATTTAGGACTCTATCCTTTGTTGAAAAATGAAAATATGGCTCCTCTAAAAAAAAAAAAACCCTTTTTTTTTTTTTTTTTTTTTTTTTTTTTTTTGAGACGGAGTTTCACTCTTGTTACCCAGGCTGGAGTGCAATGGCGCGATCGTGGCTCACCGCAACCTCCGCCTCCTGGGTTCAGGCAATTCTCCTGCCTCAGCCTCCTGAGCAGCTGGGACTACAGGCACGCGCCACCATGCCCAGCTAATTTTTTGTAGTTTTAGTAGAGACGGGGTTTCACCACGTTGACCAGGATGGTCTTGATCTCTTGACCTCGTGATCCACCCACCTCGGCCTCCCAAAGTGCTGGGATTACAGGCTTGAGCCACCGCGCCCGGCCAAAAAACCCATTTTTTTAAATGTGAGCTAGAATTTAAAAGATGTTAAGATTTTTCCAGGTAGGTGGATGTGTTTGAAAATCACATCTCACTTAGACCAGTTTGTAGAGATAAAAACTTGGTTTCCCTTATAGCTACCCCTCTAGGTATCTTAAACTATAAGAGGCTCAGCAGAGTCCCAGAGCAGTTAATTCCACGCACAAAAATGAGCTCCAAAGATTAGGACATTTGAAACATTTTGGAATTGGAATGTATTCATTTAAGAAGTTTAAAGTACATATGCCTGAAGGCCTCTTTAAAGGCAACATACATATGTACACAGAGAGCCCACAGTAGGCATTCAGCAAAAGTGCGTTAATTGATTAAACTATTCAAAGTGTTTTCTTCATTTGGATAAACTAGAAGAAAGGAGTGGCTCAATTTTTACAATTTTTTTTATTTGATTATAGAAGTAATATATCCTCAAAGTAAAAAAACAAGACAAAACAGACAAAGAAAAACTTAGACGAAGAAAAAGCAAAGAGAAAAAACAATTATAACCCAGAGACAACTGCTGTTAATGTTTTGGGTCCTTCATTCATTCAACGAATACTTAGTTAGCAGTTATTGTGCAGTAATATGGGGCTTGTTGCTGGGAAGGTAGACATTGATAAGATCCAATCCATGACCTCAAGGTTGCCTAGGTTCATAAGCAAAGCAGGTGAGATAAGTAGATAATTAAAATACAGTTCAGTAAATGCAATGGCAGGTGTTGGTGAAGGGCGTTAGGGGAAAAGAGAGATGACCTGATGCAGTGTGGGGTGAGATGGGCAGCAAAGAAAGGGAGGCCGCTTCCCGGGGAAGCTTCTTTCTGAGAACTTAGAGAATAGAGGTTCCAGGGAGGAAAGAAGAGTCTATCCACCTTCCAGGGATACCAGATGCACGTGTTTCGTGGTTGCCCCGATTCTCTTGCACCAACATAGTGTAATTTGTTCTGAGAAGATTAATGATTCTCTTTATTAATCAGAAGCAGGAGTTTCTGATCAGGTGCAGGTTAAAATGTAAACAAGTAAAGGCGTCACATCAAGTTACTCAGGTGGAATTGTAGGCATGTCGATATTATAAGTAAGGGATCTGTGATTCAGAATTTGTTACTTTGTCTAGGAAAAGGGTATGTAGGAGAGAGAGGGGAAGGGGAAAATAGTATGTACACGGCCATATGCTTACATGGGTCCATGCACGCTCACCCCCAAGATGTTAGAAGAATGATTTCTCTGGCTGGGTGCAGTGGCTCATGCCTCCCAAAGTAATCCCAGCACTTTGGGAGGCTAAGACAAGCAGATCACCTGAGGTAAGGAGTTCGAGACCAGCCTGGCCCACATGGTGAAAACCCATCTCTACTAAAAATAAAAATAAAAAAAAACTGGGTATTGTGGAAGGTGCCCGTAATTCTAGCTACTTTGAAAGGCTGAGGCAGGACAATCACTTGAACCTGGGATGTGGGGGTTGCAGTGAACCAAGATCACACCATTGCACTCCAGCCTGGGCAGCAAGAGCAAAACTCTGAAAGAAAGAAAGAAAAGAAAGACAGAAAAAGAAAGAGAGAGAGAGAGAAAGAAAGAGAGAGAGAGAGAGGAAGGAAGGAGACGAAGGAAGGGGGGGAGAGAGAGAGAGAGAGAGAGGGAGAGAGAGAGAGAAAAGAAAGAACATTCTTTGATTCCTCCCTGCCTTCCACCCATCTCCCTTCAGTTCCCATTCTAATTTAGCATTTATAATTGCCACTGTCCACCAGGATATCCCTCAAAGGACCGTTCCCCAGCAAACACCCTTCGCAGGCTGGTATTATCAAGCTCCGTCTGTGAAGGTGAAGCAGAAGAGGCCACACCAGGGAGAAGGTGATTTAAGAGAAACACGCAGCCAACAAGAGCAGGTCCTCATAGTTATGTAGAAAGTGAGGTGAGGGGAAGAAATTTTCACGAAACTGTCTCAAGATATATTTAGGCACAGCTCCCTGCAGGGCAACTCGTTCTTCGTCCCAGCTCATTCATTTACGAGAGACGTTTTACTTCAGAGAGATTGCTGATGGAAAACAATGCGAACGAAACACCCGCACGGATGGCCCACGGTGAGGCATCTCTGATCTCTATCAAATGGGGAGGGGTAGAAATCCTTCCACTAAAAAGGGTGGGCTGCTTTGCCACAAACAAGGTCAGGGACTGGTCATGAGGCAGTCTTGGTCACAGCCCCATTGGCACTGGAGAGAGGCTCGCTGTCCTGGGAGCTCCATGGGAGCTCCTGACCAGTGAGCTGCGTGCCCAGAGACAGCGCGGAGATCTTCCCGTCATATTTCCACAGCATCCAGCCGTTAGCATGGAGGACTTCCAAACACAGAGGGAAAAGGAGCCAGAGGGGGCCTGAGAGAGGAAGGAGAGAGAATAGCTGCAGGGCAGGCATGGCACAGCCAGGGAGCAGGCTGTCCCCTGAGCCAGCTGCCTGGAGGAGGGCACAGTGGTCAGCAAGCTGCAGAAGGTCTGCCCTGGCGGGGAGGGCAGGGGTCACCCGCTTGCCATGTGTGTGGCTCCTGAGCTGGCAGCAGCAGCAGCATGAACTTCCAGGGGCCACCTTAGCCAATTAAATTGGACCCTCTGGGGGTGGGGCCAAGGAATCTGGAATCTGGGTTTTTATTTTTTTTTATTTTAAAAATAATTTCAACTTTTATTTCAGATTAAGAGGGCACGTGTGCAGGCTCCTTACTTGGGTATGTCGCATGACGCTGAGGTTTGGGGTCCAGATTATCCCATCACCCAGGATAGGTTAGTGTTCCACCTTTGCCCCATCCTTCCCCGCGCTAATAGCCTGCAGTGTCTGTGGTTTCCACGTTTATGTCCACATGTGCTCTGTGTTTAGTTCCCACTTATAAGTGAGATCATGTGGTATTTGTTTTCTGTTCCTGCATTAGTTCGCTTAGAATAACGGCCTCCAGCTGCATCCATGTTGCTGCAAAGGATCTCATTCTTTTTTACGGCTCTATAGTATTCTGTGGTGTATACGGACCACATTGTCTTTATCCAGTCCACTAATGATGATCTCATTCTTTTTTATGGCTCTACAGTATTCTATGGTGCATACAGACCACATTGTCTTTATCCAGTCCACCAGTGATGGGCAATCTAGGCTGATTCCACATCTTTGCTATTGGGAATAGTGCTGAGATGAACATCTGCCTACATGTTTCTTTTTGGTAGAATGATTTATTTCCTTTTGGATATATACCTAGTAATGGGATTGCTCAGGTGAATGATAGCGCTGTTTTAAGAGCTTTGAGAAACCTCCAAACAGCTTTCCACGGTGGCTGAACCAATTGACATTCCCACCAATAAGGTGGAAGCATTTTCTCTTCTCTGCAGCCTTGCCAGCATTTGTCGGTTTTAACTCTTTAGTAATAGGTATTCTGACTGATCTGAGATGGTACCTCATTAAACACCCAGGGAATCCGGTTGGTGGCTACAGTAACCCCTGTCCTTCCACATTCCTGATCTCCCATCGCTTTCTGCTCCCAGTGATTGTTGGGCTCACGAGATAATCCAGAGCCCTGGAAACCCTGAGATGGTGAGGAAGGCATGAGTCCTGGCGAGTGGCATTTTTAGAAGCTCTTGGGTGACTCTATGATCGATCCTTCAGGATGAGGACCCACTGAAGGGGAAGGGTTTGAAGAATTCCACAAAAGAGCACCCCCCACATTGCTTCTGGCTCATCTGAAATTGTATCACTGTGACTTATCCCATGGAGTTAACCATTTGCCTGTTCTTGCCATCCTTAATCAACATACCAAGTTATTTCCATCTGATGGATGATTGATCCGTTTGATCAGTCGTTAGGTCCACTAATAATTATCACATGTTCAGCTAATGTGACATGAGAAGGAGGGGAGGGGAGTGCACAGCACCCCCATCTTCTGCCTTTGGCAGGTGGCAGTCTCCCAACCTGTAGAGGACTCACACCAGGGTACGAGAACCCATCTCCAAAGGCATCCAACGGAAGCGCTGGGCAATGACTGTACATACACACACTAAATAGGAGAGAAAGCGAGCCAGCAGGGGCACCAGGTCACACAAACATGGGCCTTGTCTCACGTGCTCCAGCGAGGCAGATGCTGGCCCAGCCAGAGTGGGTGGCTGGCAACTTCCCTAGGGCTTTCTGCATTTTACTGATGAGCCATGAGAGGCAGG
The DNA here is from genome assembly GCF_001604975.1 of Cebus imitator. NCBI lineage: Eukaryota > Metazoa > Chordata > Mammalia > Primates > Cebidae > Cebus > Cebus imitator. Next base: position 1,475,461 of record NW_016107802.1, read on the forward strand.
CAGAAGGCTAAGCAGCTTGCCCTGGGTCATCAGTGAAGACGTAGCAGAGCCAGTGTCCCTAACTAACCACCAGGCGGTGCTGCTAACCACCTGCTCTATGTTGCAGGTGAGGGGCTGAATGAAGGGAGTGGCGTGGTGAACTCACTGGTTCATTTCTAATCGTTTTTGCAGCTGTTTTAACTAGTTTCAGGCTGCAGGCTTACCTCTGTGGAATGAGGGACAAAGTCTACCCTGGGTGCCACCATTGCCACACTGTCCTGGAACCTCCCTTGAAGGATTGGAAACACAGGGCCATGTCTTGAGACCCAGATAGGAGAAGCACAGCTCCTGAATAGCAGCTTAGGAATTACGGGAGGGAGCAGCACCTTGTGGTTCTTTTCTCTGCACCCCAGAGGGGAAGAAGGAAGTCGTGTCAGTGTCAACTTGTCCTTCCAGACAAAAATCACCACATTGAAGTTTTATCTCCTACATCATTGCTAAAGAACATCTACACCTGTAGTCCCAGCTACACAGGAGGCTGAGGCAGGGGGATTGCTTGAGCCCAGGAGTTTGAGGCTGCAGTGAGCTATGATGCACCACTGCACTCCAGCCTGGGTGACAGAGTAAGACCCTGTCTCTAAAAAACCCAAAGAACATCCACAAAACTGAACTGGCCACCTGTTGAGCTGTAAACCCTAAAAGAGCAGAAAGCATTGACTCCACCACGCTGGGCACATAGCATCTCTCGTATACTAGGAAAATGAGGCTGAGAGTTAAGTAAATTGGTCACTGTGGCAGGCAGTGAGTAACAGCTGGGATTCATGAAGATAGTCTTTAGATGTCAACGCCAAAATCAGTATTCTTAACCGGTTATTTTTGTCTCTCAGTATTTATTAATATACTTCAGAATGAATTTATGGAACTCCCAGAAATGTGTACTCACAGGCAGAATTCCGGGGGATGATGCAGAGGCTAAGAACAGGGGGGTTATGTTACGCATTGACTCCGATTCTTCACCCCTCCCTGTCCAGACCCTTTGCCCAGTGACTTTGCAGCCCCTCCTGTATGGGGGAAGTGAATGTCCCCCGCTAGCCTCCTTGACGCTCGGTTGGCTGTGTGACTTTTTCTTGCTCAATAGAATGAGAAGGAGGTGGTGCACCGGCTACAAGTTTAGACCTGGGGCTTCAGTACCTCCACTTGCACCTGCCAATCTGTGCATCTGCCATTGCCATGAAAACTTGCTCAGCCAGCTTGTGGGTCCCAGGAAAAGGACGAGTGTCACCCAGAACAGAGCCACCTCCGACTGCACTCAGCCCCAGCAGCCAGCCCAGCCAGTCCTGTACACAGTATTTGTGTGCGTGCTCACGTGTGCATAGCAATGCAAGTGTTTATTCTTACTGGAATGTGAGCAAAGATGGGGAATATTTCTGCTTCTTGAAAATTCTGCATAAAACCCGTATCTGTGTTTATATTATTGCATATAGCTGGGCACTCCGTTTCTTGGAGTTCTGGCCCAGCCGGTCCAGTGCACATTGTTGCTTTTAGCCATTAGGTTTTGGGGTGATTTGTGATGTTGTGCTGTTGCAGCAGTAACTAACAAATACAAACTGTTTGAGCTGTGGGCTCGCGAGAACTTTGGTCACTTGTTAGCCCTTGCCATTATTTCAGCTTTCTAAATCACAGTCTTTGTCACGAAAGACAGCAAAAAATAAAAATACCTAGAAATAGTATTTTAGAAGGTCCATGCATTTCTGTGTGCTGATTAAATGAGATAATGCTGGTAAGGGCTTTCCACAGCACCCGGCGCCAGTCACGTTACGTTAGCTCTTGTGTGGTGGTCCCGTGCCGGGGAAGGGACCCTTTAGGCAGAGGCCTCTGCACCGGGTGCTAACCGCAGCCCTGTGCCCACCAGTTGGTTCTGTAGTTTTCAGATTTTACAAGTTAAATATGCTGAAAGCAGAGTGAGTGCACTCGTTCAGCTGAATTAACTTTCACATGCTGAACATGCCCAGCCTGAGAGAGTGATCTGGGCTGTGTGTGTGTGTGCGTGTGCGTGTGTGTGTGTGAGTGTGTGTGTGCGCGCGTGTGTGTTGTGCGTGTGCGTGTGTGTGTGAGTGTGTGCACAGCAATGTGAGTGTTTATTCTTATTGGAATGTGAGCAAAGATGAGGAATATTTCTGCTTCTTGAAAATTCTGCATAAAACCTTCATCTGTGTTTCTGTTATTGCATAAAGTTGGGCACCCCATTTCTTGGAGTCAATGTTTCAAAGAAAAGACAATAGCAGGAAATGCTGCTCTGTCTTCCCCCAGCTTTTAAACAATGTCCTCTACGTGCCTGTGTGGAAGTAGCCTGATGCAACTGAATGAACAACAGACGGTGCTTTCCAGGATGGTGCTGTGCTTTCATTCATTTGGGTAGCTCCTCGGTGAGACTCCCAGAGCTGACTTCAGAGCCTCCAGTCTCCAGCCTGCACAACCCTGAAATGCAAGCCACACAAAGAAAGGAGGAGGGGGCCATTGGCGTTCACTGAAGCTTGTAAAACTGTCAGCAAAGCAGCCCATACACTTGGACTCCCTGCTAGCCGGGTTTTACAGTGCTGAAGTCAGCATCTCGATTCAGCTGCATAAATAATCTCCTGTAGTCCTGCAAGGCCTGGGATAGGAGAGGGGCTGGGAACTGGGGAACTCTGAGAAGGCTGGGATAGGAACCCCAGGAAGTAAGACAGACCAACTGCGGGACTTCAGACTCCATTGCAGCAGGGATCGGGTGCTTGTTAATTTCTTAAGCAATTTCTAAATCCTGTATTGACTCTGTGCTGCATGTAATTGATGTTTAGATATTGTCAGCCAAGTGACTAAAGGATTTAGAAATCTGATAGACGTTTAGACATCTGATTGACTGGCACAATTTCTCTGTCTCTTTCTCTCTCAACATTTTATTTCTAACTATAGTTTCTTCTGTTTTTTCAGTTCTCCTAAGCAGACAGACATCTCACTTTCAAAAAATACCTTTGAAAATATACCTTTAATAAATCACTTGCAAAAAAAGCCCCCTCACCTCCCTTATTTTGGCAATAGTGAGAGTAGCCCCAATGACATCCAGCATCTCCATCCCTGCCTCTCCACCATGCCCTGTCTCGGGAAAAGTTCCATCCCACACATGGGCCCTGGTGTCTGGGCCAGAAGGAGCCATTGCTCTTACTTATGAAGAAGATAGAGCTGGATCAGGGAACGATACCAGAAGCACATGGTTCAGGTTCTTTTGCTCAGATGTATCATTTTCTATTTATTCTGTGCAACGGCCCCAGGTTTAGCAATCTAAAGCTTGCATAGCCAGGCGAGGTGGCTCAAACTTGTAATCCCAGCACTTTGGGAGGCCGAGGAGGGCGGGTCACCTGAGGTCAGGAGTTTGAGATCAGCCTGGTCAATATGGTGAAACCCTGCCTCTACTAAAAAATACAAAAATTAGCCGGGCATGGTGGTGCACACCTGTAGTCCCAGCTACTTAGGAGGCTGAGGCTGGAGAATTGCTTGAACCCACAAGACATCTCCAGTGACTGGAGATCATGCCATTGTACTCCAGCTTGGGTGACAAGAGTGAAACTCTGTCTCAAAAATCAATAATAAATAAATAAATAAATAAAGCAAGCTTGCAGAAAGTCACAGTTATAACTATATAGAGTAACAGGTCAGTGTGCAGGGGCCTGAGGTGCGTTCTCATTGCTGATGGAGTTGGTTCACAAGTTGCATGGAGGGTGCCCAGGAGGGGATGGTGGGTACACATCAATCTGGCCCCCTTAAATGACGCTGAGCCTTAGGAATGCAGTGTGGTACATGTAAGAAGTTCTGCAGGTGCAGACATGTTGTCTCTGGAATTAATTCATATGAATGCTCTGCAACTTATTTGTTCCAACTGGGCCTTGCCGTGGCCTCTTGTCCTTTGGTCTCCAATGTTTATTTAACTTCCTGCCTTAAGCTCATGGCAGCCTTGACCCCATGTGGGACACAACTTCTAATGTTTTCTCCCTATGCTTTCAAAGGCAATCGGGATAAAAGCAGAACACCTGTGCCATTTAGACCCAGTAATCCAGATGGGGGTGGGAGTGGTTAATGGGGGCAGTGGCGGGGGCAAGTCAGACACTAGAAAGGAGTGACAGGAAAAAATCTTGTGACACATGCAGAGAAATTACTCAAGAATCCTTCAGAGCAACATAGAAACACATATAAATTAATCCAATATAAAAAGAATATAATAACCCTGGTTCTAAACTGACAAGTTATTCTGAAATATTCTAATGTCATAGTCTCAAAAAATTAAAACTCTTGTAATTGGAAAATGTAATTATCCCAAGCTTTTGTGCCTTCTGTATGTATTTCTCTGTTGCTGAACAGAGAACAATATAATTAGTAAGTGATAAAAGGAATTTTTTTTTTTTTACTTTTTTCTATTATGAATTTCCACTTCTAATGATAGTACATTTTCAAGTCAGGAGGATAAGGATATCTTTGAGTCATGAAATTCAACATCAATTAAGAATTTATTTCTTAATCTTCTCTGAAGTCATGAGGTTCTATTTAGTGAAGTTCATGTCCTATCATATTTCAAAGAAATAAATTTTACATGTGGAAAATATTCAAGCATATATGTATATATTCAGCTTTGAACTCCCGAAGAGCTGGCTGGAAATTATATTAGTAGTAACTCCCAGCTGGGAGTCACTGGTAAGCTGGCTTCCAATTATTTAACACAACTGGATAAAATGTGTTTTCTACTTTCCCTAGCTTTGCTTAATGTAGTGCAAGTAAAGTCTATTTTCCAACTAACATATCACCATAGGAAATTGGCTACTGATTACTCAGGAAAAAAAAAATTCTCTAAAACTTGCTTGATTAAAAATTCCATCACTGGAAATTGACTACTGCATTAATTGAATTCACTTTAGGGATTGGTTGACAGGTAAAAGTCTTCAGATTCTTTGTTAGAATACACTTTTGCAAAATAACGCTGAATTGTTTTTGTTTTTCTTCTAATAGAATTTCAAGCTCAAAAACCTTTTAAAATCACCTATTCTGTGTTAAGGCAAATGTTCTGATTGAGCAACATTTTTTTTTGTGCTGTAGATTCCATAATCCTAAATCTTATATTTTGGATAATATCTGGGTACAGAGATTGAATTAATGACATATATTAATGGCAAGTAGGGAGATGGAGAAAGTATTTCAGTTAATAATTCTGCTTTCCGATGTGAAATCTAATAGCATTCTACTTCAGGCTAACCTGGGCTTTGAAATTGTGATTTCATGGCAAGTGTACATTATGAAACAAATCAAGAAAACAAATGCCTCTGACTTTATATAGTTGACTTGGCTTCTATGAGCAACAAGTTCATGTGTACTGTGCTCGTTCCAGGACAGCTCTGGTTTTCACACCCCAACAGTTTTATTTTATTGAGCCTGTAGCCCTAAGACAAGGCACAGGATTCATATAAATTTCAGCAAGTATCTCCAAAACATACTGTTTTTATCTGCATTTCAAATTGTTTTGGAGTGAGGCCATGTTGTGCAATTATATTTCTAAAAAATTCACAAGCTTTTTCTGCAGTTTCGTAGTCTAAATATTTTTTTTTCACCAAATGTATCTTGCATGCAATACACTTGTTCCCATTTTAAAATACCATCCTTCAGAAAGCACACATGGCCAGCCAGTCAATTGCACTCTCTAATGTAAATCTTTTGCTTGTGCCAGAGACCAGAGATTCTCTGATTGTTCACTGAAAGCCACATATACTGAACGGTGTTTGGCCACAGCTAACAGGCACAGGCAAATCATCAGTCTGATAAGGTCGACATTTTCTGAGCGCCCCTGTGTGTCACCTATACGTTACATATCTTCACATATTTGTTTAATCTGGTTTTCACAACAACTCCAATAAAACAGGTATACTTCCATTTTAAAGACAAAGCAACCGAATCTGAAGTTAGCAACTTGTTTATTATCACACAGGTAATGAGAGACACACACGGGCCCAAGCCTTGGACTTCAACCTCATGTATGTTACACCACAGGAACATTCCTATATGAATCTTTTTTTTTTTTTTTTTTTTTTTT
>NW_016107802.1:1481564-1542633 GCF_001604975.1 Cebus imitator
CCTCCAACTTCTGGGCTCAAGCAGTCCTCCTGCCTCAGCTCCCAAATAGCTGGAACTACAGGTACACGCTTCTATGCCTGGCTAATATTTTTATTTTATTTTTTGTAGAGTTAGGGGTCTTTCTACATTGCCCACGCTGGTCTGAAACTCTTCGCCCTAAGTGGTCCTCCCACATCAGTATCTCAAAGTCTTACTGGTAACAGAGATCTGAGTTACCCTGAGCTATGGGTGGCCTATCCCTATGGGTTCGTAGCAACTTCAGTCCTTGCCTCATCGGCAGAAAGAATTTGACTGAGGGGCATAGAGCAGAAAAACAGACCGAGGCAAGTTTCAGAGCAAGAGCGGAAGTTCATTTTAAAAGGCTTTTTAGAACAGAAAAGAATGGAACATTGACTTTGAAGAGACCCAAGTGGGCGCCTGAAGGTTCAAGAGACAAAAGATGATTTCCCAAAATTCTTCCCTTAAGCTGGACTTCCTGCATGCACCGTGCTTTGGAACTAAGCATGCGCAGTGTTTAGGGCGTTGTACCCATGCCCATCTGACACTTTCTTCTTTTTTCTGGTGGAAGGTGCCCCTGAAAATCATGCTTCACCAATTTTTACCTCTTAATGTGCATGATAGGAAGTTGCTTCTCTCTAGGTCTGCATTCAATTAATAGTTTGATGTCAACAGGTGTGGACCATCAGGAAATGGCTTCTCACTGGTGCTGCTGAATTATCATTTTTAGAGAGTTCGAAAAACAAACGCATCCATCCAAACCCAAAGAATGGACTCAGAGACCCGGAAAACAGCGAAAGTGAGACTTTTAATGATAGTCTTGCAAGACCTGGTGTGTGATAGGCAAGCACACCCAGCACAGTTTCAACAAGCAATTTATTCCCCAGTGCACAGGGCCCTCCTCAGCTTCCTCATAGGCTGAGTACTATGTGGTCACAATCTTCCCAAACATTGCCTATGGATTGTTGAGTAGGAGCTTCAGTTTTTTGTTTTTTTTTCAGGGTTGTCTTGCTGCACTTTGTTGTAGCCCACAATGAATTGCAATTCTAGTCAGCTCAGGGGATCTTCAGACATATGACCTAAGTAGCTGGGCAGGCTGATAAGGACAGACAAAACGAGCTATTTTGCAGGCTAGTCAACATTCATCTTAGACTAAACTTCTTTGGTTTGGGTGAGGGCAACTAGGAGCGGGGAAGGCGGGGAAGCGGGAGGTTGACAAGCAGGCATCAGCTATTCAAGCAGGGAAAGCAAGGACCTAGTATATCCTGTTTCTTCTGTTATTTGCTGACCTAAGCCAATTCAAGGCACTTTATCTTGGAAATGGATCACTGTATGCTTATTTCCTTCAGAGAGACAATGTGATCGTTGCCAAACCACCACCCAACATTCCTAGTGGGTAGGAGGAGAGCCTGCCCCACTCATGTCTGTCTGCCTGTAACAGAAGTGCTGGGATCGTAGCTGCAAGTCTCTTCGCCTGGTGCCTATATGAATATTGATGCAGAGAAACGTGAATGAAACCTCAGCAAAGGTTTTCATCAGGCTCTCCCAGTTCCACCTTTTTTCCAGACTCTGTTGATATTGACACTTAGTTAGAGACCATGCTTCTTATTTAAGCTGTTCTTGTTTGTTTTCCATTATACGCAATTGGAGATGCTTTGGCTGATATAATAATATACTCTCCAGCTCTCATTGGCCTCATTTAAATTTGTCTCATTTAGATTATTGACTACTTTCTTTTGTCTTCAGTTTCTTCGTTTCTATTCCATTTCCTTCAGTTTGCTTCTTCATATATATATATATATATATATGTATGTATGTATATAAAGTACTTTAGATTCTGGGGTATTCACTTTGCTTCTAATGCCCGGATTTCTCGCTTCTCAGCCTTTTGGCTAACGTCAAGTGTACTATACCTAGACCTCTCTGTTTACTTATCTCTTCTTTCCTGTAAATACTTTTCTTTTTCCTAGACTTGCTCCATGTTTTCTAGGCTTTTTTCACATAAACCTCCTGCCTCCACTCCACACCCTATGAAATGATGGACATGCTCTTTGTTAAAAAAAAAAAAAAACCAGTTATGAAAACAGGCAATCATAATCTTCCTTAGCATCCAAATGCCCAGCTTGATCCTGAGTCTTTGGCTGATTGCTCTTCCCGACTGCTGATTCTAAAAAAATTTTGGTAATGAATTTTCCGGTTGGTTAGATTCCAGATTAATAGCCAGTTTATGCTAAAATTTCAATTTTCTAAGAGGAAAATGAGGTACCAGTGGGATAAGAATCCTCCCTGAGTTTGTATAAATCATTAGTATTGGCAGATAAAATAAAATTTCAGGCATTTTATTATCGGAACTGAATTACTGTTCCTAATGGTTCCTAACCTTTGGAGAGAAAGAGCTTTGTGTATTATCTGAGCATATGTGAAAGGCAGGCAAGAAACCCTGTGCAATGCTAGTAGAAAATGCTCTCACCAGTGAACCTCAAGGGATGGTTGGTAATCTCTCCTGTAAATCCCAGCAGACCCAAGACGAGGTCCAGGTGGGGTGAGGATGGGTGTATAATAGTGGTGGTCCTTTAGAGTTCTGGGTCAGGCTTTGTGGCACTGACAGATGCCTATCTAATGGTTAACCTCCACCACCCCCGTTCTAGGATATGTCACTTAGCTCAATATTTTGCATGCCTGTGTGAACTAAAGACTAGGTCCAAAGCACAAGTGGAATAACAATAATGTTCAATGAATCAACAAATTCTTTGGAGAACTCACCAAGTTATGAGTTACACTATACAGAGCTTATGGTCGACAGGATAGACAGACACTGTTTTAGACAGAAATAACTGTCTTCATAAACAAGAGGAGGCAGTGTAATATGGAGGTTCCTGGGCTCAGATTCTAGCTCTACCCCTCACTAGCAGTATGTCCTGAAGCAAGTTCCTTATCTTCCTGAGCTTCAGTTTCCTCATCTTTAAAATGGGTATGACAATAGTCCTTCCAGGTAGAGTTGTCTGGTTATGAAATGAAATCCTACACAGAGAGCAGTGTCTGGCTTAGCATAGCCTTAGTTAATGTTCGATTCTGTGAGTAAGAGATTGTCTATAAATTTTAATACTCTGATCAGTACATATTTGCTTTTCTTCTTTTGCTTTTAGTCATTTAAATTTTGCCCAATACAGTTTTTTACTAGTACCCAAGAGGAAGAAGGATTGGCTGATTAAACTATTTTTCTGGATAACACACTGGTAAAGCTGATCAGGAAAGAATAATTTTCACACAGACAATATTTATTTCTAGTTACATCGACTGCATTAGTTGTTTACAGCCTTTGCTTCTCATTTAACTCATCTTGGAAGAGAATGCCATGGGCTTCAGATGGCTCTGGGAAAGTTTTGCGGGGAGTTGAACACTGGGTTAGAAGGGCATGTTGGCGGGTGCCTGTAATCCCAGCTACTCAGGAGGCTGAGGCAGGAGAATCACTTGAACCTGAGAAGTGGAGGTTGCAGTGATCCAAGATCACATCACTGCACTCCAGCCTGGGTGAAAGAGAAAGACTCCATCAGGGAAAAGAAAAAAAAAAAAAAGAAGAAGTTCAAAGGGAAGGACGAGCTGAAATGCTTCTTTTTCATCAAATCTGTCATATGCACCCATCCCTTGCTTGCAGATACTCTCTTTGTTCCTCACCTTAAGATCAACTAGAAGTCACAGGGGCAACACATTCTTCTTAGAAAGGGAGGAGGAGTAATAAATGCTTCTGCATGCCATGCATTTTCTTTTTTTCTTTTATAGGTAGTGAAATGCACATCCACACAATTGACCATTTAAGTATAATTCAGTGATATTAAGAACATTCACTTTGTTATGCAACATCTCTACCATCCCTTTGCATAACTTTTGCATCATTCCAAACTGAAACTCTGTCCCCAAAAAGCACTAACTCCTCCTGTTCCCTCTCCTCCAGCCCCTGGCAACCACCATTTGATATTCTGTTTCTATGAATTTGACTACACTAGGTCCCTGTATAGTAGAATCATGTAGTATTTGTCCTTTTGTGATTGGCTTATTTCAATGAGCATAACATCCCCAAGGCCCATCCATCTTGTAGAAGGTGTCAGAATTTAGATACCAGCAGCAAGTGTAAGGTTTCCCCAAGGTACCCCCACTTCTGCTGCTTTGACTACAAATTTGGAGGTTCCCAAGACCCCCACTTCAGACTTGATGATTTGCTAGAGCAACACACAGAGCTCACTGAGAGTGCTGTGCTTACAACGGTTTGATTGTAAAGGCTACAGCTCAGCAACAACCAACTGGAAGAGATGCATTAGGCAGAGTCCAGGGCAAGGAGGTGTGCAGGACCTCTGCCCCAACTCTGGCTGGAGCCAGGGTGCACCACCCTCCACCATGGACATGTTTCCTACAGGGAGCCCCTGCAAACCCCATTATTTAGAGTTTTTATGGACGTTTCATTATATAGGCATGACTAATTAAATTATTGTCCATCGATGACTAAACTCAGTCTCCAGCTCCTCTGCCTTCCCCTGAGGTCAGGGAGTGATACTGAGAGTTCCAAACCTTTAATCTCATGTTGGATTTTTCTGACATGATCAAGCCCTCCCTTGAAAGCACCTAAGAACCACTGAGTCACCTCATTAACATAAACTCATATATAATCTGGTGAAAGGGGCTTGTTATGAATGACAAAAGACACTCCTATCACTCAGGAAATACCAAGGGTTTTTGGAGCCCGTGCCAGAAGTCAGGGACAAAGACCAAATATGTTTTTGTTTTTTAAAATCATATGACAGCCCCAGACTAAAGAAAACCCCATGATCTTGTTGCAATCAAGATTCTAAAGAAAGCAGTGGCAATAGAAGCCACAGGGAGTATGTTATCCAATCAGGTGTCATGGCCTTATTTATGTACTAGGCAACCCTGCTCAGCTGCCCCTGTGCTGGCTGGAGGGTTTCAATTACTCATGGCCTTAGACTTTCCAGGAAGCATCTCCCTTAATTGGGTGTAGTTCTTCTATTGCCTGAACATATCTTCTCTCTCTGGTGACCAGAGAGTAACGCGTGCAATGTAAACAGATTATTTTTCTTCTAGATATAAACAGTCATTGCATTCATGTTTTGCTTTCAGATTTGCTTGAAGGAAGTAACAGCTAGAACATCAAAAGGTATTCATTAAGGTATTTTTGTGAATCCAGTGCAATAGGGTGATCCATTTATCATAGTAATTAATTCAATGACTAAAATAGGTCAGAAGACACTAGGGAAGAGGCTGTGGAGTGCCCCCGGGTGGTACACTTACTGGCCATATGGTCCTGGGCATATCAGAACCCTCTGAGCTTCATCTCTGTCTGTAAACTCATACCACAGAGAGTTGTTGGGAGGATTCACTGAAATAACAACAGACATAAAGCACTTGGAACAATATGTAACACACATAATTGAATAAAATTTCAATAAACATTAGCTCTACCTATGATTTCTGTGTCTAGGTCAGGCCCTGCATGCGTGGAGAGAACACTCCTTCTCTGCTCCATCCTCCTTGGCTTGCTGCCCTTCTTCTGTGGGAGGAAGAATCTGGCTGTCCTACAGGATCTGTCCTTGGCCTCTTCCTTCCTTTCCCTCTTTCCTCTGAGAACCGACTTTTCCCTGGCTCCTTGGCTCTCACCTCTGCTGATGATGCTCACTTCTTCTGCTTCTAGTTCCTCCCTCCAGCCTGGGGCTCCTGTCTACAGCAGCGCAGGGCAATTCCACTTGCTCATCCTGATAAATCTCCATCACCCAAATGGCAGGGAGCACATTCAACTCCTCCTCCTCAACCAGCATCTGTCCACACCTAGCCTTTCTTCTCCCAGACACTCAGGAATGAGCTTCTCCTATGAGCTGGGCACTCAGCATGGGAGAGTAAAGAGAGGAAATATGTAACCCTTGTCTTCAAATCAGTTGTAGTCCAGAAGCAGATAGAAGAACCAGCTAAAGAATTCTGCGCAAGATGTATAGATATGAATGAACGCTTTCTGCTAGCAAGAACAGACCACATTTAATGGAGGAAGAAAGCAAAAAGGAGAGACTGCTTGGTTCGTCAGTAAGAACACATCTTGTTAGGCTGGAAAGAGAACAAAACCAGATTTAGCCAGGATGAAGGCTCAGGTCAGGATGCATGCAGTCGGAGCCAGGTTGTGTGCATTATGGGAATATAAAGAGTTCTGGACTAAAGCTAAGCTCTTTGCCCAAGGTGAGGGCCAGCATGTGACCCTCCACCCCAGAGAACCTGAAGTTAGGTGGGTTAGTGGCACTGCTGGGGCCCGTGACCCTCCAGCCCAGAGTCTTGACTTTGCTCAAGAATCCATGGGATCCCTCCATTGCCTAGAAGGCAAGGCAGGAGCCTCAACTGATTCTCCAGTTATAATAGGAGAAGAGCAGAGAGGCAGAGAGAGAGAGAGAGAGAGAGAGGCAGAGACAAGTAGAGGAGGTCACCTATATTAGTCTGTTTTCATGCTGCTAATGAAGACATACTGAGACTGGGTAATTATAAAGGAAAGAGATTTAACTGAGTCAAAGTTCCGTATGGCTGGGGAGGTCTCACCATCATGGCAGAAGGCAAGGAGGAGCAAAATCTCATCTTACATGGCGGCAAGCAAGAGAGAATGAGAGCCAAAAGAAATGGGAAACCCCTTATAAAACCATCATATCTCCTGAGACTTATTACTACCATGAGAACAGCAATGGGGAACACCATTCCCATCATTCAGTTATCTCCCATGAGGTCCCTCCCACAACATGTGGGAATTATGGGAACTATGATTCAAGATGAGATTTGGGTGGAACACAGTCCCAAACCATATCATCACCCCTGTAAAGGTGAAGCCTGCTTCAAACTTCAGAACTCAGATATGTCTGAGCAATGGAGTATCTGGGGCAGTGCTGGGTCTAGACTTATGCTAAATGCCAGCCATGGGGGATGACTTTACTCCATGTCCCAGTGGTCACTTTGTAGCTCATTGGTTTAAAGACAGAACAAATAGACAAACAACCCACTAAAACAACACAAACAAACAAAAAGAAAAGCTCAGAAGATGAGTTGCCTTTCAAAGGCAAACCAGTGACAAAAGATACCATCAAAGAAGGGCTCAGGAAAAGGAGATGGTGTGACTCATGCCCTGGCAGTGGCTGAGGGTACCTCTGGGTTTGCTCCCCACTCCCATCACAATTCCAAACACAGGATGTGCATGGTGTGAGTATGTGCATGCATGTGTGCTCTAGGGGAGAGGGAAGTGGATTAGTTGTGTGTGTAAAGTGTCTGATATGTGCAAGTGTCTCTAACAATGTCAAAGAATTTAACAAGGAGCCAAGTGATTGTCAGGGCTTAAAGGAGCAGGGCAAGCAGATTAACAACAATCTCTGGACTCAACAGCATTTCACTAATTGGCACCATTTGCCTGGACTCCGCCTTACCTTCCTCACCTGCTCTACACAGAAGGAGAGGATACCTTGGTCTCCTTGCCAGCACAAATCCCTAAAATGCCCAATAAAAGAGGAACGGAAAGGAGAGGTGGTTATTAAATTTCCCTTAAGCTCACACACTCATTTCTTTTAAGCTCATTTCATTTCTTGAAGCCATTTTGGGGAGCTGAGTGCAGGGAGTCTACCAGTTGTCCCACCTGCTGTACTGGGGCTCGAGGTCTGCATGTTTTCTAAGCTGTACTTGGCCTGCCTGGAGCCCCTTGCAAGGAGGCAAGACTGAATGCTTTGTGATATTTTATTCCTCCATTCCCTGCACTTCTTCCTCATCCTGAACACTGAGACAAGTTTAATATGCTTGCAACAGAGGGCTCAGAATTCTTTTAAAAAGAATCTCAGAGTTTTAAAAAGAATCTCAGAGTTTTAAAAAGCCTCCCGCCTCAGCACTAATCCACTATGCCTTTAGTCCTTGGCCACAGCCCATTCCTTGGGAGAACTCTGGGCACATGAACACATGGGTGTTTGGTATTGCAGAAAAAGCAGAGGGCGGAGGAGATTCAGTAGACTGGATTTCTAGTCCTAACTTTGCCACTCACCAGCCGTGGAAGTCTGAGAACAGCCTATGGTCTCTTTGAGTCCCTTGGTCTCCATCTGTAACAGAAAGGATTTAGAGAGAATGTCATAGGAGGTCATTTTTGGCCCTGATGCTCTATTTTTCTGTCATTTTAAAGCTAACCCAGGTGCTGGGAAACTCATGGGAAACACAAATGGCTTAAGAACCATGGAGACAGAGGCTAAAGTCTCAAGGCTAGTAGCCACCAAGTGTCCTATTGAGAATAGTGAAGCAAGGCCCTCAGGGAAGGAGGACTCAAGTTTCCAAAGCCAGGATGTATCCCTTTGGGATTAAGGTCTAGTAATGGATAAAAAGAGATTTTAAAAGTGGGAAAACTGGTGAAGTGGTCACTCTACTTAAGAGCAGAATTCCTCGGCTAGGAAGGGATCGTGAAGGACGCCTTATCTCCAGCAATGCAGCATCGTCTGCCCTGCTTGGTCCTTTCGCTGGTGTTGTTGCCTGGATTTTAAATTAGAGTGAGTGTATAATTAAGAAATTAATTAATAGGTGCTCTGCAGTCATTTGTGTTCCCACACTGGAGTCAATAAATGTATGCAACATTTGACCAAGGATAAAGGGCCAGTGTTTCTCTTCTTAACTAATCTTTGAGAAATGCAATTTAAGAATATATGAGATAACCGGACATGGTGGCTCATGACTGTAATCCCAGCACTTTGGGAGGCTGAAGCAGGAGGATCACTTGAGCCCAGGAGTTCAAGACCAGCCTGGGCAACACAGTGAAACCCTGTCTCTATAAAAAAAATTTAAAAATCATCCAGGTGTGGTGGTGCATGCCTGTAGTCATGGCTCTCGGGAGGCTGAGGTGGGAGAATGGCTTGAGTCCAGGAAGTCGAGGCCACAGTGAGCTGCGATCACACCATTGCACTCTAGCTTGGGCACAGAGTGAGATCTTGTCTCCAGAAAACAGAACAAAAGAAACCAAGTATATATAAGAGGTTGCTATGTGTTTGTTCATTTGCATTTATAAATAGTCTTCTTCCCTCCTTTCCTTCTCTCCCTCCCTGTATCCCTCCTTTCTTCCTTCCTTCCTTCTTTCCCTCCCTCTCTGCCATCATTCTTTATTTCTACTGAAAAATCAAATCTTTTCATGATAGTCAAATGATGTCTCTGCCAGCAGCTACTTTGGAAATCACCTGGTCAAAGATGTGCATATGTCTCCTTTTAGGCAAATCAATGAAAGGGGGTGAGTCCTCACTGTGACATACTCCCTGGCCAGAGGACTAGGCTGTCCCTGAGCTTCTGCTGGTGTGGAGGGTCCAGTTTCAGCCCTGGCGGCCAGGGCTGCTCGCAGGTGTCCCTGCTTTGGGAAGTGGCCGCCCACGTCATCCTCATTATTCCACCTCCTCAGGAACATTACAGGGACACTGAGTGAAAGGCTTGGAGGGGAGGCCTCTCTGCAGAGGGTCTCCTGAGAGGGAAAATGTGGTGTTACTCCCTAAATCTTTTCCCACTGTGTCGGGTTTCCACAGCTCTGCTGCTTCTTATTCACGTTGGAGCTGACTGCCTGATCCTAACGGCTGAGGACAAAGACTTGGTTTCTGTAAGTTACATAATGAGTTCCATGTTTCTAATGGTAAAGATCACATGCTTTTTTTGTTGGTTTTGTTTTTTGAACACCTGTATTGGTTAGCGTTCTCCAGGAAAATAGAACCAATAAGTTGTGTTAAAATGCGTGCTCTGAATGAAGAGACTCACCAAACAGGCTTTGTGTGAGCAACATGTCTGTTTATTCACCTGGGTGCAGGCGGGCTGAGTCTGAAAATGGGGTCCAAGAAGTAGGGTGTGATAGGAGTTGGTTTTATAGGTTGTGGGGAAGGCAGTGGAAAGTTACAGGAGTTACGGTTTAGGGCATTTTTTTGCAAGCTGGGAGGGGGTCGTAGGGTGTGGTGTCATGAGGTTGGCCAAGGTTGGTTACAAAGTCCGGTGGCCTTGTCAGTTGAAGCCAGAATAAGAAACAATAGAAGAATGTCTCAGGTTAGTTAGGCGCTGCAGAGGTTGATAGTTCTGCTTTTCATGGTCTTCAGGTTTTTTAATTTCAGAAGGCCCTCCAGAGGGGTACCTGCGGGTCACTGGGGTCACCATGCGGTCCACGGCGCGGTCAGACCTTACAGGATGTATATGTGCACATGTATGTGTGTGTGCATGTATGCATATACGTGTGCATACATGTATGTGTGCACATTTGTGTGTACACGGGTGTGTGCATGCATGCATGTAAATAAATGTATTTATAAGGAGTTGGCTCACATGATTACGGAGGCCAAGTCCAAGAGCTGCAGTTGGCACAGTGCAGTCCCAGGGGAGCTGTGAGTGGTTTCAGCTTGAAGGCTGTCGGGCTTGAGGCCCAAGGAAACCTGCTGTTACCGTTTGAGTCCCAGAGCAGGAAAAATCTGTTGCCCCTGTTCAAGGACAGAGACAGAGAATTCTTTCTTATTCATCCTATTGTTCAAGTCAGACCTTCATCTGATTGGATGAGGATCACCCAGCCTGGGAGGGCAATACCTTACTCAGTCTACTGTTTCAAATGTTAATTTCATTGAAAATGGCCTTATGGATACACCCACATAGTGTTTGACCAAATATCTGGGCACCCATGGCTAAGACAAGTTGATGTGTGCAATAGACCATCACAGCACCCATGCTGAAGTCAATGAACCACACGGAGGCTGAGCTCTTTTTCCAGTCTTCTTCTAAGACAAGAATTGTTGAAGGTCAGGATGGGTGATGCTGAAGTGCTCATATCTGGGAGTCCAGAGGGTAGCTCAGAAGACAGCAGGGTAAGTAGGACTGCCAGGGCCAGCAGTGCAGGAGGAGGCCCCAGGCAGTGCACTCTGAAGACTGTCAGCCCATCTGCATTTTTGGAGGGGTCCCTAAATTTTTTTTTCTTTTTTTTATGGGGTTCAAACCCACCACCCTGGTCCCCCCACTTCCATTCTTAGTCTCAGTCCTCACAGCCAGCAGCTCTGGCTTCAGTCCGACCAACAGTCCTGCTGTCAATCGGGGCAGGTGGACGGATTAACTCACTCACTCCTGGGTTGACAAATGCTCTTTAAAAATATCCCTTCCAGAAGCATTGCAGCTGAAATGTTGATTCTTAAATGCCCAAAGTCTTCAAGTTTCAAAGGAGAAAAAGTGTAATATTGAAAGACACTTGCTAAATTTAGATTTGAAACAAGGGGGCGGGGCTTGGATTACATTGTTTGAAATTTGATCTGTGTCAGTGAGTCTTTGACAGTGGTTAATTCAAATAAAAGGGGCGTGTGTGTGTGTGTGTGTGTGTGTGTGTGTATAAACACACTGGTGTGAACTCAAGTTTTCAATGATTCTTACGGCTTACTCAAGTCATTTGTCTTCGTGTTTACATATTCAACTGTCTGTCTCATTTATCTTATTTATTCAAACAAAATTCACTGTGGCATTAAGGCTCACCTCTGGAAATATAGATCTCATTGAGAAACTCCCCCTGTTGTTAATTCTAACTTTCTGTATTGTACCAAAATACAAACCACTCTGGCAGCAAGAAAGCTCCTATTAATCTGTGCCAAGTTTGTCTTACCTAATTGATAATAAAACTGAACATCACTAGGTTTTAAAAGTCATCTTCCTTTATTATTATTATTACTATTAATTTTAAAGCCATGCCTAAAGAACAGCCACCTTCAGAAGTGAAAGAAGTTAATGAAATTTCTCATTTCAAAGATGCACCTGGGGCTTAGCATCTTGGAACTGCACTAAAAAGTGGAGAGAAATCAGAACAATACATGTTCTCCTAACGCCTGGAAGAACATGAAATCTGATGCCTTCGCCTGGTGGAGATAAAGACCCAATGTTATTTTTATATTATTAGACACAATTATGAGAAGCCAGAGAAAGGGAAAAAAATACACACTTCTGTATTCAAATGGAAATAAGTGCCTCATTAGTAATAAAGGCTCTAGGTTATGTTACCATGTAACCTTTTGTTCAAACACGATGTCTGAAATTTGCATAAGTAGTCATCTGTGTATCTCTCCGGGCTATTGAAATGCTATGACTCACCAATCTAAGCAGCCTCATAAACAGTGTTTTTCTCCTTTTCTGGTGCCCTTGTTTTCACAGAAACACAGCTGCACAGCACTGACAGAGAAATCGCAGAGTAAAAGGGAACCCACAATAAATGAGCTGCATTGGGCCATGTTCCCAATTTCCTTGCAGAGTGGGAGCAGAGATGGTGCAAGTGAACTGAACTTCCATTTGGAAGCCCAAGTGGAAACTGGCCTTAAAATTTTTTTTATTATTATTTCTGTAGGTTTTCGGTGAACAGGTGGTATTTGGTTACATAAGTACATTCTTTTTTTAATTTTATTTTTATTTATTTATTTATTTATTTAATTTATTTATTTAGTTTCTTTAGTTGCAATTTGTAAGATTTTGGTGCACTCATCATCACCTGAGCAGTATACACCGACACCAATGTGTAGTCTTTTATCCCTCACCTGCGTCCCATGCTTTCCCCCAAGTCCCCAAAGTTCATTATATCATTCTGATGCCTTTGCATCCTCATAGCCTAGCTCCTGCTTAGGAGTGAGAACACATGTTGTTTGGTTTTCCATTCCTGAGTTACTTCACTTAAAATAATAGTCTCCAGTTCCATCCAGGTTGCTGTGAATGCCATCAATTCGTTTCTTTTTATGGGACTCATTTTTTAATGTAATCTTGGCAACCATTGAACTTCTTGTTTTAAAGAAGGAGAAGGAGGTCTGAGAAAAGGTTCAGAAGGCTGCCTGGACTTCAATGGGACTTACATAATAATTTTCTGCATTATGTATATATCCATCAGAAACATATGGAATGCATTTTCATTAAAGTCCACATGTGGAATTATAAATAGAAATTCAGTGGGAAAGAACAGTTTTGGGAGTGTGGGGGTTTGGAGGGACAAGGGAAGAACATGTTTTATGGAACTCATAAAATGAAAAAGATTCCAGGAGGAAGTGTTTGGGTTTGCCCCTAGCTCACAAAGCCTCTGGGATTTCTGTCCCTTCAGAGTCTGATGTCAAATGAAAATCCTTCACCTGCAAGTGAAGTGAGTGATCAGATGCTGCATGCAGACTCCAGAGGGGGTATAGCTCCTGGGAGGGTACTGGAAGCCACCACCAGAGAACCTGCAGTCTACTTAGGTAGAAGGACAACAGGTGGGCAACTAGGGAAGAACCAGAGACACGCCTGACTTTGTGAGTCCCGAACATTTTCTAAAATAAGGTAGTGAAATTGGAGAGTTGTCTGGCCCCCATCACGGGATGCGCAGCAGGGATGTTGCTCGTCTGTTCTGTGGCTGTGTGTCGTCAAATGCTCAAACCCCTTATAGGAAGGGGAGCATACAGACAGGCAGGTGCAGGAACCGGGCAAGTGCTTTTGTCCTCCAACCCCATGATAGCATCTTGGGGTGGGTACCTGCAACTCTCAAAGCCCCAGTGGGTGTGCTACAGTGCTTTTATAACTTTGCCTTCCACAGATGGCATAAGTGTTAATCAGCTCATTGTTAATCAGCCCACTTATTACCCAGGTTCTTGTCTGACACCCAGGAAGAATCAGGTCACACACACACTTGAAAGATGGTGAATGTGGGAATTTTATTGGATGATGGAGGTGGCTCTGAGCAGGATGGATGGGGAGCTGGAAAGGAGATGGAGTGGGAAGATGATCTTCCCCTGGAGTTTGGCTGTCCCACAGCCAATCTCCTTTCTGAGCACCCCCAGCAAAACTCCTCCCAATGCTCAGACACTCCTTATTTTTCTCTCCTTCTCTGCCACATTGGTCTTTTGCTCCTCTGCTCTTCTGTTCATCTGCTAATCTGCTTTGGAGCCTGGAGTTTGGTTGTATGGGTATAGGATGGGGTGTGTGGCAAGCCAAAGGGCAACATTTGTATGTGAAAACAGGAAGGCCTGTCCCCACTTAGGGCTGGTGGTTTCCAGGCTTGAGGGTGGGGCGTTTTCCAGGGAACTGTCCTCTTCTACCCAGTAATGCCCTGTCTCCCGTCTCAATCAGTAGGACTTGATGCAAGCCACCTAAGGCAGGCCTGATATCACAGCCTCTCATTCTGAATTAGTGAAAAAAGTCCTGGGAAGACAAATAGTTGAAAGTATGTGGATGGCTCCAGCACCTCTGTGTGGATTTTAAACGAAATATCTGTTGAGAACAGGGCATACACATGCTTGTCCTGTTTTGTCACTAATGTGGGTGAAGATGAATAAGTCACTTCACTTCCTCTTGGGACTCTAATCTTCTCAATTATGAAGTCAGAGGTTTGGAGTCTTTGGTCCCTTCTGGCACTAAATAAAGACCTCAGGTGACCCATGTACAGGTGACACTTAGACGTGGTCCTTGAGGCCACCTGCTCATGTGGCCAGGTCTGCTTTGGATGGCAGAGGGGAGTCAGGAGTTTTCGTAGAAGACTTGGAATTGTTGGGTAGGGAAACTCTGGCACCTCAGACTGCATTGAATTGAGGCTGGGACCAAAATTACCCAAAATGGAGGTTGTAGATCTATGGGCAAAAGGTTCCTGTTTTCAGAGACTGATGGCGGCAGGGCCCAGGTAATCCCACAGATTAGCAATGCCCTGTACAACCTCACCTACTACAGAGTGGCACTGGGGCCCAGGGATCTAAAGCAACACTGTTCAGACAGAGAGGAGGACAGAGCCACAGGCCAGGAGGACACAGTGCATTGCTCTTCTTTCTGTCTGGTAGGCGACAGACATCGGCAGTTACGAATGTGCCAAAGAGCACAGGTGCAGCTAAGGGCAGCTGGACCATGGTGATCTGTCTTCTTGATGTGACACATGATTTAGGGAAATTCCCCAAACGCTTCTATGGAAAATGAAAATGGACAGTGAATATGCCATCAAGAACATCTGGGCTCAGAACAACAGTTTGGTCTAGGCTCAGAAGATTGATCAAGTTTTCATAAGGAAGAATGAATTATCTTTAACAAGGATACTTAAACTTGGCTAGAATCTGTACTGGAAAGGAATTAATACCTCCCTACTCATGCAAGCCTTGTTCTAGGACCAGGGGAGTTAGGCTTTCAGTCTTGTTCTTGCCATTATCTGATTATCTGACCTTGACAATATCACAGAAGCATTATCTGCCCAATTGAATTAAATTACAGTTTGATTAATGGTAATATAATTATCATTAAAGTGTAACACGAACTCCCATTTATGGAGCATTTTGTGTGACTTTACGATTACTTTACATTCAATTAATCCTCATGACAATCCTCAAAGTAGGTGTGACATTTTCCATTCAATAGACAGGAAATGGAGGCTCAGAGAATTTAAGTAACTTGCACGAGGTCACAGAGCTGGAAAGTGGCAAAGCTGGATTTTACATTCCCATCTCTTTTGCTCTAAAGCACAAGTTCTCAACCACCATGCAGTATCATACGGCCTCCTCCGCGGATTTATGACATGAATGCCGTGTTACCCATATCCCAAGCTTGCTGCAGGGTTAACTAATATGTATCAAACCTCATACATTGACGGTGTAAAGTCCCTGTTCTGGAGACTGAACCCCCACCCTTTATCTTGCACTCTGGTCATCTTGATGACCAGATGAGACCTTAGAGAAGTGATTAACCTAGTTGGATCCCACTTTTGAGTTATAAAATGGAGAAAGGTTACTCAGTTTTCTTGAAGACTGGGGAGAGAGATGATCTCTTGTGCCTCCCAACCTAAGGAGTCATCAGAGAGATTTGGCAGGGAATGTGTGGTCGTCTCCAAACCCATGCTCCTTCCTTCCTATGAACATACACCATATCCCTAAGCCTCCCTTAGTTCCGACTTTCCGGCCAATTCCTCTCAGTCTCTGTTTTCTATTTTCAAAGGAAACATGGCCAGTGGGCATTGTGAAAAAAAATTGAGATGACAAAAACAGTGTTTAACATTTACTGGGTATGCAGAATGTACGCAGGACTGTGCTAATCACTTTGCAATAAAAACAGTGTAAATCAAGACAACAACGAGCTCTATCCTGTGGTCCAAGCACAAAGTGGACTTTGCAACCTTTTCCTTAAAACCCCTACCTCTCTGCTACTTAAGCCCAATTCTGACCCATGATGTTCCACACCATGCACCATGGTATTGGGTCAACTGGCATCGAGCAGTTATAGCCTCGTGCTCCCAATCACGTTGTTGTTTGCTCCTCTTTCTCTGAAACTCATTCTCCAAATACCAGGATCTCGGTTGACTAATCAATGGGAAAACAACAGGTAAAATGACTCATACTATTGTTAATGGCTTATCACAGCTTAATATGCTGCCCTTCCTAGACGTATTTACTTAAAAGAGAGGACATTCGTTAATTGAAAGGAGTTAATCTACTAATGCTGAGAGCATAGCTCATGATGGAAGGCACATTACACAGGATTATGGTATCAGGATCGGTTCCAGGCTATTTGGAGGATTGGAAATATTGAAGAAATAAGGAGATTTCAAAATCCCAGGCCTATTTTGAATACTTAGCACTCCTGAGAGACAAGACAGGAGGCACAGGGGACATATGGTGTGGCACAGTGCAGTGGAGGTGCCATTGAAAGATGAATAGGGTGTTGCATGCTCTTAGCTGAGCCATGGCAGCAAGAGCAACTAGACTCTGTGATACAAACAGAAGACAGGGAAGCACTGGGTAGAAGAGAGTGGTTCCCCAGCAAAGGTCTCACACTCAAGCCTGTAGAGGTGTCCATCCCTAAATGGGAATAGACATTTCTGTTTTCACGCCCAAAAAGTTGCCTTTTGGCCAGTTATGTCCCCCATCCTGTACCCATATAAACCTTGAACCCCAGGCTCCAGAACAGATGAGCAGATGAGGAGACTTGGAGACAAGCAGACGAATGCCACAGCAGAGAAAGAGAGAAGAGAAGGAATGTCTGCTGAGAGAGTTCGGCTGGCCAAACTCCAAGGGAAGATCATCTTCCCACTCCATACCCCTTCCAGCTCCCCATCCATCCCACTGAGAGCAACCTCTATCACTCGGTAAAACCCCTACATTCATCATTTGAATCTGTGTGTGACCCAATTATCCCAGAACACTGGACAAGAGCTCAGGATACAGAAAGCTGTCACTCTGGCCCTCTGCCCTTGCAGAAAGGCAAAGGGGGCACTGAGCTGGCTAACACTTAAGCTGTCTGTGCATGGCAGAGCTAAAAGAGCATTGTAATGCTAGAGCTGCAGGTACCCACCCCTAGGCAATACTGCAGGGTAAAAGCCCAAAGAGCTCACCCCAGCTCCTGCACCTGCCTGTCTGCATGCTCCCCCTCCTACAAGGAGTTTGAACTTGTGGTGGTCAAACAGAGAGCTTCACCCCTGTTGCATGCCCTTAGAAGGGGGCCAGAGAACTCTCTTGTTTCATCTGGACCTTGGTCCCTGTCTTTTACATCGGTGAATGGGATCAGGTGACATGTTACCTCTTTCAGTCCAAGTGTTCTGAGCTGTCATGCTCCCTCCTAACCTCTTTGGGTTAATAGATGACACTCTCTCCTCTTACCCTGCTCAATTTTTCTCTATTGTGCTTGCTACCCTGTGACATGGATTACATCATATTCTGTTTACTGATTTGTTTACTGTGTCTTCCTCACTAGCATGTAAGTTCTAAGAGAGTTCCATTTACTTCTCTAGCCCAAGTGAGCCATTTTAGTGACCAGAAGAACAGTTTGACCTCAGGCATTGCTGAGTAGTGTTATTCTGAAAGAGATTTGCACATCTATCAGCTTATTACATTTTCCACTTACAGGTGAGAAATGTTACTTATAGTGGTGTCAAGACCAGAGAAATAGCATGTAAGCCAAAACAGGTCCTAGGAAATGGGTCCAAGACCCTGCCAATCATAGGGTCTCTAGCAATAACTTTGGTAATGGGTCATTTTGCCAGTGTGGACTTAATGTCTTAGAATGGTTGATACCCTTTACCCTAGCAATTTCACTTCTAGGAATGTATCTTCTAGCAATCATCAGGAATCTATTCTCCCTAAGAGTCTCTGCCTTAATTGATGACAAGGATACTTGAAACAGTGGAAAATGGAGAAAAACCCAATAAAAGGGATTGATTACATTAATTATAGTCAACCATTTTGATGGATTATCATGTAGCCATTAAATGAAAAAGGTTGCAAAACAGTATGATCTGAGTTTTGTAATAAGAAACAGTAGTTAAAGGCTCAAGCAAAGGAAAACGATGATTTTCTTTGGGTGGTAAAACTATGTAAAGTTTTAAAGGTTTTCCCCATGCCTTTCCGAATTTCCTTACGATTTTTATTACAAATATATATATAAATTCACATTCCAAAAGAAGACAAATGTTATAAAGAAAGAGGAAGTTTGTTAAACATAAGAGTTTCTGTCCTGGCTGTCTTGGCCCCAGATGTGTGATCTCGAACAAGCTGCCTGATGCCTCTGTCCTCTCTCAGTTGCCTCGTCTATAAAATGGGAACAAAATCATGGATCCATTCATTATCATGGGGCTTTGTTAAGCTCAATGGAGAAAGTAAAGACAAAGGGGTTTTATAAACATTAGCCATATTTATATTATTCTACACTTCCTATCTATATATACTTAAAATTATGCCTTTGTTATAAGACCGAGGAGCAATGAAGTACCACAATGGTAAGTAGCATTGAGATTAATGGACCCAAATTATTTCCACTACAGTATAGTATTATCCTGAGAGGATGTCTGTGAAGGTGTGGAATGTTTATTGCTACATAATGCCTCTTTTTTCATGATAAGCTGTTAATTTGTTTTGCGTCCAAGGCAAAAACAAAACACTCTTTTTTGTTTTGAGGTGGACTTTTTCCCTTTAAAGCATAAAGCTTTTCTCTGAGACAAGCATTTCCTCTTCTACTGAGAAATGTGCATAAAAGCAGAATGTCACTTCTCTTTGTCTTCAATGGAATATTCAATCAATAGGATGAATGGAAACATTTTGAGATGCAGCAAGTTTTCTTTCTGGAGTTGCCCATGTTTAGTGGGTAATTTGGATCCAGTCGTACAGCATAAGGAAGCATAAATTATAACCAAAATGAGACCACTGGAGACAATGAAGGAAGATGCTATTATTAAAAAAAAAAAAAAAAACTGAGCGGGAGAAACATTTGGGGAATGGAAATTAGGGCAGGTTTTGAAATATTTTCAAACCCGTTTACTACCATCTGTTAGGAGTCTATGCTGCTCAGGCTTGATGGTTTCCTATCTATGAAATCCCCTGGCTTTGAAAAACAAATTTGGTGAAAGATGGTTAAACTTCCTTTTTAATGGCCAAGAAGAAATGTAGGGATATGGTGTGGCAGGCTTGGAACCGGAATTTTTAAAAAATTCCCCTGCCTGCGTTTTTTAAAAAGGGAGCAGGGCCTTTGAAGCTCGTTGCGGTCCTAAAGCCTGTTCCACCGCTGTGTTTCTTCACTGCGAAGCGGGACTGCTGCAGATGAGGCAGCTGTTTAGGAGGAAAATCAGACCCCAGGAAGCCAGTTCTGCTGTGAAGCCATTTTCACAGGGCATCCCGCAAGGTCAGTCAGTTGCAGAATCTTTCGTACAACTCCTGAAAATGGAGGCAGTTTAGCATTTGGATCCATTTCTCAGATTGTGGAGTAAATACGAAAATAATTTGTAAACGGAATGAATCAGGCTGTGTTGCAAAAATGGAAATCAAACAGAAGACAAGGACTATCTTGCAGCAAAACGATGTCTTGACTTGAGTGTTTGGAAGTTAATGAAGTCGTAAAATAAACAACTTGTATAGCAGAAGTGCCTCCATATCCCCCAAAGGGCTGGCTAAATTAAAATGGAAATGCTCCTATAGACCCCCCAAGGGCTGCACTTCTGACCACTCACAATTCACCTGCCCTCAACCCTCCAATGCTTCCCTACGTCACCCGGAATAAGACTGTGTATTTGTGTGTGTCAGTGTGTCCTGGCATCTGGTCCTTCTGAGGTTCCATCTGAGCTTCCTCTTCCCTAGGCACATTTGACGGCCTTAAGCTGTTTTCCACCGGGGCACTGTCTTCCTGGCTATTGCCTCTAGCTAGAAAACACCAGAAAACAAATGGCTAGTCCCCTCAATTTATTTAGGTCTCATCAGAAGAAAGCTTTCCTGACCACCTGTTAAATGAGAGCCCCTTCCCCGTTTCTTTTAGAGTGACCTCCACCTGACTGTATTTATTTATCTGTTGTCTGCTTCATCCTTTGTGCCCCACAAAGGTAGAGCTAGTTCTGCTCGCCCTGTGTTCCCAGTGTGAAGCAAAGGGCACAGGTGTGGTAAATTGGACTCTTTATTGTTCAGGAGACTCTCATTCCCTTCCATGTCCCCACAGCTATGTTTCCTGCCATCTTGCTCCTTACTTGGCTGTACAATGTGCTTTGATCTCATTGTGTATAAGGTGTATTTCCCTGCCCCTTGACTTTGGCTCTGACTCCGTCTTGCTTTGGCCGATGGAATTTTAGTGGATGTGGACTCACAGAGACTCTAGTGCTCTTCGTCCATTTGTGCGTCTGTCTTTGCCACAAGAAGAACATGACTCAGGAAGCTGCAGGCATGAGGAGATGAGAGATAGGTGAGCCCCCTGAACCTGGCCCAGCCAAGTCCGTCCTAAGCCAGCTGGGTTCCAGTTGACTCAAAAACACATGAGCAGGAAATAGGCGCGCTATGTTGTGGACCACTAAGGCTTTTTTTTTTTTTTTTTTTTTCTGAGATGGAATTTTGCTCTTGTTGCCCAGGCTGGAGTGCAAGGGTGTGATCTTGGCTCACCACAACCTCCGCCTCCCAGGTTCAAGCAATTCCCCTGCCTCAGCCTCTCAAGTAGCTGGGATTACAGGCATGCACCACTATGCCCAGCTAATTTTGTATTTTTAGTAGAGACGAGGTTTCTCCATGTTGGCCAGGCTGGTCTCAAACTCCTGACCTCAGGTGATCCACCCGCCTCGGCTTCCCAAAGTACTGGAGTTGGAGATGTGAGCCACCGTGCCCGGCCCTATTGTTGCATTTAATTTTTTTAACACAGCAAAAGCATTAAATGAATTAACAGTTAAAGTTTTAGTATTCAAAAAATGACTAACCTCTGAATGCAAATGAAAAGCTTTACATGTTAAGAAACATACAAAATCATACAAAAAAACGAAGGATAGAGGATGTGATATGTGTGGTTCTAAACTTTCGCTCACATGAAAGGGAGACAAAATAAGAAACTTCCATGGCCCCGGGTTGAACGTTTGACAGCACAGACTCTTCAAGGAAGTTGGTCTGGTTTAAAGGAGAGAACGCAGAACACCTGGTTCTGGTGCCTCAGTGCTGCCATTGCACCACATAACCAGCAGTCCCATGTTTATTTTAACACTGGGTGTGTGAGTGTGTGTGTCTGTATCTCTGGCGTGGGTGTCTGTGTGTTTCTTGTGCATCTGTGTGTCTGTGTGTGTGTATGTGTAAATCTGTGTGTACGTGTTTGTGTATATGTCTCTGTGTGTCTGTGTGTGTGCCTTTGTGTGTATGCCTCTGTCTGTGTGTGTCTCTGTGTGTGTGTCTGTGTGCATGTCTGTTTCTGTGTATGTCTGTTTGTGTGTATGCCTCTGTGTGTGTCTATGTGTGAGTGTGTACCTCTGTGTGTATCTGTGAGTCTCTGTGTGTATCTGTGTGTGTATGTCTGCTTGCGTATCTTTGTGTGTGTGTGTGTCTCTGTGTGTCTGTGTGTGTACATCTGTGTGTGCACACGTGGGTCTGTTTGTGTGTATTGGGGTAAGGAAGACAGGAAGGCAGTGATAAACGGGTTGAAGGAAAGAAAGAAATCCCCAAACTGAAAAACTACTTTTTAATGACATGTCGTACCCCTAAATTGAATTATACTACTATTAATCTTGTCATTGATATTGGTAGACACACATATATTAATATATTTTAAATACAGATGAATACTTTATTTAGAAACACATGTTTTCTTTCAAGTAGAGGTGATAGTACATTTTCAAAGCACTCAAATATTAAAACTGTCTAACTTTCAATTAAGAACAATTTTTTTAAAAATCAGAAAAAACCCCACCATTTTTGCATTTTTAAAGAATTTCCAGAAAAAAATGCCTATTACAGCTTCTCTAAGAACATTACGTAGGTATTTTTCTAAATGGTAATGTTATTCAGTATTTTTACTACCCTTAAAAAGAAAAAGAGAAACCAGAGACAAGGCAATATCGTCCATTTTAAAGAATTCTGAACTCAAAATTGCTCTGTTGTCCAAGTGTCTCTGCAGTTTTACTGCAGTGAAATTCCTGGGGCAGTCAGAGGATTAGTAAAGTTTCGGTTTGTAGCTTTTCCAGTTACTGACCTTTTTTGGAGGCACTTCTAAACTTCAGGGTTTTGCCAGTTGTGAAATATGGCCAGCCATAATAGGAAACTAGCACTATTGCATCAATAGAAGCAGGAATCAGACCATGATCCAGAGAATGATGTACCACGGGTGCCAGTTTCTGAAAACCCATAAATCTTGGAGCATCCCTAGAATGTATTCAGTTTCTGGTGGAGGAACTGCTACGTAGGTGCCAAACCTGCCTTCTGCTCTCTTGAACGTTCTTTGTCAGGAAGGTATCATGAACAGAGGAAAAATGCAAACGCATTTGACTGTAGTCACGGACATTTCTGTGAACAGAACATTATTTTGTCATTATGATAATCAGATAAATATGTTTTGTTTGGTTCAGAAAGATGTAAGAATTTTTGACCTAATTATAGAATTTACATTTTAAATGGGAAACATATGGGTATACATTCAAAGATGACATAACATCCTCAAGTGTATAAAAAGCAACAATCTGACAGATGTTCACAGAGGATTGTATACAGAAGAAAAATCAGGTGTGATTTAAGTGATGGCAGCCGCTAGAATTTGACTTTATTGCCAAGGAAGAGAGCAGAGAGCTCAACTTCTGTGTTGCCTCGGCTAGATCATTGTATTTCTCAAATTAAGTTTCTCCCAAGATAATTTTTTCCTGCCAAGGCAGGTCTTATGAGTAGTTGGAATAGGTTGGTTTCAGCACTGAATGTATTTTTCTGGGATGCTGGGATAGCCTTAGTGCCAATAGAACAAACTCCTTTTATTCTAAGGTGAGTGACTAAAATCCTTCCATCATTTTTAAGGTCATTGGTGCTTATCATGTTAAAATATCCCTCAAACAGTGACTTTGAAATGCTTTCTCCAACTTTTCAAACTTAGCATCTGAGGAAGCTTAGTGATCAAATCATTATTGTATGGAACAGCATAGTACCAGGAATGTTTATTATAGCTCTGGAGGTCATAGCAAAATGCTAAGAACCCCTTAAATGTCTAGCAGCAGGTCATTGGTTAACTAAATCAGGCTGCTTCAATATCATGACATGCTGTATAGCCATGGAAAAATAACATCAAAGAAGGATTTTTACATAACAAGAAAATATTCATGTGTGCAAAGCAAAAAGGCAAGTTATAAAACAATATAACCACTGAGAACAGGTAAAAAGAAATGTACCAACAGGTTGATAGTGGTTATCTTAGGTGTTGAAGCTATAAATAACTTTTTTTTAAGACAAAGGATCTCGCTCTGTTGCCCAGACTGGAGTGCAGTGGCGTGATCATAGCTCACTGCAGCTTCAACCTCCTGGGCTCAAGCAATCCTCCCACCTCAGCCCCCAGAGAAGCCTGGAATTATAGGTATGTGCCACCATGCCTAACCAATTTTTTAATTTCAAAATTTTTGTGTAGAGACAGGGTCTCACTATGTTGTCCATGCCAGTCTTGAACTCCTGGGCTCAAGCAATCCTCCCCTCATCCTCCCAAAGCACTGAGATTACAGGCATGGGCCACCACACTTGGGCATAAATAATTTTAATGATCCTTACATATAATCCACGTATATATAGAGAGAGCATAAGTTTTCTGTGAATGAAATGATATAAATCATGACATATTGGTGTCTGCCCATGGTGAGTAGCCAATAAATGCTAGCATTTATGATTATGGTTGTTATGAGAACAATGATACGTTTAATACATTATTTATAAATAAATTATTTAAACATTTATTTTTTATGAAATAAAAGAATCATTTTTTTAAAACTCCATTTAAATTTCTGAGGTCAGGTTTGTTTGGTGTATGTGCATGGTGGAAGAGGGAGGTGGGGTCAATTTAGCAGAAATTTCTGCCTCTCTTTGGAGATGGGGGGGGTGGTAACTGAGGAGGGAACCATGAATCAGAAACCCTGAAAGCAAACTTGGCATACTTCTTGGGTTTCTCGGGTCCGCTTTTCTCTGGCATTCATGAGCCCCGAAGAAGTCATATGCTAGCTCAGACCATAACAGTCTGGGGTTACTTCCTTCCTACCACGTATTTCCCTTAAAAATTAAGCTTGCAAAGATATCACAGAGCCATTGAAAAGATGATAACACCTCTACTTACTTTCTAAAATACTTTTTCATCCTTTCTGCATCTTTCCCATGTACTAGCATTTCCATCATACAACAAAAGTTGTGTTACTTTTTTCAATTGGAAAAAGATATAAAAATAATTATATGTTGGCTGGTTTTAACCACAGCCTTGTAGTATACCAAGAAAACAATAAGGGAATACCTAATTTACAAGCCAAAATAGTTTGATTATTGTTTTTGTTATTTCCTCACCTAAATTTCTCTTTCTGTGTTGCAAATTGTTAATTTAACTAATATTAATAAGAACCCAAACTAAGTTTATAAAATGTATATAATTTCTATAGTTTAATCTATGAAATCTTCTTGGAAAACAAAACCTTTATTTCAAAATAAACTCAAACATTTCAAAACAAAATCAAAACTTTTATTTCAGAAGCTAATTTAGAAAATACTACTTCTATAGAAGTGAGTTTTTAAAGAAATGACCATTTCAAAAGGTAGCTTATTCTCAGTCAAAGCTAACTTTACTGCTTTTGAGATGATGTACAACTGTGTTTTTATATCTATATTTGGTTTGCTAAGAAATTATTATTAAAATTTCTTGTAGAACATTTGGAAGCTATTTTGCAAAGAAAATGTCAAATGTGTAGAAAATTTTGGAAAACTGTTAAAAAGTGTTAGAGAAAGAAGATTAAGCACATTCAACAGTAATTATGCAATCACTTCAAATAGAAACTCATTTTGCTTAATTTGAAGCATGCAACCTGTGTGTCAAAATTGGCTTGGTCAGAAAATTTTCCTGGCCGGATGCAATGGCTCACACCTGTAATCCCAGCATTTTGGGAGGCTAAGGAGAAGTGAATTACCTGAGGTCAGGAGTTCAAGACCAGCCTAGCCAACATGGTGAAACTCCGTCTCTACTAAGAGCCGGGCATGGTAGCCTGCTCCTGTAAACCCAGCTACTTGGGAGGCTGAGGCATGAAAATCACTTGAACCCAGAGGTGGAGGTTGCAGTGAACCGAGATTGGGCCATCGCACTCCAGCCTGGGCGACAGACAGAGTGAGACTCGGTCTCAAAAAAAAAAAAATTCCTGTTTGGTATGTGTTTTCAAATGTAAAGGAAAGCTTTAGGAAAATATTTTGTTTGTGAATTTGGAGAGGGGAAAAATGTTGTTGCAGGAAACATAATTTTATGAATTTATTCTGCTACCTGCAAACTCTACCACTCCCAGGTGCCATATGTTTTAAAACTCTATTCAGGCACTGCAAGAAATACTGACACAACCGTGCTGGCACCATTTCAGAAAAGCACAGTCGTCTCAATATTGGTTCATTCTAGTCGCTAAAAACAGAAGTTGTTCATGAATAAAAAAAAAAAGGAATTATTCAGAAAATATAGGCTTGTGTTTTAAAGATGGCCATAATTTCTTTGACACTGCTCCCATTGAAAGATGGAGTCCAATTGTCCCCTCTCTGCCCATTGAATCTGGATGGGCTTAGTGACCCATTTGTAACCCATAGAATGTGGCAGAAGTGACACTGTGTGGCTTCCAAGGCTAGGTCAGAAAGGATGAGGCAAGGTCCACCTTGTCCCCTTGTCCACTGGATCATTTACTTTTTGAGCCCCAAGCTATGATGCAAGAAGTCTAACTGCCTGAAGGCCACCATGCTGTGAGGAAGTCCAAGCCACATGCGGAGGCCACATGTAGACAATGTTGCTTACAGTCTTAGCTTAGCTCGGCTCTGAATCATCCCAGCTCAGGTGATAGACACAGCAGTGAAGATGCCCTCACATCTCGGATGACAGTGGCTCCACTTGCTTGTGTAACCTGTAGCATTTGAGTCTTCCCACCTAGGTTGCAGGTGTCAAAGAAGAGAAAGAATCCATCCCAGCTTTACCATTTTTGAATTCCTGTCCAACAGAATCCATGAGGCTGATACTGATTTTTTTCATTGCTAAGCAGTGGTTTTGATTTTGTTTCTTTTTGTTTTGTTTTCATGCAGAAATAGATGATTGGTACATCATGTAATTTAGACTTATAGGATAAATATTTGAGGAGATGATATGTTGTAAATATGTGTTACTCTGAAACTGCAGTTTATTTCTGAGGTAGAAGCATTTAGATTATATATTCTTTGTGTTTTAATAAAATATAAAGTTATTAGTTGCTTTTAGTTTTCAGTATAATGGAATCACGGGATATCTTTTTTTGTCTTTATTTGGAATATTTCAAACTGAACAAAAGAGTGGCTTCTATGACTCTTCTAAGGGATTTGATGTGCTGCTTTCTGCTGGACTCTAGCCCCGGCCCTTGGTCCTTTCTGTGTTCAGTTCACTGATAAATGCTCATCCCTGTGTCCTGGCCTTGCTGCTGTGGTGACAGATGCTAATCACATCAGACCAAACACAGGGCTCAGGCAGCTTCACCAACAGCTCAGCTATGCCAGGGTCTCCTTGGGGCTACAGGTGGAGTCAATGCCTGTGGGTCTTGTTTCATAGCAAGCTTTTATTCCCAACTTTGGTAGAGATAAATCTAATTTTTAACAGCACTAAGTAGAAAATGAATGTGAAATAAGTTTAAGCTGAAGCAGCTTTAATGTGGATAATTCTCTTTTACTGCACTAACACTTCAAAGAAATGGGCTGACCTGTCTATTTTTTTACGTAATTATCTCTGGAAAGAGAAAGTCTCTCTGCTGATAAGGACACTCAAAGTACCTTCTTTGGCTCTTGTATTGATTTGTTATTTTAAAGTTCAAAAAGATTTGCCTTTATAAATATAGAGCCTAAACCACCAAATTATCAGCTTTTGAGGAAAGTTTTTTGAATCACTGTTATCTAGCATTTATAAATAGAAATGTTAACTTTGAGTGGAGAAAATCTTTACAGTTTGCCGGAATCTTTAGAACATCTGTATTCGTCCTGTACTTTCATTGCCTTCTGATCATTGCCATGTAGTAATGCCAACTATAAATGATGAAATATTTCAGATATACATGCCAAACTCTGTTACTGGCAAATTCTGGTAGCTAGGCTGCCCTGTAGACATGAGAGCAGTGTGTGGGATTCAGAGCAGAAGTTCTACCAAAACAAGCTCAAATGGGGGATGAGGGGGTCAGGAATCACCCTAAAACTGCGAGTTTTAAAACATCTTTGCCACAGTTATGGACTGAATTGTGTCTGCCCCATAATTCACAAGTTGAAGTCCTAACCCTCAGCAATTCATAATGTGGCCTTATGTGGGGATAGGGTCTTTGCAGATGTAAATAGTTAAGATGAGATCAAATTTCTGGACAAGGTGTGCCTGAATATGACTGGCACCCTAACAGGGGAAATTTGCACACACACACACACACACACACTCACACACTCACACAGCAGCATGTGAAGATGAGGGCGGGAATCGGGGTAAAGCCAAGGGATGCCAAGGATGGCCAGCAAACCCCTGGAAGCCAGGGGAGACCCTTGGAACAGATTCCTCCTCTCAGCCTCAGAAGCGACCAACCCTACCAACACCTGGATTCTGGACACCCGGCCCCCGGGACTGGAAGTCAGCCTTCTGTTGCTCATGCTGCCCAGGCCACAGTACCTCATTATGGCAGCCCTAGGAAATGAATGCACCCGTAGTTGGCCGATTTTGATTTAACATGGAAGTATCTAATGCTCTTTATTTATCTTTTAACTCCATAGTGATGGGAGGTGAGATAATTATCCAGTGGATTTACAATCTGTCTAGACAAACTGAATTCATTCAGAGGAATGAAGAACAGCTCTTCCATCAGCTAATCTGCATATGGACTTAAGATTATTCCAACACTTCCAGGGTCCACCAAAGAACCACAGTCATAGTGTTTAGGAATCCTGACTATTGCAGCTCCTCAAGAAAGACAAACTCCGTCGGGCCTTGCCTGGTCCTCCTTGTCGGGAGCCAGGGCTGCACATTTTTACACCTCCTTTCGGGGCTGTCCAATCTTTTGGCTTCTCTGGGCCACACTGGAAGAAGAATTGTCTTGGGTCACACCTAAAATACACTAACACTAATGATAACTGATGAGCTGAAAAACATTTTGCAAAAAACTCGTAGAATGTTTTAAGAAAGTGGATGAATTTGTGTTGGGCTGCATTTAAAGCCGTCCTGGGCTGCGTGCAGCTTGCAGGCCACAGGCTGGACAAGGGTGCCATCCATCCTTCAGAGCCTTGGTTGCTGTGACAGTGCCCTGTTGTTTGGCCGCTCCTTCGTTTCAGACATATCCCTAAAGAGGTCACAAGCCTGCCCAGATTAGGAAACACTTAAAATGAGGCTTGGAATCTTTGGGGCCTGGCCCCCAAAGCTCCTGCACTCACTAAAGAAATTGGGCCAGGCACCAATTTCCAGAGCCCTTGGAAATCATCGAAGCACGTGAAATTGTTTGTGGGTGGCTCCCACTTTCTTGTCCTCTTTCTTCTCTTTCTTTCTTTCTCCTTCTTTCCTTCCCTTCTTTCTCTTTCTTTCTTTCTCTCTTCCCTCTCTTTCTTTCCTTCCTTCCTTCCTTCCTTCCTTCCTTCCTTCCTTCCTTCCTTCCTTCCTTCCTTCCTTCCTTCCTTCCTTCTTTCTTTCTTTCTTTCTTTCTTTCTTTCTTTCTTTCTTTCTTTCTTTCTGCCTTCCTGCCTTCCTTCCTTCTTTCTTTTCTTTCTTCTTTGATGGAGTCTCGCTCTGTCACCCAGGCTGCAGTGCAGTGGCGTGATCTTGGCTCACTGCAACCTCCACCTCCCAGGTTCAACCACTCTCCGGTCTTAGTCTCCTGAGTAGCTGGGATTACAGTTGCATGCCACCACGCCCAGGTAATTTTTGTATTTTTGGTAGAGACGAAGTTTCATCACTGTACTCAGCCCTTGTACCTCTTTTCAAGATGACCTCAAAACACCTCCAGAGTACCTGTACTGAATTTCACTTCCACTCAAAGAGCCTTCCTTGGTCCGGGATGCAGGGACTCTTAGGGAAGACTAAGAGTTATTTGGTGAAAGTAGTGTACACTGCAGAGTGATGTCTGGGAGAGGCAGGGCTCCTCAATTCCAGTGACCTACAGTACAGGCGCAGTGTGAGGCAGATGTCCCCCAACTATAGGACATCCTCTACAAATAAAGAGCACGTGAAGAATTTAATATTTTATTAATCCCGGATCACTGCTCTCCCCTCGGTTAGATACTGAATGGATAAACTGAGGTACCATTAAACAGATGATGAGGCAGTAGGTTTTCCATCCCAGGTGTCAACAGATGAAGTAGCACAGTAAAGAACCTAGTCCCTTTAATCATATTGCTTAGAAGTGCTGTGACAGGCAGAGATAAGCAGGTAGCTAGATAGATGTGTAGGTGTGAAGAAAGAAAAAGATAGATTGACAGAAAGCAAGACGGCCTGAAAGGCAGGTTATCTGCAAGGACGGGAGATAAATCAGATAAATAGAGCAGTTACCTAACCATCTGCATTTTTTTCCTGCCACATTCATCTTTGCTTTATATCAGGTACCAGAATTGTATTGTTATGTCCAGCGCAGGAAGGTACTTAAGTGATCCTCATATTTATTCTATGACATTCCTTCGAGAAATTTTAATTAAGTCATTTTTTTGTATAAAAAATCAAGTACTATGAAGCTCCATGTATTAAGTGCACATTCAATATCAAGATGCATAAGTTATAAACATCCAAAAGACACTCCCCCAACTCCCAAAGAAATGCACAGCTTATGGACCTGCAGGTGGTTCTGATGAGGGCAGTGGGAGCTGCAGCCTGGAAAATGAAGCTGTGATACCGGAGGAAGTTATGTGTCCTGGATTCTGCTTGCAGCCACCAGTGTAACAGCTGACCACCACTGCTGGCTGCTTATCATGTCTTTTAAAAGATACACGTTGTAAAGAAGTCTCATTAAAAGAGATGACGAAAATACAGTGTGGAGTACAGTGCCTGGCTTTGCAGCAAGCCCTCCTGATGTCAGCTCTTAGGGTAGTGGTAAGACACCTTGAGCTCTATAAGAGGCTACAAGTTCGTTCATTCATTCATTCATTCATTCATTCAACTATTTCTTGACCTCTACTCAGTGCCAGGTTCTGAGCCAGGAAATATAGCAAGGAGCAAGTCCAACACATCTCTTTCCTCATGACGTTTACATTGTAGCAGGGAGAACCTTCAAGTGTTCCTATTGATTTGAAATAGACACTAGAGGAGAAAATCATGAAGGAAATGGGCTCAGAACTCATCAAGTTCAACAGAAGCAGTGAATTCATCAAACTCCAGACAATACTGTCCCAGCCGAATTTCCTAATACTCATGATCAGTCCTTGCCCCTTTTCAGTGGTGATAGCCTTTTTCTGTGGGGTAAAGTGTCCGAACAGAGCCCTAGAGAACACTTCCGCTCTGTCCACGATTTTCTCCTTCTCACACAAACAGTTTTACTGCCCATGCCACCATTTAGCTGCAGAAGAGTTAGAACCCTCCAGCATGGTTGGCAGTTTGCCTGTGTAATCACTTTCCATGAAACCAAATTCTTCTGGCCAGGCGGCCGAGTGTGGTTTTAAAGACGAGTCTTCACAAAGGACATGAACAGCCCCACAGAGTTGTCCACCTGCCACCCCCACGTATCCTTTGTCTATTAAGCAGATAAGGGGAGCTGACTGCTACACTATGGTAAGGGACATGGGAAAGACAAGTGCCTCCCCCAGCCCATGGCCATGACTTGATGTCCCATCACTCTTCCTCGTCTTTAGTGAAAGTTACTGGGTTGAACAACAGACATGACATCGTTCAAGTGCCCTCAGGTTGGGTTGGGAGAAATAAGCCTATGAATTAACACAACATGTCATATAATCAACCCTTCTTCTCTCCCCGTTTTCTTTGTTGAAGGATGGCACAGATCTATGCCATTGTCTTCAGGTTAGTGTGAGCTCTGAGCCCTCGAGAATTTTCCTCAGAATGAAGCTGTTCTGTAGAGCATCTGTCCCTTCCTCTCAGCATCTTTTGAAATTGAGCATTACTGGATTGTAGGAAAATTCCTAGATTCTAGTAAATAGGCTCACTCAAGAGGCTTAAGAGGAAATATGCAAACTGATTACTGTAAAAACCTTTCATTTCCATAGCTTCCTAAACCAACGATGTAACCATTTTGAAGAACAGCATGGGTTATCCTTATAGTCCACCCAATAACAGGGCAGCCTCTTATTGACACGTACATTTTTTCTGCTGTTCCCAAATGATGAAATGCACTTTGCTGTTTTAATGAGTAAACCAAATTCATAAGCTAGTAGATAAGTCCCAGATTCTTTTTGCAGACACTTAACACTGTGGTCCCATAAATGCAAGTTCCATCTCTTCAGTGATTATCACAGTTATTATTATTTAACAATTACCATTTTTGCATTTCTCTTTTTTGTACTGGGCTGTAATTTCCAAGGGACTGTGTTTCTCTTGATCATTCCTATATCTTAGCATTTAGTAGGGATTCTGGCAGGAAATTGTCACTCAATAAACATTTGTTGCACGGATGAATGGGTCTGAATATGGGGCTGTTGATTTGCTTGGAGAAGTACCTTTTGTGAAAATGTCCACAGGTAGAAACAGGAGGTGAAGCGCATGGCAGTGATCACAGAGGAGCTAAGGATGATGCAGAGACACAGCCCTGTCCACGACAGTGCCACACAGAGGTGGCCGGCTGGGCACCGGAGGGGGTCGGGGGCTGCCTGATTATCAGAACTATCAATGGTTTGATGACCACCCACAGTGCTGCTGGGCAAATTCTTACCTGAAAATTTCTTCCATTTCCTGGAAACACTGTTCAAAATCAATGTAAATGCCTTGTTTTCCTGACAGAACAAAGTGTTCCCACGCTTGAAATTTTCCAGATTACTAGCGCCCACTCATTTAAACAACAAGACATTTGGAATTTTACTCATTTTGGGGAATTACTTTTTTTTTTCTTGAATGGTTATGTCCAAGTTCACTTAGTGTTTTCTAAGGACTCCGTCACCTTGCTGGTTAGCTCTTGAGAGCATCTACAGAACGGTTTTATATATGTACGTACTTTTTATGGCTTGGAGAATACTTTTACACAGACCAGTGGTTTATAACTCCCCCTCTGTTCTTGTGGCGTGAGGATAGGAGTGGGCAGTGGAAAGCAGCAAGCAGCAATGGGACAGCGGTGTGCGGAGCCTGGGCTCCCTGTGCTCTCTTATCTTGTCTTATAGACTGGGACTTCTTGGATGTTCTGTGAGCAAAGAATCCTATTGTTTCATATACACTACCATGCATTACTTTAATCTTCCACCTGATTCACTCAGGCTAGTGGGGACTTACTGCTGTCTCCAGTTTACAGGAACATTAATCGATTCAGTAAAGTTTATTATTTATTTATTTATTTACTTTTGAGATGGAGTTTCACTCTTGTTGCCCAGGCTCAAGTGCAGTGGCACAATCTCAGCTCACTACAACCTCTGCCCGCTGGGTTCAAGTGATTCTCCTGCCTCAGCCTCCTGAGTAGCTGGGATAACAGGCATGCACTACCACAGCCAGCTAATTTTGTATTTTCAGTAGAGATGGGGTGTCACCATGTTGGTCAGGCTGGTCTCCAACTCTTGACCTCAGGTGATCTACCCACCTCAGCCTCCCAAAGTGCTGGGATTACAGGCGTGAGCCACCACGCCTGGCAATTCAGTAAAGTTTAGATTTACTTTTTGAGAAAGCATATAGCTAAAGCAGACATTCATGCAGCACGTGTTTTGTGCCAGGTGCAGTTTCAGGAACTTAATACAATGATTTTATTTCAACAATTTTAGCATCAGCAATCTCACTCCACTAGGTCATGGCCAAACTGGACTAAGAGCTGTGGCATTTTTCTCCAAATCTCTTATTCTTTTCAGAGGGTTACATTGCTTCTACAAAATAACTGTCTTAGTCCATTTAGTGTTGCTATAACAGAGTGTCTGAGACTGGGTAGTTTATAAAGAGGTGTATTGATCTCATGGCTCACAGGTGGGAAAGTTTAAGGGCATGGCGCTGGCTTCTGGCCAAGGCTTTCTCACTGTGTCATAAGGAAACATAAGTTCAAAGGTGGGCTAGGTATATGCGAAAAAGAAGGGACCAAAGAGGGCAACATATTTTATACCAACGTACTCTTGTGTGTTTTTTTTTCTTTGAGATGGAGTTTTGCTCTCTCACCCACGCTGTATTGCAGTGGTGTGATGTTGGCTCACTGAAACCCCTACCTCCCAGGTTCAAGCAATTATCCTGTCTCAGCCGCCTGAGTAGCTAGGATTATAGGTGTGTACCACCATTTCCGGCTAATTTTTTGTATTTTTAGTAGAGATGGGATTTCACCATGTTGGTCAGGCTGGTCTCGAACTCCTGACCTTGTGATCCACCTGCCTCAGTCTCCCAAAGAGCTGGGATTACAGGCGTGAGCCACCGTGCCTGGCCAATACCAATCGACTCTTGAGGGAGCTAATCCACTTCTGCAAGAACTAATCCTGGAAACACTGCAAGAGTAAGAACTCACTATCCTGAGAATGGTACCAATCCATCATGAGGAATCCACCCCTATGACCCAAACACCTCCCACTAGCTCCCACTTCCCAACGCTGTCTCTTGAAATTAAACTTCCACATGGGTTTTGGTGGGGGCGAGGCACATCTAAATTGTAGAAAATACCCATAAAGAACTTGAGAAAGCACATGGATATTCATGATTTTGTTTCACCATCTTTGCCCTTTTCTAGTAAAACAAGGATGCCCTTGAGTCTAGAAAAGAGTCCATCAGGCTGAATGGGTTTCAGATGGCTGTCGCTGGATTTCTGGTTTTACCTTTTATCTCCAATGGGCTCCTACACTTTTAGGGGCTTATAGTCTCACCCCACACCTACCTTAAAGTCAGGTTCAGGTCTGCAAACCACAAATCCAATGTCAAAACACTGGTAAGCAATCAGATTGGACTGATTTTCTTAGGAAAAGAAAACGGAAACTTACCCCGCAAGACATCACTACGTAAAACCACCTGTAAGCATTTCTATCATTTCCTTGGATGCTTGAAACTCACCTGTGAGAGGCAAAGCATCAACTTCTCCCACATACCCTTAGTTGCTCTAGACAATTTACCTCTGCATTCCACTTTTAGCAAAAGAAAAGCATAATGATCACCAGAATTCAGTGTGGAGCCATCCCTTAACAAACAGTGGTTAAGAAACAAGGGAGGGAAGGAAGGAAGGAAGGGAAGGAGGGAGGGAGGGAGGGAGGGAGGGAGGGAGGAATAAAGGAAGAAGGAAGAGAGGGAAGGGAGGAAGAAAATATGGAAGGAAGGAAGGAGAGAGGGAGGGAGGGAGGGAGGAAGGAAAGAAAGGAAGAACAGAAGGAAGGAAGGAAGGAGGGAGGGAGGGATCAGAAATCATAGCCAGGAAAACCCAGGAAAACCATTAGGCAGTTATTAGGATGGTACTTTATCCAGGTTTGCATTCCCAACATTTAGCACCATATGCATCAAAAATTCTGTTGGATGAATAGTGAACCACAGTCAAACACTGAGTAAGCCTGGCAGTTGGCATCACTGGGGAGGGCGCCTTGTTACTGGACTCTGAGTGGGTCGCTGTTTTTCATGCCAAGTCATGACAGTAGGATTCAGTGTGCTGGGGGAACACAGTTTTATGAATCTCAATTTAAAAAAACTGCAAGTGCTATAAATAGAAGCTTTCATAATTTTGAGATAATAATGATAAAAATTATCATTTTTGCTTATTATTTGTGATGGTTAATATTGTGTCAACTTGATTGAATTGAAGGATGAAATGTATTGTTCCCAGGTGTGTCTGTGAGGGTGTTGCCAAAGGAGATTAACACTTGAGACAGTGGACTGGGAGAGGCAGAGCCACCCTCAATCTGGGTGGGCGCCCAGCTGCCAGCGCAGCTGCAAGCGCGGCTAGAATCAGCTTCCAGCACAGGTAGAATAAAGCAGGCAGAGGAACGCGGAAGGGTTAGACTGCCTGAATCTTCCGACCTTCATCTTTCCCCTGTGCCGGATGCTTCCTGCCCTCAAACATCAGACTCCAGGCTCTTCAGCTTTTGGACTCCTGGGCCTGCACCAGGGGTTTGCCAGGGGCTCTCGGGCCTTTGGCCACAGACTGAAGGCTTGCTATCGGCTTCCCTACCTTTGAGGGTTTGGGACTTGTACTGGCTTCCTTGCTCCTCAGGTTGCAAACAGTCTACTGTGGGACCTCACCCTGTGATCATGTGAGTCAGCGCTCCTTAATAAACTCCCTTTTATGTATACATCTATCCTGTTAGTCCTGTCCTTCTAGGGAACCCTAATACAATATTTGTAATTTTTATATCTCACAATAAAACTCAGATGTAGTTAATTCAGGAGTAAATGCATGAGAAAGGTTTATATTAATTAAGGCCAAAACCAACAACAACAACAAAAATACAGAAAAGTCAGTATCACCATGCTGCCTTTATCCAGCACTGACTTTTTCTTTGCTAAGCATTTCAGAATCTGTCGTGTATGAAATTCAACCTGCAATGCACACGTGCAGCAGGTGCATCTCGGGGCTTTGAGGCCAACCCCAACCCACAGTTGCCAAGAACGACTGGCCCTGAGAAACACCTGAAGAAGATTGGTTTCGTGTTTGGGTCCTTCTACGACCCTGAAGAAAGCACTGGGGAAGACCCGACTGTGGCTTCACTTAGCAGCCCCTCAGCCGTCACCACCTCATTTCTCGCCCACCTTTGTAGTGTACCCATTCCTAATTAAGAAGGCTGAGGCAGAGCCAAGGGTTAACACAGGGCTGGTATCCCTCCCAGGCTTGCCAGTCATTTGCACACAGAGAAAACCAATTGAGAGGAGGAGAGAGAAAACCTAGGTTTCCTGACAATGTAAGTTACATCTTAGTATGAGAAGTTAAACAATATCCATTGTTTGGAACTACTTTTGCCCTTAAATCCACAGTGGTAAATCCTTTCTCTTTCGAGGACTGTTGACTATCACAGGAAACCGGGACCATCTGGTCAAGTCAGGGTGTATTTCTGCTCATCTTCAGGTTTATAAACCGGTGCAAGGAATAAACAAAGAACCTATGCTGGAGTTGCCAGTTTGTTTAGGTTTATCTTATTTGGAGAAGGTATTAATTGAATATGCTTTAAGTGAACATTGGGAAGCGATTGATGATTCAATACCTTTAAATTAAAAGAAGAATTATTGGAAAATTGGCAGTGCTGCAGCAGAGTTTAGTTGTCTGTTAAGTAACAGTAAGTGCCTACATGCCATGACAAAAGCCCATGAAGAAGATTCAAAGGAACCTCAGAGAAAGGGAAGTGAGTGGGGGCAACAGAGACCTCCCCAATCTGCTGCCTCCAGGATACAAGGATTAGAAAGATGGCATGCTGTTTAGAAGTAAGGACATTGCTCTTTTTCTTTTCTTTTTCTTAATTTTGAGGTGCATCATTATGATTTCAAAAAATGAAATATGAGTGAACTCTTAAGTTCTGTTTCTGGTCTGTTGAGGTTGGCACAACTCACTGGAAGTTCCTAACTCTGGCAGGTACCTCGGGGAAATGTGCATCCCTCCCAGTGAGGCTGGAAGGTTAAAGTCCTGACGCCTCCTGCGGATCTGAGCAGCTGCACGTTGAGCCGGATAGTCTTGGAATGTGGGACGACAGAGGCAGACTCAAGAGTCTGGAACACTGCTTTAGGATCACACAGAAAGATACATGATTTTCACAGGTAAGTGTTCGTTTTCTTTTTTGTTGGAAAAAAGTTCCTCACTAATAACTATCTCAAAGGGAAGTAATTACAGTTTCAGACGTTCCAAAAATAGCTGTGAAGAGGGTTTTGTTTTGGTTTTGGTTCCTTCTGGTGTGCCTTACAGCTTTCCCTAAGGTGATACACTTACTGACCTACTGCTAGGACAAAAAGGTGGAAAAAAGCAAGCTTTCCTCTCTCAGGAGAAAGGAAGGGTCAGGTGTAACACTGC
This sequence comes from Cebus imitator, assembly GCF_001604975.1. NCBI lineage: Eukaryota > Metazoa > Chordata > Mammalia > Primates > Cebidae > Cebus > Cebus imitator. The sequence continues at coordinate 1,519,051 of NW_016107802.1, forward strand.
AGTGACTCAAAAGTAGGGGAGCTTGTATCAGCTCTGGCCTGCACAGTGGTTCCTCTGTTCTTTACATAGAAAGAGAAGGAGGAGAAAGCTCAAAGCAATGCCCTTGATTTAACCCTTCAGAGGGCAGAAATGGCTGATCATTATTTTGCTGTTTTGGTTATTGTTTATTTAAATTCCATGTGCCAATTCGGACTGATTAGCAGTGGCTGCTTGGAGCACTGTGTGAGGAAGAAGTCTCAGGCACGTGATGAGCATTCAGCTAGCACTTGCCGAATGTCGAATGAATGAATGACTGTCTTGGACACAGGGAAAGGAGTGGTACGACGTGTGTCGCAGGGTTGCCTTGAGCTGACCCCAAGGAAGATATTCTAAAGAGGAGAAGGTTAGGGATGAGAGACAAAGATGCATGCTAAGGCTGATGAGCTGTTCTCCTAACAGGTAAAGCCTGACCTGGTCTTGGACTTCGGTGCACATGAGTAAACTGTGAAAGGATGCTACATTTATTGGCCATGCCCATCTGAACTTTTAAAATAATGCATGCTCTTTAACCCTACCTTCACCCCACAAGTCTAGTTCTAGCAATTTAACCTAAGGAAATAAATAAGGATGTGAACAAAGCCTTAGCTACAGTGGTGTTTTACAGAAGCATTTTATGCAAGAGAGAAACCCGTGCAAAGTAACTCGGTTCAAATGAGGTTAACATAAGGCAGCATTTCTCAAAGTTGGACTGTTGACATCTGGGGACAGTTAGTTCTGTGTTGTAGGGACTGCCCTGCATGTTGTGGGATGCTTATCAATGTCTCTGGATTTAATCCAGTAGATGCCAGTAGCAGCCCCTCACTAGCTGTGACAACCCAAAATACCTTCAGATTTTGCCAGATGTCTCCTGGGAGGAGTGGGAAACCCGGACCACTCCCAAGTAAGAATCACTGATGTAAGGGTGTAGAACTCATGGCAATTCAGAAAAAGCTGAATAACCAGGATTCAGAATCTGAAGAGCTGCCACACCTTGAGTGCAATCATCTCTCTTACGACCCCTCCCCACCTGCTGAACTTGTTTGTCCTACAGATCTATAGGACATAGATCTGCTCCGTTTTTGCTCCGAGTCTCTGCTCTTCGTAATTGCCATGTGTACCTAGAGGAACAACAACACCCCACACATAACTTTATATGGCCTTTCAGCTCAATTATCCACTACTGACTGCTAACGTTTTTCGGCTCCATTGTTTAAATTAAGAAAAAAGGTAGCTGATTGGTTCTGCTCATTGTAAAAAGTCAGGTGAGTGGGCTTAGGCAACTGGCTGCTGAAGGATGATCTCTGACCTGCTCTGGGGCAGGTGTCCATCTCCTGCTAGGCCACTTGTGAGTGGATGAATTTAAAGGGTCCCCAAATGTGTCAGTAATAATGTTGTTCGTTGCAATATGTTTTTCTTGCTTCTTCACCTGTCTGGCAGTTTTTGATTAGATGCAAGGCCTTGGAACTCTACCTGGTTAGAACACTGGGCATTTTTATATTTCTATGAATATTCTTGAGCTTCCTTCTGGGATGCAGCTAAGTCATTTGGAAATAGTTTAATTTTTTTTTTTAACCCTAAACATCCCTCTAGTTACACTTGATAAGCCCAGTCTAGGGCTAATTGTTCCCTACGACCAGGGAAAGACCCTCCTAAGCACTCTACACAGTGCCCTGTGAATTAGGAAATTTTCCAATCTGGCTGGAGGAAACGGATGTTATTCCCAGGCTCCTGTGAGCTCCAGCTACATTGCCTCTGTCTTTTCATGTGGTTCTTTCTTCCAGAGAAAGACTCAGGTAGTTTCCTCACATGCATGTTCTGATCAGCAGTCTGCCAAACCCTTGAGGAGGATAGCCTGCAGACGTCCATGATCTTCTCTTATGCAGCTCTCCCCTTCCCATGCTCTGTGCTGTGAACTCACAACACTCAGATCTCCCCAGGTATCATCCTTAACAACTCAGGGAGTCTGCCAGGCTCTGTCGGAGCTTCTCCTTCCTTACTGTGGTCTTGAATTCCTTCAAGACTGCAAGCTGGGGCTTAGCTTTGTTCTCATCCGTTTTCTTTAATGACTGATGTCCAATGTCTCAAAAATTATTGATTTGTATTTTGTCCAGTTTTTTAGTTTGGAGGGTAAACCTGGCTTCTCTTATTTCATCTTATCTAGAAGCAAAATTTCACAATGGGCTTTTTATGATTAAAAACTGGAAGCAACCTAGAGAATTTCACCAAGAGAATTGCATATATAGACAGCATTGTTAGAATGAAATTCCATTCATATTATCAGTGACCCTGTAGGTGAATGTTTATTGATATGTAAATATGCTTATAACCTATCAAAAGCAAAAATAAGTGTATGATCAGTTTATTTTATTTTGTATATACATTTATAAATATATACAGATATACATAAATATATATACCTACACATGTACGTACATATACCCATATATATTAGTATTTACCTTTCTATATCTGTTTCTATATATATTTGTAAAAGTATACACATATCTATTATGCGCCATACTTACTACAAAAATGCTCTAGGGTTAAGTATTTTTCTTTCTGTTAATCTTTATTTTCTAATTTTCCATAATAAAAGGTAATATTTCATGATAATAAAATATATAAACATTATTTTAAATTTATTGTTAGTTGATATTCAGTAAAACTACATTACCATATATAATACAAATCAAGAATAAAATTTTAGTTTTATGCTTACTTAAATTTTTTATTTTTTTGAGATAGCATCTTGCTCTGTTGCCCAGGCTGGAGTGCAGCGACCCCATCTCGGCTCACTGCAACCTCTGCCTCCCGGGATCATGCCTCAGCCTACTGAGTAGCTGGGACTATAGGCATGCACCACCACGCCCAGCTAATTTTTGTATTTTTGTAGAGATGGGGTTTCACCATGTTGGCCAGGTTGGTCTTGAACTTCTGGCCTCAAATTATCCACCCATCTTGGCTTCCTACAGTACTGGGATTATAGGCATGAGCTGCTGCGCCCAGCCTTACTTAACATTTGAATAAATTTATAAGAACCCTTTCTGCTTTGAAACATTTAAATTAAGCACTCTAATGATTAATAAGTGAAAATAATGTTTCTTTTCTATAGAGCTATTTATTAGCATTAACTAAAGATTCATTAAATATTTGCTTTTAAAGTACTTTTAACTTTTCTTCTGCATGCTTTCACTAAAATAAAATATGTGAATGAAGAACAAATGTAAAAGAAAATATGATCTTAATATATAAGCTCAGGCCATCTAAGGCAGCAATTATGAAAGGGAAGACTGATAGAAAAAGTAGGATGGAAGAGTGGGAACATGGCCGCTCTGTGGGGTGTAGAGAACACATACCATTCTCTAAGGAATTGCCCTCACACCCAGTTCTAACTACTCAGCAGCCAGAGCTGATATTTTATCATCAAAAAGCTAAACAACTTACTCATTTATTTCTATCATATTTTCAATCCGAGCAATTCTATTTTTTCATCATTCCTCTTAGAACTGAAGAAAGATGTGTGCAGGTGTGTACATGAATGCATGTCTACACAAGTGCACACTAGACACATAGACAATAACACACCACACATGCACACCACTCAAATATACACATATGCACACACAGATCTGCAGGCACACACATGCCTAAATGCACACATATGCACACAAAAATACAAACACCACACATACATCACACACATACACATGCACACAAAAATACATGTACCACATGTGCACATATACATAGAAGCAGCATGCCCACAAAAATATAGTGTAATTATACTACTTACATGCACATACACATTCATCACCCACACACAGATATGCACACAAAATACACCACACACACACTTACACATATATAAATACCACACACACCACACGCCACACTCACATAGATGCGCATATACGCACTCCACTGCACATCACACAAATATACAGCACACACACACAAGCATGTGCGTGCACACATACACATCACACACAAGCAAGTATGCACACATACACCACACATCTAAAGACTAGAAGCCCTCATCTGTGCTGTGGCAATGAACACGATCAGAGCTAAGTTTCCATTTACATCCTACTGAGAGAACATCGTCTGAATGGGGATTTTACAGACATTCTGCAAATAGCATGCTCTGGGGCACAGAAAGAAATACTTAAGGATATTTAGAGTGAAGCCAATTTCAGCAGGCCTGTTCTCTGAGCTGAGAAGGAAAGGGCACATAACAGAAATTCCAAATCAATGCACTTCCCTTCACCTGAGTATGGGGCCCTGGAGCCACCAGATGGGGCATTGCACCCAGGCTCTGATTGGAGCAGTTCATCTAATGTCTCAGTCCTTGTTTCATGTTTCTACCACATTGATGACTTCCCACGTCAATGGCGAAGGTCAACTAAAAACAATCATCAGAAACAAATTTGCCGAATAGGTCTAGATGTACGAAGTTTTGCTTTGAGAAGTAATAAACTTAAGATGTCATGTCGCCTAATAAGGAGATAAGCCTCATTTCACAAGAAACAAATACAAATATGAATACAGAGTCCGAAAGCAAGCCACACGATGGCAGTATGCAAAACGCTTGCATTTGTGCGTGGCACGTGCAAAAGCCTTTCAGAAAAGAGGCCTGGGGGTCTTAGGGGGAGGAGCTGAATTCTTTATGAAAGAGGGAAGACTTGAACAGACCTTGAGATACATTTTAAATCCTCCATTTCTTAAGAAAATATAATCGCATGGCAGAAAACTTTAAAAGTTCAGGAAAAAAAATCGCTTCATTGCTGCAGTCATTCTCTACGTTCTTGGCAGGTTTATTCATAATAACATAAAAGGACAATAGCCCAAAAGTCCATGCACAGCAAAAGGAATAAACAAATTAACAATACAGTCAGACGATGGACTACTAACTCCTTAGTGCTAAAAATGAATGAGTGGATACATACAGCAGCAGGGATGAATCTCAAATACATTAGGCTGAGTAAAAAAAGCCAGACATAAATAGTACATTTATAGGAGGTTCAAGAACAGACAAAACTAATCTATGGGGGTAGGAAGCAAAATCACAGTTGCTGCTGCTGTGGGAAGCCCCTTGATAGACAGCGGTGCAAGGACATTGCTAGGGCTGATGCTGCATTTCAACTGGGGCATCGGGCAGGTAGTGTATACAGTTGTCAGCACTGATACCATGTGCACTTATGAGCTGAACATTTTACAGTATGCAGTGTATAATTGTATCACCCTAAACAATTTAAACTTTTTCCTAACACCTATTACTCTGTGATACTAGTTTTTCACTTGGAATCTACATGTTTTTCCTATATTTGAATGATGATCTTTCCAACCTGTACTGCAAACTCGAGAGAGCCAAAGACAAACCTGTGCTTGGATCTTGCTTTTAAGGACTCTGAATTGGATCAGACCTTCACAGTTCATCCTGTGTTTTCCCACGAGGGTGGAGACAGAGTTCTAGATGGAGAGACACATTCAACTTCGTGTTACTCTGAGGAGCTCCTGAATCAATGACTTGAGACTAGGCAACAGAAAAAGAGTCAATAATCTAATAGGTTTACTTTTCTTCAATAAATGGAGGCTGCTTTGGATAATAATGACTTCAACTCTATCCTTGTTATCCAGGAATAAAGTACATCAGCTATATTCTTGAGTAAGTGAAACCAGTCTATGGAAGATAATGCATAGAGGCTAGCATGTATGTACTTATTATTGAACCAAGCAAGTCACGAGCATTAATCATTTAATCCTCACAGTACTCTATGAGGCAGACAATATGAAGACTGTTTTTTGGAGCACAGGAAGGTTAAGTAACTTTCCTAAAGTCACACAGCTCTTGAGAGGAGAAGTCAGAATCAGGCATTAATTGGAATGAGGACCAGGAAATGGCACAGGAATATAGAGGAAAGTGGACAGATGGAAAATAAACAATTAAAACCTTTATTGGCAGAGGCAATTCAAAGAGACATTGGGTATTATCAAGCAAATACTCATTTGCAGACAATGAAACTGAGGTCCATGAAGGTTAAGTGACTCCCAAGTCATTCATCTAATTAGGAGCAGAGCTGAAACAAGAAGCCGTATTTTAAAAATCCCAGCTGAGGGCCTTTCTACCACATAAAAAAAAAAAAAAATTGATTTTTTTTTTCACATAATGTCCAATTTTGAATCTATCCCTGAGGGGATTGTTGGTTAGATAGTCATAGTATTATAAAATTCAAGTCTTGGAAATGGCCTGGAAAGAACTTGCAGCCCTTGGCCCCAAGTTCAAGCAGCATCACACTTAAACCATCCCATCCAGATAAGAATCTTTCCCAGCTTTTAAAGGCTTCCAGATGTGTCTCAGCTGGATTTTTAAATTTGTTTTCCAGAGCAAAAGAGCAGAATTTGGAAAATAACATAATATGCATAAACCGTTAATAGCCTCCCAGGAGAGACACCAGCCCAAACCCTGAGCATCCAGAGCATTTTAATGCGTGATGCAGTGCATTAAAGCCCTGGGGATTATTTTCATCGGAGTTGACTCTATGAATACGAATTATTTTTCATGTCACTCTTTTTTTTTCTGAGCAGGAAATTGACACAAGATGGAATAGGGGAACAAGCAGCAGAATTTAGGGAAATATAAAAGAGCCCTGGAAGGTAGGTGAACACATAAGTCCTCCTGGCCCAGAAAAACATCAATAGGCACTTCACAGCTTCTCCTTTTTCCTTTGCCTTTTGTCCTCACTAAAAACGCCCAGTTCATAGCCTGATACTTTTTGAGCATTTTTCCACATCCAGCCCCAGAAGGGTGGCCATTCCTGGGTCTCCAACTGGTTCCAGGTCTGAAGCTGTGTTTGCAGAGATGGAAAGATGCTTGCTGAAGTCGGGATGTCAAGGGCTACATAAGTGAGGATCTAATTTCTGTGGCTCGTCCAGAAGCCACCATCTGGATCCTTCTGTACCTTTTAAGAAATGCTGAAGATGTCACAGCAGAGTTAACACATTCCAAAAAGAACCACTTTACACTTGGGTAGAGACCCAACATAGAATTAGATAAGCCAGGACAAATAAAAACAAGAAGTACAACAGTATACAGAGTGACACATTGCTGCTACAGTGTGACCCACATAGGCCATAGCTGTGTAAAGGCATGGCATTCTTCTTTGGGTAGAAATGTTCCAGCCATTTGCATATGTTTCATCAAAGAACAGCCTTCCTCTACCTGGAAAAAATGTCAAGATTAGACAAGGTGTCTACAGTATTTTGAGAGAAGAAACTTGCCTGCCTATCAGATCGGAAAAATTACTTCTAGCAATAACGTGATGACAGATGACCTTCATATTCACTTTTCCAGATCTCTGGATCCAATTCCTGAGTTTAGATGGTGTGGAGAGAAGTAAGCATGCCTCCAGTTTACCACTTCTAGCCTACATCGTCCTCGAAGGCCAGGCCAGGGCAGTAATGCAAGCTAGCATACTAAGGGCAGAATCATTGGAAAGGAAGAACAAAATTATTAGGCACAGATGAACTGATTCTATATGAAGAAAAGTCCAAAAAAATCTGCAAACAACTTAAATTCAATGTCTATTTACACAGTCTCTGGATATAAGGTTAGAATAAAAAAATCAACTCTATATAGGTAGAACTGCTACACAGAAAATAATGAAATCTTACAATTATAGGATTTGCAACAGCATTGAAGAGCATTAAATACCTAAAAAGAAATTTTAAAGAGATGTATGACATTTGTATTCTAAAACCACAAAGCATCCTTGAGAGAAATCAAGGGAGATCTAATTAAGTAGATTTAGTATATAAGTAGATCTAGGACATTTATCAATTAGAAGACTCACATTGTAAATGTGCCGACTCTGCCTACATGTACCCCTAGCCTCATACCATCCCAGGAGATTGCATGTGTGTGTATTTGTAAATTGACCCAGGTGATTACAAGATATATATGAAAATGCAATGAGCCACAAAATAGCCAAGGAAATCATGAGGAAGAAGAGCAGAGAGAAAGGAAGGCTTCAAGAGGGATGGGGGGACTTGAGCTAAGTCTCTGGAGGCATGGTTGGTAAGCGGAGTTTTGTTGAGGGATTAGAACCGTAACTGCTTTGTTTGGGATAGCCCTAACACCCATCCTAATGCTTGCCTGATGCATAACAAATATTCAATAAACATTGGTTAGATGTACATATGTATGAATGAACAGATGCTTGAGATAGGAATCTAACATATTAAAAGGACAGTAGAAGCAACAGTAAAGAAACTTGAAACTATCTTACACTGAGGCGTCAAATGTGTCCTAAGCTTGTGTGTGAGCTGCAGAAGGAAGGGAGGCTAGAATGTTCAGGCAAGGCTGTGTTGTGCAGAGGTCTGAAGCAGGCTTGTAGCATTTGGACTTTACTCTTTAGGCATCTAACACTTGGGAAGAATGTAAAACGATTGATAGGTTGGGAGATGAATTGGGCCAGTGACAGGGGAGCCACATGACACTCCCCCTGTCACTTCCCTGAAGGACGTCCTCTTTGCTTTCTACGTCTGGCACTGGCAATAAAATTGGAATTCTTTGCTAAGGTCATTGTTCACATATTTAATATAGAAATATCCACAAATGTTTAAGCTGATAGGCACTTAATGTAAAAGCCTCAGTACTCTCTGTCAGAGCCCTGACTATACCAAAAGCAAAGCACTGTGCTATAAAGAATTTGATGAGACTTCCTTCTTGCACTGCCTTTTCAAAAACCATTAGAACAGCCACCACTATGCTCCTCTGAAGACCCTTCCATTCTGCCTTAATGATTTTTCTTGGTTAGGAGCAGAGTGCATGAACTCTTTGGGTCTCTCTATTAGGATGGGTTTCAGCTAACTGTACAGAAACTCAAAGTAACAGTGCTTTAATACACACAAGTTTATCTTCACATCGAAGAAGCCAAAAACAAAGCAGCCCGTGATGACTATGGCAGTTTCACGCAGCCATCTCCGATGAGACAGCCCTGCCAGAGGGGCTGCTCACATCCTGATGGCTGTGCCTGGCTGCAGCAAAAGCTGGAAAATGAAGTGCGCTGATGCTCCAAGCAGAAGCAGGGCTTCAGTCATACAGAAGAACATTGGTGGACACTGAAGTCATTTCTACATGATCCAGTCTTTCCCTCTAAAGCAAGAATGGTCTTGTAGAAAGTGGAAACTCTGAGACTTCCTAGCTGAGAAATTTGTTGTTACTGTTGCTTTACAATCTCTCCTCCTCTCCTAAGAAGTGATGTCCAGGGAAACTGGAGGTTCTTTGTTTCTTAAGCTGGTTGAATATATGGCTTGCCAACCTGGACAGAACAAAGTAACTCCTTACAAGAAGAAAGGAGAAGGGGAAGGGGAAGGGGAAGGGGAAGGAGGAGGAAGAGGAAAGGGAGGGAGAGGGAGAGGGAGAGGGAAAGAAGAAACAGGAAGCAAAAGGCCAGTGGAGGTGCAGAGGGATGTAGTCAAGATCAACCAAATCCAATAAAAGAACTAATACCCACAAAGTAAAATGAGCAATGGTCTTGAATGCATATTTCACAGAAGAATACAAATGACTCCAAATCATAGTAAAATAGGATACCAATTAACTGTGCTTTTAAAAATCAAATTGGGAAATATTTAAACTATTATAATACTCAGTACTAGTGAGCTTGTGGCTTGGGAGAATAATTAGTAGAACTTTTCTGAAAAATAATTAAAAGTATATATGAAGAGCCTTAATAAAATTTTTATTATTAGACTCAGAAATTTAACATCTAAAGAAACTTACTGAGTATGCGATATTTTCACAGATCATGAAATTGAAGGGTACAAAAAAAGACCTTCTATTTTTCTGTGACTAAATGTTGATTTCAAGTTCTCATACCTCCTGGAATTAAAAAATAAGATCCAGTCAGTTTCAGTTAAAATCTGTCACTTCTGCTTTTCAGTGATTTTGGATCTACACTCCTGGATCTCAGAGTCTCTCCTAACCCCTGGTAACACATTTCAGAGCTAGAGAAAGAGAGGCAGAGGATGGGGGCTTGGACGTGGTCCAGGCATCACCTCCATGTCCCTCTTCCCCCTGTTCCCTGACGGCAGCATCCTCCTGGCTGACTTGGGCGGACATGTTCTGTCCAGTTGGGTCCTCACCCTTCGTGGTGGCATCATCTGAGCTGGAACAGCTCCTCTCCTGGGCCCCAGGTGAATAGTCCTCCTGCTGCCCTGCGTGGAGCGGTCCTCTGCCCCTGCCAACTCAATTCTCTCTCAGCACCTTGTGTCTCCTTGGGGCAGGGGGAGATTCAGGCGGAGTCATAATGCCCTGAAGTGCCAGGACTCCATGCTGCCATGTGAAATACACATTTCTCTATTTTTAGGGCTCCCAACACACACACACACACACACACACACACACACACACACACGGAGGAAGCTTCTCCTTCAAAGACCCATCACTGGTACCTGCCCATATGCTGGTCTGATGCCTCCTGCAGCCCCAGTGACCTCTAGCTAGTTTTGAAGGGGATGTCATCTGCGCGTCACTAACCTGGGACACTTAACTGTTTTTGTGTCATGGGCCCCTTCAGTGGTCTAATGAGCCCTGTGTTTCTTTTCAGAAAAATGCTTTAGATGCATCAAATAAAATACATAGGAATATAATGGGAAACAAAGTCTATTGAAATTTTGTTTTGTTTACTAACACCAGATTAAAAACCCTTGCTTCCAATCTTTTATTTATAGCATGAAGTCTTTGCCTCAATTTCTTTAAGGTTTAACTCTTTGAATGCAAAACAAAAACAAATATTTTTCTGTTTGTTAAAAATGTCTGCTCCTGTAAACCAAAAATTTACATTTTCAGGGTTACGTCTCCATCATGAGTTTTAAAACTCAAAAAGTAAGACTTTGGCACTCTCTTTCCTCCCTTTCTCCCCTCTCTCTCTCTCTCTCTCTTTCTCTTTCTTGTTTTGATCTTCCTCTGTGATGAAATCTTCTTTTTGTGATGTTGGCGAAAAAAAAAAAGGGGAGGAACATTGGATAATTCGAAGTACAAGAAAATCTTTAAAAATATTTTACCCTATGTTATAAGTGCACAGGAATATTTATTTATGTACAAAAATATTCATCGCATCATCATTTTAAATTAATAAGAAATTAAAAGTACAACGTAAGAGGATGGCTAAATAAATTAGAGCACACCATATGACAGAATATTATTTACAGCCATTTAAAATAATGCTGTCATGATTTTTTCTATCACATAGGAAACTATTTTTGATCTAAAGTTAAATGCTGAAAAGTGTGGTTCAAAATTATAGATGTAATATAATCCAAAGAGAGAAGAGAGAAAGAGAGAGGAATAGGAAAAATGCTAAAGAAAATAATACCACATTACAGGAATTTTCTCTGAATGATGGAAATATTGCTTTAAGCTTTTCTAAATTTTTGAATGTAATGTAGTTTTCTTCCAAATTAATTTTTATTCTCATTATCATATTCCTTTTATATTTAGAAAAAATTTTAAATAAAGAAAATTTGCTGGAAAGTTGATGTTTTAAAACTTTAATACTCCCAAAGGTAGTCCATAACAGGCAGCTATTACGATGTTAAATACTCAGCAAAAGTTGCCCTGGATTGCTGTTAAAAAAGAGACTAAAATGGTGACCTCTGATTTGTTTCCATGCTCAAGCCAAACCTTGCCCTTGCAGCACGCAAGGTGTGGAGTTCTGGGGAGTGCGTCTGGCCGTGGTACAGGAGGACCCTGTGCAGGTGCCATCTGACACCAGCCCAATTATCGCTTCTGAGCGTTGCCAGCTGCAGAAACTACACTTCGCTCTTTCCCTCCAACTCTAAGCATGCACACACTACATGTCATTATGTAGCTATTTCCTACCAGAAACTCAGATCAGAATCAAACTTTAGCAGAAACCGCTTTCAATACCAGATTTGGGTGTGTCCATCCCGGCAGTTCTGCAGCTAGCATGGGAGTAAGAGCCACCCACGTGGGTGGGGGTTTGTCCACTCCTCCAAAACATCCCCATTGGAATGGATCACAAATACAGGAGGGTATTTCATAGCGGGCATTTGGTGAAGCAGGCTAGGGCACCGACGCCTTTTCTTCAGTTGGAATGAAAAAACTTGTTTGCATTTTAGAAAGTCCTTTGAGGTTAAAATGAGTTGATTTCATCTTAAGAAGCCAATGTCACCCAAAGGAATTGCACAGTGTTTACAGTTAAAAGCATCAGGACAAGATATCTTTGGCGGGAACATAGATGGAGCTGCAGGCCATTATACTTAACAAGTGAATGCAATAACACAAAGCCAAATACCTCATGTTCTCACTTATAAGCGGGAGTGAAATAATGAGAACTCGTGAACACAAAGAGCGGAATCAGCAGGCACTGGGGTCTGCTTGAGGGTGGCAGGTAGGAGGAGGAAGAGGAGCAGGAAATGTAACTATTGCGTATTGGGCTTGATATCTTGGTGATGAAATAATCTGTACGACCAGCTCCTGTGACACGACTTTACCTACCTAACAAACCTGCACGTGTACCCCTGAACCTAAAATAAAAAGTCAAAAAAAAAAAATAAAACAACAATCTGCCCTCATCCCCATCATCCATTCTCCTAAGCTTTGTCCGGGAGTTTCCTGAAAGTTAAGAGAAAAAGTTCCTAGACTTAAGCTCCCAAAACGTCTTAGGAGACACAGTACAGAGCTTTCTGTCCTTTGCTGAAATATAGGCAGAGGAGGTGTTTTTGGCAAATGGGCAACACTTCGCAAAGGCTTTCTTGTGCAGCTGTGAGGCTTTATGAAAGTGCACTGTGTGGTATGGAGAGGAGAGTATCTTATCTCCTGTCGGTTTTCTAGTCTGCTTAATTTTGTTTTTCTTCCTGTTTAGTGGTCCCATGGCCTGAATGAGAGGTGGGAGCTGAGTCTTTATTTTCCCTTTTCTCTTTCACTCTGCCCATTCCTCAAGGATTGCATTTGTCTTCTCCTTTGCGGATGAAAATAATTCTTTGCGGCAGACAAGTGGATGACTATTTTGTTCAAACCTTCATGCTTTTAAATAAAATAAGTGTATTGATCATGCCTCTTTATCTTCTGTATTTCTGATGCCTTGACATCTGAGGCCTTTCTGATCTGGAAGGGCCTGCCCCTCTTGGAGTTAGTTCCTAGGAAGAGCAAATCACTTCCCTGCGAATGCACCTTTCATATGAGAACCCGCCATCCAGAGCCCTTTCCCAAACCATATCTTTATGGAGCACTCACATTCAGGGCCACCTCCCCTGCCCTAATCACCCCAGGTCCAGGTAGCAACGAGGGGTCGCCCACATGCCCCAGAGCCTGCTGACGTTATTCACACCAGCAGATCCTAAGCCTGCTCACCCCGGTTCACCCACCCTTTCCACAGAAACCACACAAGAGGCTGCGGCTGTGTTCTGTCTTCACTCTCTTTGCCTCCTGATGGACCCTGGTGACCCCCCATGTGGGCTCCCACGGTGTGACATGCCCCTCCTCCCGCGAACTGTGAGTGACAAACCATCTTTCCAATGGCGGTCATCTTCTGACCCGTGCCTCACCATACCTGGATAATAAAACCTGCATTTCAAAACAGTCACCTATTTAGAGTGGCTGGTACAGTTGCCAGTCAGTAACAGGTGCCAGGTAAATGGTACTTACATCTTTCCTCTGACAGTGTACGTAGGAGTAGCAGTGACATTTCCCTCCTCTCCCCAAACCCCACTCCTTGCATGAATTTTTTAGAATTGCATTCTACGAGCTCTGTGACTCTGCCTTCTGTGCCCAAGTTCACCATACGAAGTGGGAAGGATGCAGCCTCCTTCTCAAAACACCAATTTTCTTAACGCAAAGGCACCAAAAGCTGCTTTCATCCTCCGGAAATCCTCCTCGAAAGTTTAGAACCCTAGGACTGGCCAGACAGCCCTGAGTTATCCTCATCAGTAATTAAGACCTAATAAGATTTGGTTGGCATCAAACTAACATGCATGTGGTTCAGAAAAAGGGACTGACATTTCCCATTGTAGTTTTTTTAATTAGAGCTTTATGATTCTAATGATTCTTAGCTTTTAAACATTTATATAATAAATATTTCTATCTTTCCATCTAAGAATTAATTCTTTCCAATTTATCCTCATGGAACTTCCTTCTAATATTAGCAAATGATTGAAAAAAGTTCTTGATGGTTTCAAACTCCCTAATTTTAAAAAAATATATTCAGTGTTTAAATGATTGATCAGTAATGTGCAGAATAGAATTAGAGATGTGCAGAAGACTCATAATAAAATAAACCTTTGATAACTTAGGTTCACTTTACATGCTGTTAAAACTCCATATCAGGTTAAGTTCTTCGGACAATTACTTTAAGATTTTTAATGATTGTATCCCATATACAATGAGGTAGTTGGATGCTTAATCAATATTGCTATACAAATTGAGTACTTTAGGGACAAAGCAGATGATACTAGAAGTGAGGTAGAGGGAGCTTTATTATCTGGTTTAGAGGGCTAAGCTGATTAAATCAACTAAATCAGAGTCTCTTCTCCCTTGACATCTTAGGAAGAAACCAGGCAAAGTTCTTTCCACTCTGAGAGCTGTATCTGCTCTTGATGTGGCCATGGGAACCAGGATGAGGTGATAGAATACTGTCGCTTCATCCACCATATAGTAACTGCTTTATTAATTCAGGAAATTAATCAATCCCCTGGCTTTACTACAGTTTGAATGGTATGTCTTCTAAGTCCTTATACTTGGCTGTGCTCCTTCCCCAAAGCTCCAACATTTCCAGCATTCTGTTGAATTTTTCTACCTAAATATCCATCTGCCACCACCTCCAACTCAATCTGTCCAAAACTGAAATCCTCCTGCTCTTCATGATTTTATGTAATGGAACCAACGTTCTTTCAATCATCTAAGCTGTAAAACCTGGTGTCACCTTTGACTATTCACCACTCAGATTTCCACATTCAATGAATGACTATGTCCATTCATCTTTTCAACGACCACTGCCCACACATCAGTTTGGGCTGCTACCTCTTACCTGGACAAAGAGTACAGCAGGCAGCCTGAGTGACATGGGCTTAAGGTTCCGTTATAGTGGTCCTGCCTCAGGATAGAAATAACAACTCTGTGGAGAAAATCATGTTTTATATCTTTGCCCCCCCCCCACACACACATTTTGGTTCAGTTTTGCTAAATCATGTCTACCACCTGAACTGTTCCCAGCACCTCCCACCTCTGAGTTCAGTTCCTTCATAATCCATGTCCACACTCCTGCCAGATTCATCTTTACCAAGAGCTGTGACGACTCAGACCTCTACTCAGGACAGACTCACCCCAGCCAGCAAGCCTATTTGGAAGACAGTCTCTACCTACTGTGGTACAAAGACCAGCCGCCATGACCATCATCACAAGGGTGTTGTAGCCCTGTTCTCATCTGTCCTTCCTGGCACTTCCTACTACCATTCCCACCTTAGATACTAAAGGACGACAAAGGCTTCCTGATACGCTTTCTGTTTTCTGTATCACCAGCCTCTCAGCCCACTTAGACATTACTTCCAGATTTCCAAATGTTTTGTTTTTCAAACACAGCTCTGAATATCACTGCCCTGCTTGAAAACAAAGGTTCCACGTGACCTAATTAGGGACAGATTTCCTTTTCGATCCTTCCCTCGTTCGTTGGATGTACTTTGCACTCCACCCAAAGTTCCCACATGTCTTCCTCTCCAGCCGTCCCATGCCACCAGGATTCTCCCACTCACCACCCATCACAGAAACATGCAACTCTGTCTTCTTAAGGGGTTCTTTTCTTCTCACCCACCACGGCACTCAGGGTTTAACTCTACTGTCCTTTTCACGTTTATTTGTCCAGTTGTTGAATCCTTGAGGGCCTCAGTTCCCACCCATGAGTTTATTCCCAGAGAGAGAAGAAACATTCAAAAGTGCTTTTAGACCCAGTGTTTCTAAATGGTCTACTGGTCTACATGGTCTTATTGTTCTCATATGTCACTGAGGAAACAAAGAATTAAGTGACTTGGAACTCAAACCCAGGCATCTATCTTAATAATCAATTACTTTTTCTTTTCTTACTTTTTTTTCCTTTTTTTTTGAGACAGATTCTTGCTCTGTCTGTCTCCCAGGTCATGGTGCAGTGGTGCGAAGTCAGCTCACTGTAGCCTCAACCTTCTGGGATCAAGCAATCCTCCCTCCTCAGCCTCCATAGTAGTTGAGGCTACAGGTGCATATGGCCATGTCTGGGACTTTCTGTATTTTTGATAGAGGTGGGGTTTCACCATGTTGCCAAGGCTGTTCTCAAACTTCTGGACTCAAGCAATCCTCCCACCTTGGCCTCCCAAAGTGCTGAGACTACAGGCATGAGCCACAGCGCCCGGCCAATAATCAATTACTTTCTTTGATTATCTTATTGTAAGTTGTTTTTTAAATTCCCTTATGCCTTTTTCTAACTTTCCTTTCAAGGTCTAAATTCTTTGAGGTTAGGGGTAATACACTAAATATTAAAGCCCCTGCCAGAGTGTATTGACACAGAGTGTTTGCAAAGTAAAAGCTGTGGTAAATTGAATCATATTGATTTGATTTGAATTTTGGAGACTTTTGATGATAAGTCTTCTGAACTAGTCACGATCTCCTCTGATCTTCTGTTTACTGTATACTTGCCAGAAATACTTCTTCTAAATATTCTTAGCTCCTGATGTGAATTAGCCGAATCTCTTTCTATATGTAGTAGTTTGCCAAGAATCTCTGTCTGTACCTACTCTTTGCAATTTTTCCAAGTAGGTGCTTTTGTGTACTTAATTACTTTGTGTATTTTGCTATCCATCAATGTCGTATTCCTATGAAAGTATCGACTAAGTAAATCCTAATATAATATATGGTATAAATAACAGCATGAAAGCTACTATCATTCACTTCAGATCCTAAGAAACTTCTAGGGCTCTGGATTAGAACTAAGGTTTTCTGTAGAATCAACCTGTCTCAGCACAAATTTTTAACAGAAACTACACAAAAGGCTAATTTGGGTTCAAAATAAATACGCATTTTAGATATACATCTAGTGGAATAAATATTTGCTAACTCATCTTATCATTTCTAATTCGTTGACCCAGGCACAAGCGGACATGGATTTATGGTCTCCCTAAAATGCATACTAAGTCATCTCTATCTAGTTCCAGAAGTATTGTCAGAGATCACATCATTTTTAAATTCTCTTGAATTGGCCTTACTTTAAGCACGATAATTCATATGTGAGTGTGTGGTCACTGAACGGGGTGGTTATGTCACTGGCTAAATAGAGCCAGAAGGGCCTTGCGGGCAACTTGCCTGAATTCCAGCTTCGTGTCTCATTCTGCACCAGCTTTTTTCCCCAAGTTTGTTTTCAAAATGTGATTGGTGTTAACAAATCATCAGCAAACACAATCACAAACAAACATACTTCCTAAGGGCAAGGAATATTGCAGTATTGTGAGCGTAGGCTGTGCAGTGAACAATTGTGGTCAGAAAACGCTGACGGTTGTGTGGCCAGCTAGGAGGAAAGAGACAGGGCCAGCAGTGGGAAAAGGCCAGAGAGAGAAGCAACTTAAAAGGAAGAATCATTGCTCTATGCCTTGACATTATAATCCCAAACAGAAAGTATTTCTACGGAAATGAATGGGAAATTTGATCAATTACAGAGTGTGGAATTTAGCCTTTGATTTATTTTTCCTTTGATATATAATCATCATTGCCCACAGCAGGTATGAATTTTATTAACTTAATTTGCCGTTAGTTCAAGAAGTCATACATTTCCCCAAAATAAAGTCATTTTAAAAACTGAAAGAACATTTCAAGCCTTAAAGATGCAAATATGTCATAGTTTGGCTGCATTCAGCAAATTCCTAGAATCAATCAGCGGAGAACGGAGTAATTCTATTACTGAAGATGGAACTCAAAGCATGCAAATTGAAACCAGGATAAAGAACAAAATATAAAAGCAGACTTACAACATCTAAGGAAACACCCTACTTGTATTTTTATATTTTAATAAGGTAAATATATAAATATAACACTTCTATGTAACATAATACTATTTTTCCTTGATATGACATACGACATCTAAACTACTAGAGATAAACTTACTTTATTAAGCAATGCATATTCTGAGTCAAGTCATAATAATAATAATTTACATGCATTAACATTTTCCATTTTACAAAACGCTTTACATACCTTATCTCATTTTGTGCACGCACACACACACACCCCTAAAATGTTAGAAGCATAGATATAATTATTTTCATTTCCTAGATAAGGAAATGAAAGTCTCAGAGAGCCAGAAAGAGGCTCCTGGAAAACTCAGAGATGCTCTTAGCATAGTATCTTCCCCACCACCTTGCAGGAATTACAAGGCTCAGCCCTGTTAGATGAGGAAACACAACTTCTGCAGATTCTCTGGCTTTGTGGCCTCAGTCAGGCCCCACAGCTCTTGCGAGGCATGGTCTTTCTCCACAAAAACATGGGCCATCTAAATTTTGCAGGAGGCATTCAACACTTTAACCTATCAGAGAAGCCGACGACTTCACTAAGTTGCCGGGAGGCATGTGGAAGGAGAGCTGTAGACTTAGGCTCCGTAAAATGAAAATGGGCTGGCAACCTGAGAATGCGCTTCATTGATTGAACCTAGTGGCTAATAATTTGTACCCTGGAGTTAGAAAAGCATGACTTGCAATCTCTGCTCTGCTTCCTTCGCTGGTTGAACTTGAGTGAATTACACACCTTCTCTGAGCCTGTTTTCACCTATGGAACTAGGCTTACTGGACAAATGGAGTTGTATAGGGCATCTTTATTTTTTATCTTTTATTTCTGTTTTCTTTTGAGACAGAGTCTCACTCGTGGCATGATCTTGGCTCACTGCAACCTCCACCTCCTGAGTTCAAGCGATTCTCATGCCTCAGCCTCTCGAGTAGCTGAGATTACAGGCACGCGCCACCACACCCAGCTAATTTTCATATTTTTAGTAATGACAGGGTTTCACCATGTTGACCAGGATGGTCTCAATCTCCTAACCTCGTGATCTGCCCACCTTGGCCTCCCAAAGTGCTGAGATTACAGAGGTGAGCCACCGCGCCCGGCCGTATAAGGCATCTAAACGTGTCATAATGTTGAAAACTCAGTGATTATTAGCTATCAGGAGCATTTTGTCCTTTGGACAGTAGGAGACAGGTCAAAGGCATATCATCATCAGGAGAGATTTGGGTGAATTGAGTGGCTCCTTTGCATGACTGGGCCAACCGCACATGCTGGGGAGCTCCCTTCCCACCAGAGGAGCTTTTTATGTGCTTTTTTTTTTTTGGCTAAGTACAGGGGGCTTTATTGATGGTACACGAGAGGGTGGGGCTGCCTAGTCTTCTTGCTCTTCAGGGGGTCTGGAGCAGAAACTGTGTTGAGGGCATATTCTCAGTCTGGTGGGGACTGAGTGGGGCAGGGATTTCATGGCAGCTGAGGGTCTCTTTTCTTCTCATTGGCTCACTGGAGCTGGTGGTCTGGGCTCTCTTGTTCCTTGGAGGCCATGTGGGCCATAAGACTCCCTGTTACTGTAGCCAAATTCATTGCCATACCAAAACATGAGCTTGACAAAGTGATCATTGAGGGCAATGCGAGCTTCAGCATAGAAGGTGGGAGAGTGGGTGTCACTGTCAAAGGAGAGGAGACAGCCTGGTGCTCAGTGTAGCCCCTGGTGCCCTTGAGGGCCCTCCAATACCTGCTTCACTGCCTTCTTGATGTCATGATGTTTAGCAGGTTTCCCCAGACAGATCAGGTCTGTGACCAACATGTTGGCAGTAGGGACACAGAAGGCCACACCAGTGAGCTTCCTGCTTAGAGATGACCTTGCCTACAGCCTTGGCAGTGCCATTAGAGGAAGGGACGATGACCTGGAGAACACTACAGCCTTCATGCCACAGCTTCCCACAGGGGTCAGCCACGGGTTTCTGGGTGGCAATGATGGCATGAACTGTGGTCATGAGTCCCTCTACGATGCTGAGGTTGTCACGGATGACCTTGATCTGGGGGAACTAAGCAGTTGGTTGGGCAGGAGGCAATCCTGATGATCATGAGGTTATTTGCTTACCTCTCATGGTTTGTGTCCATCACAAACATGGAAGCATCAGCAAAGCGGGTAGAGATGATGACTTTTTTGGTTCCCCCTCTAGCCTTCTCGAAGGTGGTGAAGATGCTAATGGATTCAATGACATAACCATCATCATCAGCAGCAGCCCATGTGATTTTGGTGGGATTGTACTCCTGGAGGATGATGATGAGATTTCCATTGATGATAAGTTTCCATTCTCAAGCTTGATGTAGCTGTGGAACTTGCCCAGGGTGGACTCATACTAGAACATAGGTACCATGTAGCTGAGGTTCATGAAGGGGTTATTGATAGTGGACAATATTCACTTTGCTGGAGTTAAAAGCAGCCCTGGTGACCGGAGGCCCAATATGCCCCAATCCGTTTACACCAGCCCTCACTTTCACCACAGTCTCAGGGACAGGGCTGGCACTGTACGAAAAGATGTGGTTTTCTCGAATGGGAGGAGCAGAGCACCGTTCGTGCTTTGAGAAAGCTGCAGGTACCTTGGAGGAAAGAGAGAAGATAAATAGCTTACTAAAATGCCCCACAAGTCTGGGCACTAAAACAATCAATGCAGAACATTAAGGGCACGATTCTGTGGGGGAGATGGTGTGGCAAGCTGGGAAGAGCTTCAAATAGGCCCTTTATGGTGCCCTGGTGCCATCTGGCAGATGTACTAAGAGAAACTCACATCAGACTTCAGTGAATTCTCACATAACTGCTGCAGGTTGAATTTTAGGATTCCTTTACCACATTGATGCAACACTGGAGAAGTTTCTGCAGCCTCCCTGATGTCTGCCACCATGGATAAGATCATGGGTAACACCTTGTGTAGCAAATCTCCCTCGATTTATATATGGTGTAATCTTACAAGAGTATATATGATAGTCTTACCATTACCATCTAAAAGCCCTTTTATGTAAGCAAACAGGATTGCATTTAAGGGCGGATTAAAACAGAATGGGGTATGTGGTGCTCGTCTAAATGTAATCTAACTACTACACTATTCATTTAGCGAGGAGTCTCATTACTAGCTTTATAATTATACTACTCAGGAGAATTGTTTTAGTGATGGTTTTCTTAAACTAACTTGAGACAATTTT
This sequence comes from Cebus imitator, assembly GCF_001604975.1. Taxonomy (NCBI): domain Eukaryota; kingdom Metazoa; phylum Chordata; class Mammalia; order Primates; family Cebidae; genus Cebus; species Cebus imitator. The sequence continues at coordinate 1,540,304 of NW_016107802.1, forward strand.
TGTGCCAGCATGAGCAGAGCAAATGGAATTTAATTTCAAAGCAGGGGCAAAGGGAGGTTACCCAGGAGAAGAAAACCTCATGAGCTGGACTGCAGATTTTGAAATTCATGCAGAACAGAGCTCAGCTAGGAAAGGAACAGGCTGGCATCAGCACATGGGAGATGCAGGGTGCCATTCAGCACACTTCCCGATTCAGGTTATAAAGAAAGAACTTACAAGAGAAGTTTCTGGTCTCCGGCTCTCTGACTTGAGAGGATCTGCAGTAGTCTTTCTTTGTGTGTCGTATATGAAATCGCACTCCAGCTGTGGTCCCTGACCCACAGAATTCCCATAAATCTAGATTCTCAGAATTTGCTGCAAAATTCATCAGAATCTGAATTTTAAACAAGTTCCCAGGTGAGCATGTGCATATTACAATTTGAGGAGAACTGGTGTAAATGGCCAGCTTGTGGTTGCAAATTGAAATTTTATGTTTTTTTTTCTCTGTTCTTAAATGTAGCATATGCTCAATAAAGAAAAAAAAAAAAGCAAAAACAAAAAACATGTGCATGAGAGTGTAAGGGGGAAAACTGCACCTGTAATTGTACCGCTGGAGGACACCTGCTCAACTGTGGGGTGGCTTCTCTTCCAGGCTGTTGTTACATGTGTTGTTTTACATTTTAAGCTCAGGCTATAAATACAGTGTTGGGTTTTTCACATCATGTTATAAATATTTTCCGTATCCTAACAAAGTTTTGTTGACACTTGCCTGCATTCTACCATATGTGTGTTCATTCCTTGTTAAAAGTTCACAGTACCTTATTGTTGCTTGTATAATTATAAATAATCCTCTGATGAAGGTGTTTATATTTTACCATTTTTCTATTATTTCATAAAGCTACATTTCTAGAATATGAAAATATTTAAATCTCTTGATAGCAATGATTTCTTCTAATTATAATATTCCTTGAAATAAGGTAAAACTTTACAAAAGCATTTGAACTCTTCATTTCTCAGGGTCTTTTGGGTGGATGTTGATTTGTTTAATTTTTGGGGTTTCTGAGAAAGTCCCTTTCTCCAAGGATGGTCAGTGGATTGAACTCTGAATCAGTCTATTCTCTAGCACTTTTGAACTAGCAGAACAGAGGATACCTATGCACTACTGTTAAGTGAAGAGCTGCCACCGACTTTACTTTGTAAATAATCGCTCAGTTCCTCCCATGGTGACGCTGTTAACAGCAATGGGATGTGCAGGTTCAGTTTATGGGAAGACATTGACCTTGCAGTCAGACTGCACTGGAGTAACTTCTGTCTCTGTCCCCAAGGCTGTGTGACATTGCCTGAGTAATTACTCACCTTAGTTCTACCATATCACCTTCTTTATAATATTATGTTAATAATGTCTCTTGCCCAGAATTGATGATTATGTGATATAAGAGATATTAAAGCCTCTAGCACAAGGCATAAGGTCTGCCCTTATGGAAATGGTTCCATACATGGTAGGTGTTATTTACTTCTATTTTCAATGCTGGGTGAGTGGACCCCATATCTGCCATTCTTACAGGGGGAGAAGTGGCAGATTGCTTTTTATGGCAACCAGGATCATCTCTGAAGAGTGTGTCTTTATTTTCATTTTTTTGTGTGTGACAAAGTCTTGCTCTGTTGCCCAGACTGGAGTGCAGTAGCACGATCTTGGCTCACTGTAGCATCCACCACCCAGGTTCAAGCGATTCTCCTGCCTCGGCCTCCTGAGTAGCTGGAACTACAGGCACTCACCACCACACTCTGCTAATTTTTTGTATTTTTAGTAGAAACAGGGTTTTGCCATGTTGGCCAGGCTGGTCTCGAACTCCTGACCTCAAGTGATCCACCCGCCTCAACCTCCCAAAGTGCTAGGATTACAGGCGTGAGCTACCATGCCCAGCTGAAGACCATGTCTTTAAATACATGTTGGCTTCATTTAGAGAAATTCAGCTTGGTTTCATTTTTTTCAATTAATAGCAATAATGTAATAACTCATCCTTGAATTCTGCCCTCAGCTAAAGGGATAAGCCTCATTTAGCCACAGCAGCATGGTCAATGTGGAACAGGCAGCAGGCAAAGGACCTCTTAGGTGGACTAGTGGCCCCAGGCACAATCTGCATTCTGAGGTATGGGTCCTTCCTCTCAAAAATGGGAATCACTGGTGTGAATTAAGTTTTCTCTAACTTATAGCTGTGTGCTCTAGGCTTAGCCACATGCTTAAATTTCAAATTTATTGAGCATTGAAGTCCAGATTATTTTCATATATAAATATGTATACGTAATAGAGAGAAGTTCATGCCATATTCAATGAAAAATCATGTACATAT